>NC_051397.1:17884910-17899910 GCF_015228065.2 Penaeus monodon
GCACTTTTACCCAGCAAAACAATGGCTTAATACTTTTAGGGAGAAGGAAGGGAAAGAAATAAAGAGGCTAAAACAGTATCACCTGGTTTGAACATGTATGATTCAGAACGGTCAAGTGGTTTCCTCAGAAATTGTGTGTTCGTGCTGCGGCAAAAGGACACCGACCACCCTGCACAGACAAGTCTTTAAGAACCTGTCATTCGCTTCGGCAGGGGTAGTCAACGTACCTACGACTCACAAAATGAACGGGATTAACCACACACAAGACTTGGCTTAGGGTAAAAGCGGTGTGGGGGGCCCGCATGACCCACGCTTTGGTGACTTGAACAAGACTGTCAGGTCGGGCGAGGCAGATATAACCTTTCCCTACCCCCCCCAAGTCAATAGTTCCTTTTGGGAGGAGGACAACAGAGGGAGAGGAGAGGAGGGAGGAAGGACAACAGAGGAGGAGAGAGAGGAGGAGGGGGGACAACAGAGGGAGGAGAGGAGGAGGAGGGAGGGAGGGACAACAGAGGGAGGAGAGGAGGAGGAGGGAGGGAGGGACAACAGGGGGAGGAGAGGAGGAGGAGGGAGGGAGGGACAACAGAGGGAGGAGAGGAGGAGGAGGGAGGGAGGGACAACAGGGGGAGGAGAGAGGAGGGAGGAGGGAGGAGAGGGGAGGGAGGAGGGGGGAGGGAGGAGAGAGGAGGGAGGAGAGGGGAGGGGGGAGAGGGAGGGAGGAGAGGGAGGGAGGAGAGGGAGGGAGGAGAGGGAAGGGAGGAGAGGGGAGGGAGGAGAGGGAGGGAGGAGAGGGGAGGGAGGGAGGGGGGAGGGAGGAGGGAGGAAGAGGTACAAAAGAGAGAGGAGGGAGGAGGGAGGAAGAGGTACAAAAGAGAGAGGAGGGGGAGGGAGGAAGGGGTACAAAAAGAGAGGAGGGGGAGGGGGGAAAGGGGTACAAAAGAGAGGAGGGAGGAGGGGGGAAGAGTACAACTACGCAACAGGGAAAATACTTTACCAATTAACACTATTGCTAAAACAAATCTGCATATAGACAATATTTTTTAATGACTGAAGCACATTGCAATGTAATGAACCAAGGACTGAATGCAAGAGTTCATATTCAAAGTTATAATATTACTTGGGAGAAATTACATACAACTTTCTCACCAGATTTTTATTTGACCAGAAGAACCTTGAATGAAAGTTGACAAAAGAAAAATAAAAAAAGGTTACAAAAGAAATTACTAAATATAAAAGAGGATGTGGATCATGGAATATAGCCATCTGAGGTACAGGCTGCACCACCATGAGGGATATCTCCACCGTCTCTCATTCTGACACAAAGTCAATGTGAAACATCACAGTAAGAATTACCGTACACAATTCTGACAATAATATTCTAAGCTCAACCAAAAATGATTTCCACTGAAAAATGCCAGACGGAAAGACAAATATCATTCCTGGTGATTCTAGTATACATTTGAGTCCAAATGTCAAAGTACTGCAAACCAAAGTTGGACAGTATCTTTGAATGAAGGAATAATGTTACATTCCAACAATGTATTAACTGGTGAAGACATGCCACCAGAAGTATTAAAGAACCATGGAATATACATTGTAAGGCCAGCATAATCATGCATACCAAAGCAATATATTCTCACAGAAAACATAATAATGGATAGTACTCACAGATGGCAGAATAACTTGTACAGTACACTAAAAAGCATAGGCTTAGCCAGAATGTTAGCTTATCTAGTTAAGAAAAACAAATGGGATGTTGGCTTGAACCTTTGCACCACAGTCCAAACTGCAGGACTGTGACATGATTAATTACGGACTTATGACTTCATCGATCTACAGCTTTAGAGAATGTGATAAAAGTGAAGGGACTATCCTATGTCTCAAGGAGGAGGGACAGTTGGTAGCTGCTACATGTAAACTACATGACTCCCAGCATCCACCAAGCTCCAGCATACTCTAGATGCTATGTAATCCTCTTCAAAAGTTCTCAGGAATACATTTGCTGGTATTCAATCATTTTATAAATGCCTGTCAGCCATACTTTGCAAAACTAATGCCTGACTTTTTAAAACAATCAAATTCAGCTAACGTAAAACTTCACTTCAGTATAATGTATTGGTATGCATTTCTCTGAGGCTTGTGTTGTCCATATTATCTATTTCAAGTATAATATTCCCAAGATATTCCAAGTTACTGTCTAAAGTATCACTGAGGGCAGAGGCAGTTTGTCATTTGGGACATAAGACATTGAAAATCATGCAACACAAAAATGAGAAATCAAAACTCTGAAGAGGATGCATCCGTGTGCCAATGCTCTTTGTAACATACTGTTTGCAAAAACAGATGGAAGTTCATGGTGCTCAAGTGTTTGCATAGGATGTGGTAGCAGGATTCTTGCATGAACCGACGGGAGGGGAGGGCCTCCTTCATGACATTAGTTCCTGAGCAAACCGAAGCTTTTCCTTTGTAAGTGTGTGTGTCTGTTGCTAACAATCCCATGTGCTAAGTAAAACTTCTTTTCAACAGATGGCCATATGAGATTCATTTATTCTCTAAATTTCAAGGTATTACATAAAAGCTAAATCCAGTAAACATCCGGAAATTTCAAGTTTCAACAAAGCAACAAATATCATATAAAGAGGGCGAGGTTTACCCTGGGTAATTTAGAATTCCTAAACCTAGCCTCCCATACCCTTATGCAGCAACAAATAGAGGACTTGGCTATGCTCAGATTGATGAGCTCCACATCAAGATCAGAACAGAGGGGGTGGGAATCACACCTGGGAATCCCGTTTCACCATAGGCATAGTCAGGGGTGCAAGTCAACTTGGCTTTTGTCCAACAGACATCTGAAAAATATAAATTTACATCAAAGATGATATACTGTGTTCCTCAACTTTTAAGGCGGAGGCAGATTTTCTTTATAAATATCTATAATGAGGTTAATTACAGACAAGGTAAATTGTATAATTTTCAAAATTACTCAGAGATAAATTAACATTTCACCCGGAGATGTTTGTCTGGGAAACATAATCAAACATTCCAAGGTTTTTGGGATCAACTTTTAATACCTGGGCCACTCCTTCATCCACCCGGATCCACCTCCCCATGCCCTAGGCGGAACCTGAAGGCGGTTTTCCACGGTCACGGTAGGAATCAAATTTGGAGCCATCGGTATAAGAGTGCCTGGAACGTTAAGAACATGAAATGATGGGACTATAAAAAAATATATTAAACAATCGCCTTTAGCACAAAAAAAATATTAATCAATCGCCCTTTAGCACACACACAAAAAAAAAAATAAACAATTTTTCGCCTTTAGAAAAAAAAAAAATTAATCAATCGCCTAATTGCACAAGAACATATAAAACAATCCTCTTTCTGAACAAGAAAATATAAACATCTCTTTCTGCAAAAGAAAAATATAAACAATCTCTTTCGCACAAGAAAATATAAACAAATCTCTCTGCACAAAAAATAAAATTGTTTTCTGCACATAAATATAAACAATGCTTTTACACAAATTAAACAAATTTAACAATGCTTCTGTACAATAAAAAAAATTTAAACAATGCTTTCTGCACAATTAAAAAAATTATACAATGCTTTCTGCATCAAGTAAAAAAAATTAACAATGATTTCTGCAAAAAATTAAAAAAAAATCTCTTTACAGTAATTATAAACAATTCTTTTGCTTAATTTTTGTTATTTTTGGACTGTGCCTAAATTACAAATGTCATGTGAAATTAAAAGTATTATTATTAAAATAACATTCTGACTGGGTGCTTTTATTTATTACCAAATTATTAATTGAAGCTTATAAAGTAAACAGTAATAATAATTGGGTTAAGAAACAACTCCAGCCAATTACAGTATAAACAAAAACAAGATCTACTAACACGTATTAAGGAACTACAACAGTCTGCCAGTCTGGGAAAAGTTTGTTCCTGAATGAAGAGAAGTAGTGAATTTTTTTTCTTACTCTTAATAAAAATTACATAGTGAAGTTCCTACATACATCATACTGACAAAAATTAAATAAAAAAATGTTTTACCACACCCCCCCAACACAACCAATGGTTTTAATTCCCCCTCGCCCTACAATGCAAACCAGCACAGCCTCTACCCCCCTCCCCACCAACACAACCAGCACCAGCCTCTCCCCCCCTCCCCTCCAACCACAACCAGCAGGGGCTTCTCTACCCCCCCTCCCCACCAACACAACAGCATGGGCTCTATCCCCCTCCCCACCAACACAACCAGCACAGCCTCTACCCCCCTCCCCACCAACACAACAGCAGGGGCCTATCCCCCCCTCCCACCAAACACAACCAGCACAGCCTCTACCCCCTCCCACCAACACAACCAGCACAGCCTCTACCCACCAACAAACCAGCACAGCCTTACCCACCACACAACCAGCACAGGCCTCTACCCACCACACAACCAGCACAGGCCTCTACCCACCAACACCCAACCAAACCACAACCAGCACGCTCTACCCCCCCCTCCCCACCACCACAAACAGCACAGCCTCTACACCACCCTCCCAGCCAACACAACCCAGCCAGCCTCTATCCCCCTCACCACCAACACACCAGCAGGGGCTCATCCCCCTCCCCACCAACACAACAGCACAGCCTCTACCCCCACCTCCCCTACCAACACAACCAGCACAGCCCTCTACCCCCCTCCCACCAACACAACCAGCACAGCTTACCCACCAACACAACAAGCACAGCCTCTACCCACCAACAAACCAGCACAGCCTCTACCACTCCCCACCAACACAACCAGCACAGCCTACTACCCACCAACACAACCAGCACAGCCCTCTACCCCCCCCCGCCACACCAAACACAACCGCACAGCCTCGACCCCCCTCCCCACCAACACAACCAGCACAGCCCCTTTTACCCCCACTCACCCCCCCCTCACCCCCACCAAAACACAACCAGCACACTCTTACCCCCCCTCCCCACCAACAACAACCAGCACAGCCTATACCCCCCCTCCACCCCCAACACAACCAGCACAGGCCCTCTTACCCCCCCTCCCCACCAACACAACCAGCACAGCCTCTACCACCCCCCCTCACCACCAACACAACCCTACCCCCCCTCCCACCAAACACAACCAGCAGGGGCTCTTATCCCCCTCCCCACCCCACAACAGCACAGCCTCTACCACCCTCCCACCAACACACTAACCCCCCTCCCCACCAAACACAACAGCACCAGCCTCTACCCCCCCCCCCCCCTCCCACCAACACAACCACACAGCCCGCTACCCCCCCTCCCACCAACACAACCAGCACAGCCTCTACCACACTCCACCAACACAACCAGCACAGCCTTACCCCCCCTCCCCACCAACACAACAGCACAGGCCTCTAACCACCACACAAACCAGTCACAGCCTCTACCCCCCTCCACACCAACACAACCAGCACAGCCTCTACCCCCCCTCCCCACCAACACAACCAGCACAGCCGCTCTATCCCCCCCTCCCACCAACACAACCAGCAGGGGCTCTACCCCCTTCCCCACCAAAACAACCAGCACAGCCTCTATCACCCTCCCCAGCAACACAACAGCAGGGGCTCTATCCCCCTTCCCCCCAATGCAACCACCAATGCGTCTGACCCCCAACACAATCATCAAATCTCGCCCCTCACTCAGTCAAATCACAATGTTCCCCACAAATCATTCAAAGATAAAATTCTCAAACATTAATTCCTGGAGAACCCAAACCTTTCAGCTTACCGTCCTCCAAGCCCTAAAAGCAGGCCCATTTTTTAGTGACACCAAGGTCGATTTGCTATTTGCCATTGAAGAGTTCAAGTTTAGCTACCAGAAAATGTAAATTTTACTACAATATCTCAAAATCCAAGTGGTCAGTACCAGTGCAAAGTAGAAAAGTTATTATTTCTATGATGTACACAAGGAAAGGGAGAAAAGGAGTATGCGTAATAAAACCCACAGAATCATGTCATATACAATAAACCATAATAAGTATGAAAGATTTAGAAGTATCTAGATGTATAACTAGAAACAAGGAGTGATATACTGACAATAATTACTACTTTACATGGTTCATTCACAAGAAAGATGTGGGAAAACAAACCCATATCATGGCTCAACGCAGAGAGTGTCTACTTGGGGAAGTGAAGGGGCCAAGGATTTGATATGGTGTGGCTGAAAAGGAATTAGCTGAATAGTACGAAACACTTTGCAGATACAATAGAAAAGTCTCAATAATAAAACAGTTGCAGGAACAACAACTAGTTTCTGATAATTTACCATTCATACTAGCAATCAGGAATGTGGGACATCAGAAAATAACCACAACCATAAGCTGATGAGATTTTAGGAGGTAAATGCAATTCCTTTAGCTATGACTCAAAACAGAATCATGAAAGGAGAGAAAGAAAAAGTGGGTGCAGTAGAGACAGCTATGCGAGGGAAGAGGACAGAAAAAAGGTGGTGGGGAGAGAGGGGAGAGAAAAAGGAAGGGGGACAGGGTGGGGGGGGGGGGAATGAAAAAGGGGAAAGTGAGGAGAAAAAATAAGGGGGAGGGGGGAAGTGTCAGTAAATAAGCAGAAAGTGAAAAGGGGAAGAAGAGAGTGGAGGGACGAGGTACAACAGAGGGAGGAGGGAGGAGGGACGAGGCGACAAGGATACAACAACAGAGGGAGGAGGAGGAGGGACGAGGAGGAGAGGGACGAGGGTAAAACAGAGGGGAGGAGGGAGGAGGGACGAGGTCCAACAGAGGGAGGAGGGACGAGGTACAACAACAGAGGAGAGGAGGGAGGAGGGTACGAGGACGAGGTTTACAAACAACAGAGGGAGGAGGGAGGAGGGACGAGGGACGAGGTACAAAAACAGAGGGAGGGAGGGAGGAGGGACGATGGTACAACAACAGAGGGAGGGGGGAGAGGGACGAGGTACAACAACAGAGGTAGGAGGGACGAGGAAGGAGGTAACAACACAGATGGAAGGAGGGACGAGGTAAAACAACAGAGGGAGAGGGAGGAGGGACGAGGTACAACAACAGAGGGAGGAGGGAAGGAGGGACGAAGGTACAACAACAGAGGGAGGTGGAGGGAGGGAGAGGTACAACAACAGAGGAGGAGGGAGGAGGTACTACAACAACAGAGGGAGGAGGGACGAGGGTACAACAAACAGAGGGAGGGAGGGAGGAGGGACGAGGCGCTACAACAACAGAGGGAGGAGGAGGAGGGACGAGGGTACAAAACAGAGGAGGAGGGAGGAGGGACGAGGTACAACAACATGAGCGGAGTAGGAGGAGGACGAGGTACAACACCAGAGGGGGGAGGAGTTAGGAGGGACGAGGGACAACAACAGAGGAGGAAGGGAGGAGGGACAAGGTACAACAACAGAGGGAGGAGCGGGAGGAGGGAGGAGGGACAAGGTACAACACAGAGGGCGGAGGGAGGAGGGACGAGATACAACAACAGAGGAGGAGGGAGGAGGAGAGTTGTACAACAACAGGGGAGGAGGGAGGAGGGCCGAGGTACAAACAACAGAGGGAGGGAGGGAGGAAGGGGACGAGGTACAACAACAGAGGGGAGGAGGAGGAGGGGACGATGGACAACAACAGAGGGAGGAGGGAGGGGGACGAGGTACAACAACAGAGGGAGGAGGGAGGAGGGGACAAGGTACAACAACAGAGGGGGAGGGAGGAGGGAGGAGGGGGACAAGGTACAAACAACAGCGGGAGGAGGAGGAGGGAGGAGGGACGAGGTACAACAAAAACAGAGGGAGGACGGGAGGGAACGAGGTACAAAAGAGGGAGGAGGAGGAGGGGGACGAGATACAAGAACAGAGGGAGGAGGGAGGAGGGAGGAGGGAGGTTAAGGGATGGGTCAAACAACAGATGGGAGGAGGGAAGGAGGGCTCGAGTACAACAACAGAGGGAGGAGGTGAGGAGGACGAGGTACAAAACAGAGGGAGAGGGAGGAGGACGAGGTACAAAACAGAGGGAGGATTTGGGGAGGAGGGACGACGGTACAACAACAGAGGGAGGAGGGAGGAGGGACGGGGAGGTACAACAACAGAGGGAGGAGGGAGGAGGACGAGGTACAACAACAGCAGAGGGAGGAGGGAGGAGGGGGAGGCGGGACGAGGTACAAACAAAGAGGGAGGAGGGACGAGGTACGATGGACAAGGTACAACAACAGAGGGAGGAGGGAGGAGGGAGAGGGACGAGGGACAAGGTACAACAAACAGAGGGAGAAGGGAGGAGGGACGAGGGTACAACAAACAAGGGGAGGAGGGAGGAGGGACGAGGTACAAAACAGAGGAGGAGGGAGGAGGGACGCGTACAACAACAGAGGGGAGGGAGGAGGAAGAGGTACAAACAACAGAGGGAGGAGGGACGTAGGGACGAGGTACAACAACAGAGGGAGGAGGAGGAAGGGACGGGTACAAACAACAGAGGGAGGAGGGAGGAGGGACGAGGTAACAACAACAGAGGGAGGAGGGAGAGGGACGAGGTACACAACAGAGGGAGGAGGGGAGGAGGGACGAGGGTACAACAAACAGAGGGAGGAGGGAGGAGGGATGAGGTTACAAACAACATAGGGAGGAGGGAAGAGGGACAACAGTGCAAGTTCTTGAGACAGTGGCTAGGAGGGGAAGTGATATTGTTTACAGCTTGGATCTTTATTGATGAAGAGTACGGCACAGTAAGGGAACACACGAGACAATTCTATGGGTTAAAGCGTGAGTCAGGGTTCACATGTCGGCGATCCCTTCCTGAGGCGAAGGCTAGGCGACCTTACCACATCGGGCACTGAGCACAAAACTTTCAGGCACAGTCAGATATAAATCATCATCTACGCCCTCGCTGTGAGTCGCTGGTTCCAAATTGGACTTGGAGCAATGTGGCAAACAGCCACTCGCCTATTGATATAGTTATGTATATGTATATTGCTCGGCCACCTACTGAGCCTCGACCTCAACGGCGCCTTAGATTGGCCTCAAGGAGTACCCCAGTAATGATTGGTGTCATCTCGTCTTGCCCTGCGTTGTTATGGTGCATATTCATGGATGCTTGTCATTGCAATGTCCTCTTCCTGGTCCTTGGTGTAATCTGTCCATCCCGACCTCCACAATCCTCAAGGATAGCACAGGTCATCCTTGGACTTCAGATTCATCTAGACTTCCTTGTAGTCCTCGTCCAGGGCCTAACTCAGCGGGGCGTTTCTTCAACCACACATCCTCACAGATCTCGGTCCAAGGTCCTTCTCGGCTTCATGACTCTTACTTACGTCCTCGTAATCTTCATCTGGATTCTACGGGGCATCCAGGTAGGGGGCAGCATCTCAGGGCAGCTGATAACTGCGCTGACGATGCTCCTGGATTTTTGATGGGATCTGCGGGTCCCGGTCAGCGGATGCCCTTCACTCTATCTGGGGCATCTATTGCCGATCTGACGAAAATCCTGGAGTCTGCAGGCTTTCTGGCGATCTTTCCGGTGACTTCCTTCCCAACAGCACATAAGGTGACCGGTTCTGCAGTATGGTCCCTCCTCGGTGCCGTTTTCAGTTATTGTCAGTCCGATGCTATATATAGTCAGGGAAACCAGACATACATAAAGGGCAAGCCTAGTTTTTAAGAGAAAAAGAAAGGCAACCAAAAGAGGGGGTGTTTGTTAAGTACCACTAACCGGTTATTAGTAAATTTGCGTTTTTACATGTTTGTTTTTAACTTGTTCTTTTTTTTTTTTTCACGAAATGAAATGAAGAAAATAGGAGAGGGGAGATGTCAATAGCAATCAGCCAATGGACCTGGCTTGAATACTAACTGTCTTGATCGATATGAGACGTAGATAAGGGGACACAACAAAGACAATCCACAAGGATTTACTTGAACCAATTATCGTCACATAGAAAAAATGTACTTTTGTACGAGTCACTCATCACGACTGACAAAATCGCCAGGCTAAAAAAATAAACATTATAAGATTACGCCAGCAACTCGACAGCAAACAAAGCTATTAATGAAAATGTTTCAGTGCTTTTTGCTCTGCATGGATGAGCGAGGGTTTGTGTGTGTGTGGTGTGTGTGTGGTGTGTGTGTGTGTGTGTAGGTGTGTGGTGTGTGTGTGCTTGTGCTGTGTATGTGTTGTGTGTGGTGTGTGTGTATGTATGTGATGGTGAGTTGAGTGACAGCGAGGTGTGAAGAGAGTGAAAAGTTGGGAGTGACCTCACACAGAGGAATGAATCACAAACACGAAGATTATGTTCAATATAACAAAACTGATATATTACAATTATTTACTCTCACCATTCAATTCAACATTTAAATGCTACCTACGAATATCCGCATTTAATGAATGGTACAGTGGAAAAAAATCATTTGCAAGCTTTTTAGCAAGCAAATCGTCTCAGGGTAGAAAATCTGAACTGCTGAGGATCATGTCTAGCTATGCATGTAGGATTCAGTGAGGGGTGGATCCTATACCCAAAATGCAGTACATGACTGAAGAGGACTCGAGCCAGGGAAATCTATAAATAAACCTGCTTTTTCTGGCATATCTGTGATGGTTGCTTGGACATTTCCTACGGGTATCTATACCACGAACACACAACGCTTGGGAATACCCAAAACATGCAAGCTACTTCAAGAGGGCGAGGAAGGGGGGATTAATATGCAAAATATGATCTAGCTTAAACCCTAAGTCTTACATTAATTAACACACGAAACTGAAGGTTTTTTTTTCTTCAGACCAAGTCAAAGTTGCCAATCGAACCGAATATAACTTCAGAGTGGAGATCTATTAGGTAATTAAACGCAAACCCGGGTTATATAGGGCATCCCTGTGCTATGGGGATATGGGGGGAGGAGATCCAACACTATAATCAAAATAAAAAATTTATATTAAAATTGCGTGTTACAAGCTCCGTTCTAGCGCCAATAGCATGTGTACAAATGCGCAATGTAACAGTGCTACGGTTAATCTAAGTATAGTCAACAAAACAAAAATTATGCAAAAAATGAGCAGTCCGCTCTTGACCTTTCCCACATCCAACGAGCAGAAGGGAGAAAGAAATATTTATGATTGGTATTCATGATAAGAAAAAAAAAAACGTTTGCAAATGAAAACATTAGAAATCGAATTAATGAAAAGATGTTAATTAACTACTTAAACTAACAAACAATATTCATGTGTGTTGACACATACCATGATCACACCGAAATAACAATCTGTAGTCAAAAGAATAGTGTGAGAATGTACCATGCTGCACTCAGCACTTTTACCAGCAAAACCATATGGTTGGGACTTAACCACTTTTATGGGAGAAGGAAGGGGAAAGAAATAAGAGAAGGCCTAAAAAACATGTACTCAACTGGTTTGTAGACCATGGTATGAACTTCAGGAAACGGTTCAAGTGGGTTTCCTTCAGAAATTGTGCGTTCGTGCGCGAGACAAAAAGGACACAGCGACACCCTGACACCAGACTAAGTCTTTAAGAACTATAGTACATGTGCTTCGCAGGGGAGTAAACTACCTACGACTCACAACACATGAAACGGGGTTGTGGTTAACACACACTAAGACTTGGCTAGGGTAAAATTCGGTGTGAGGGGTCGCGAGGACCCGCGCCATGGTGACCGATTAGAGACAGGACGGTCAGGTCAGGCGAGTGTCAGATATAACCGTACCTACGCCCACCAAAGTCGAGAGTTCCATATTGGAGAGGGACAACAAGGAGGGAGGAGGAGAGGAGGAGGAGGGAGGGACAACAGAGGAGGAGAGAGGGGAGAGGGAGGGACAACAGAGGGAGGAGAGAGGAGGAGGGGAGGGAGGGACAACAGAGGGAGGAGAGAGGAGGAGGGAGGGACAACGGGGGAGGAGGAGGAGAGGGGAGAGAGGAGGGAGGAGAGGGGATTTGGGAGAGAGGAGGGAGGAAGAGGTACACAAGAGAGGAGGAGGAGGAGGAGGAGGTATAAAAGAGAGAAGGAGGGAGGAGGGAGGAAAGGAGTACAAAAGAGAGAGGAGGGAAGGAGGGAGGAGGAGGTACAAAAAGACGGAGATGAGAGAGGAGGAGGAGGGAGGAGGGAGGGGACAACAGGGGAGGGAGAGAGTGAGAGTGGGGATGGAGGAGAGAGGAGAGACATGGAGGAGAGGAGAGGAGAGGGAAGGAGGAGAGGGGAAGAGAGCGAGGTGAGCGATTGAGGGGAGAGAAGAGGGAGGAGAAGGGAGAGGGATGGAGGAGGAAGGAGAGAGAGGAGGGAGGAGAGGGGAGAGAGTGAGGGAGGTGAGGGGAGAGAGAGGAGGGAGGAGAGGGGAGAGAGAGGGGGAAAGAGGTGAGAGAGGAGGGAGGAGAAGGGGAG
Organism: Penaeus monodon; assembly: GCF_015228065.2. Taxonomy (NCBI): domain Eukaryota; kingdom Metazoa; phylum Arthropoda; class Malacostraca; order Decapoda; family Penaeidae; genus Penaeus; species Penaeus monodon. The sequence continues at coordinate 17,897,276 of NC_051397.1, forward strand.
AGAGAGAGAGAGAAGGAGGGAGGAGAGGGGAGAGAGGAGGGAGGAGGTACAGAAGAGAGAGGAGAGAGGAGACAGGAGGTACAGAAGAGAGAGGAGAGAGGAGACAGGAGGTACAGAAGAGAGAGGAGAGATGAGACAGGAGGTACAGAAGAGAGCGTGAGAGAGAGACAGGAGGGTACAGAAGAGAGAGGAGAGAGGAGAGAGGAGACAGGAGGTACAGAAGAGAGAGGAGAGGAGGAGAAGGGGAGCGTACAGAAGAGAGAGGACGAGAGGAGACAGTTTTGAGGTACAGAAGAGAGAGGAGAGAGGAGACAGGAGCGTACAGAAGAGAGGAGAGGGGAGGGAATGGGAAAGAGTTCAACAAGCCTTCATATTCTCTGAATATCCTCCATTAGAAAGAAACATTTTCATACCTGGTTACAAATGTTCAAAATAAAAGGAAAAACTATTAAACTTCTCCAAGCATCAAAACCCATGTCACTTCAACATGCCTTCAGCACATCCCACAACAAAGGTCGCATCAAAGCTGGCATGAAGGTTACATGCATAAATTAAGTTGCCATCAGGCCATGGAACATGGATCCCTCAATAACCTGTACTTCTGAGCAAGATTTATCCTTGCTCGTTTCTTCTTATTCTATCTTTCTCTCAAACACTCTTCCATGTCTTCCTTCTCCACTAATAGAAAATTCAGAAAAAAAGTATATAGCAATTATCACCGTCTCTTGATCATCAAAATTGGTTGGCAACACAATCTTAATGGTGAAATCCAGAGGACATCCACCTTTGAATAAAATATCTAATAAAACCAGTTATGTTATCACAAGCAATTTTCTAACCTTACAAGGTAAATGGATTGAGGAAGTCTTGCATCTTCACAAAAAACATGGCAGCTCAGTAAAGAACCATCTCACACCATTTATACACCAATAAAAGTAGTTAAGTGCCATTTAAAGGGTGCTTGTAAGGAGTACAAAATAAAGATTTTCACATAATGGTAAAGCTGAAAGGAAAACTTTTTATACTAATTTTAATTTCTCATGAATGCAAAGCTAGAAGTGTTCATTTTCAATGTTAAAATGCATAGCCTTTTATACCAATCCTAAATTACTTCTACTTTGTGAAGGTTATCAATGGAAACACATTCCCACAAGAGTAGATCACCCAGTTTGAAAGGAATACATAAAACAAACACCAAGCTTAATCTAGCCAATAGGAGCTACCTTCACTTCTTACTTAATGGGAACTTGGTATACAGCCTGGTGGCAGAACATTAAAAATTGCAACTTCTATTAAATCTTAGCGTTGGAAGTCATCCTTCAAAGTCATTTTAGCTCATAATAAGAATTTTGGCCTAGTCCATAATAAAAAAATCATTACCTAATTGCATATCTTACAACTTTAAATTGTTCCCATTTTGTGTAGTTCTCGGGTGCCAAAAAAAGGGATCTTTCTACCTTAGTCTGGGTAACACCAATGGACAACATTCAGATATTTCAAAACTAAGTTCCTGAGGACTGCTCTCAATTCTGTGGAAATATTTTAAATGAAACTTAATGAAAAATTGTAAAATACAAATTGTTAAAGGTTCCTGAAGTGTATTTCAAGCCAACCACATGCCTACTTAATTCACAGCTGTATTTAGCAACCAAAAAGTTCATTATTCTGCACCAACATGTTACATTTTGAACCCATGTATGCTGCCAAATTGTAAGTAACAAGGAGTTGTGGTGTGCTAAACCAAATCCCTATGGCAAGGTCAAGCTTATTTTAACGAAGAACAAACGGATACTTGAGGAGGTTTTGACACCCAGCTCATACTTCAAGATCACTGGCCAAAGGGATTTCTTAAACCGCTGAAGCAGAGAAAGAGAACCTCCTGAGCAAGGTGTTGTGGTAAAGACTTTTCATATTTTTGGAAATATGCTATGTGGTGGCATAGCAGCATGAACCTGGGTGGATATAGCTCTTCAAGCGCCCAACAAAATGCTTCCAAAATAGGTGTGCTCTATGTGCCCCCCACCCGTCCCTTTACCCACCCCTTCACACACTCCAGAAAACCGCTGATACTTTCCTATCCCCGGAAAAACCTCGCCGTAATGTCACTTTCTGCACTCTACGTCACCCTTTGGAAAACCCTCGCCATGTCCCTTTTCCCCCAGCACTCCTTAACACCACCCCCCCCCCATCGCCCTTTGCTATCCCCCCCTTTTTTGCATCCCTAAAGGAATAGCTCTTCTCCTACCTCTCACGCAGAAAGAAATTAAAAAAAAATGCGTCTTGCTCCTTCTGACAAAGTAAAGGGCAATTGCCAGTGGTCCCCGAGATTTTTTTTTTTTTTTTTTTTTTTTTTTTTTTTTTTTTTTTTTTGCCCTTGTGGTCGTGGGAGGTGTGACCGTCCTTTTGAGTGGACATGCGCACTGGAATGCGGTTCTATTAAAATTCAAAAACTCAGTCCAACATCGCCATCCTGATATTAGCAAATATTCCGACAATGGTTCGTATCAAGGACAGAATTTTTGGGGAACCCAGCTCAACCTCCCTATTCTCGAAGAGGTTAAGAGGCCCTACCCCTGTTTAAAAAGGAGGTAGCGACCGGCACGACAACTTAAACTTTGACCGAGATCTAATTTCG
>NC_051397.1:17902436-17923052 GCF_015228065.2 Penaeus monodon
CCAGGCGGGGGGCCCCCCCCTTCCCAGGGCATCCTGGGCGCTGGTACCTACGGGGCGAGTTTCGGGCCCTTTTTTTAATCTAGGGGCTCCCGGCAGCAGCGCCCTTCGACTACATCATGGGGCGTTTTAATCCCTGTCTGAGAACATCCTGTACGCATGTTTTCTGGTTTTCTTCTGGCGTGACGCCCCTCCACAGCACCTAAATGACCATTTCTACCGGGGCCCCTCCTTGGGAGCCGTGTTGGTTATCGTGGGTAAACCAGATTTATACAGGTAATGGCCAGATAGTAAGAGAAAAAGAAAGGTAACAGAGAAGAGGGGGTGTTAAGTCCCATAGCCGTTAAATATAAATTTGCATTTTTAATGTTGTTAAAATTTTTTCATCTTTTTTTTTTTTTTTTTATTTCACAAAAAAAAAAATAGAAGGGAGAATCATTACGATCCGCATAACCTGTTTAAAACTCCCAACCCCATAGTATGGAGTAATAAGGGAAAAAGGACAAGGACAATCCACGAGGATTTACTTGAACCATTTTTGTCATCACACAGAGAAGAAATAAATGTATGAGTCACTCGTCACGACTGACAAAATCGCGGGTAAAGAGTACATCATAGATCTTTACACCGGCAACTACGACGCAAAAACCCCTTTTTAATAAAAAAGGTTTTTCAGTTTTTTTGTTCTGTGTATAGAGTGTTGAGGTGTAAGGGGCGTGTGTGGGGTGGGGAAACGCCAGCGAATGTGAATGAGAACGAAAGTGAGAGTGAATTCACACAAAAAATGTATAAAAAAACCCCCAAAAAAAGATTAACGTTAAATAACAAAATGAGTATATTGCAAGAAAAAAAAACCCCCCCCACCCCAAAGAAAAACCAAAAAAAAAAAATTCAAAATTTTTTTAGCAGAAAATTTTCTCAGGTCAAAAATTCAAAACTGCCGAGGTCCATGTCTAGTTGCTTGCCCCCCAGACTTCATCGAGGGGGGAACCCTATACCCAAATGCCGTACAATAAGCGACCAAACCAGGAAATTTATGAACAAACCCGCTTCTTTTCATATCTGTGGGGCGCTTGTGACATTCCCCCCAGGTATTTTTCGAATCACAGGAAACCTTGGGATGTACCCCAAAAAATGCAACGACTTCAAAAAGGGGAGAAGGGTGTGATAAAAAGTGAACAAAGATTTAGTTTAAACCCATCCTCATTAATTAAAACCGTAAATGCAATCACACCCACTCAAAGTTCCGGGCGAAGAATAACTTTGGTTTACCGTACCCACTACGAACGTCGGAGCGGGGATCTATTGGGTTTAGCAACCCCGGGTTTAAACGGCATCCGTGCGTTATTATGGGGGGGGATCCCACGTATATTCAAAATAATAAAATTAATAAAAAACCTGCTACAAGCTCCCTTTTGCGCCCCAAGAATGACAAAGACAATGTAATGGGGGCTACGGTTAATCCCTAAAGGGGTCAACAAAAAAAAAACACCAAATTATGGGAAAAACAAGCGGTCTCTTGACCCTTTCCACATCCCAACCGACCGGAAGGGAGTGAGGTCAGGTCGAGGCAGGAGAACATGAGAGGAGAAATAAATGATATGATTGGTATTCGTGATAAGGATAAAATCACGAACATGTTAAATTTTTTTGCAGCTGAAAAATTAAAACTCTAAAAACCGGAAAAAAATTAACTATTTAACGATTTCAGTTTGTTGCCCACCTCCCGTATAATCATAAAAAATATTAAATTCCTTTTGTTTTCAAGCTTTTCCCCAACGAAACCAAGCTTTAACACTTTATTAGGTAAAAAAAAAAAACAACCAAAAAGGGAAACGGGTTTTTATTCAGGAAGGTAAGATTTTTGGGTGGTTTGTTTTGCGAGACAAAGGAGAAAAGGGACCTGATATAAAAGGCAGTAAATTTTTGCGTTGGCTGAAAATTAAAATTCTCTTTACTGAGAAAAAAACAACATAAGGGGAACCCCGAGCAATTTCTAGGGGAAAAATGGTTTTAAATGCCATGGTCATTAGTCCCAAAAAACTTTTCAAATTTATGTAAGAAAAAAAAAACAACCCAAAACAACAACAAACAACAACAACCCACAAACCCCCCAACAACACACCCATTTAATATAAAAAATTATAAATTTATAATTAAAAATTTATAAAGTGTTTTTGGGGGGTGGGGGGGTGTTGGGGTTTGGTGTTAATGGGGGGTTTGTTTGGTTTGGGGTTGTACACAAAAAAACAACAACCAAAAACAAACACAAAACCCAACAACCACCCCCCCCCACACCACACGGAAGTGTTGAAATTTTTCTTAAAAAATTATAATTTTTTTTATATATATAAATATAATTATATATATATATATATTATATTTTAATATATATAATATATATATATATATATAATATATATTTTATTTTTTTTTTTTTTTTTTTTATTTTTTTTTTTTTTTTTTTTTTCATATATATACCCAATATTAATAAAAAAAAAAAAAAAACAAAAAAAAACCACCAAAAACAAAACCCCACAAAACCCCAAGCACAAAGCCCCAACCAAAACCCCCACCCCAACACCACACCAAAAAAAAAAACCAAAAAACCCGATAAGGCCCCCTGGGCCAAAAAAAAAAAAAAAAAACAAAAAAAAAAAAAAGCCCAAAGGAACAAAAAAACCACACCACACAAAACACACACACACACAACACCCACCCACAACCACACACCACCCACACCACCCCCCAACCACACACACACCACACACACCACACACACAACCCCAAACCCACACACACACACACACACACACACAAAACACACAAAACACCAAACCCACCACACACACACACATTGTGAAGGTTGTAGATGCCTCTTAACAGGCTAGCTTGACTCTTTTTTAAGGGAAAGAGTAAAAAACCAGTAAGGGAACACGAGACGTGTCTTGGATAAGCGTGAGCGTGGTGTCCCGGTCGGGGCCAGCCACCCCGGGGGACCCAAGGTTTTGGGGTTGCTTGAGCACGATGATGCGGGGAGCAAACTGAGTGCAGAGGGGGTCAGATAAAATGTCATCTAGTCCCTCGCGGGTGTGATCGCTCCATTTGACTTAGAGCCACGTGTTAAACAGCTCGGATCGTTGGTCAAAGGGGTTTTGAAAATCGTGTTTAGTATGTCCCAATTTGCTCGGCCACCTACTCCCTCGCCTTGAAACCCTTTAGGGGCCCTTTAAAAGGGTGCCCCAATTTTTGGCGGCCGGGTTTGGGGCGGGTCATCTCGTGCTTTTTCCCGGGGTTCATTTTCGGGGCTGCTCGTCTTTGCCCTCTTCTTTTTCTGGCCTTGGTATAATCCTTTTCCCGAAGTTTGTCACGGGTCCTCCTCGATTTGGACGTGTCCCCAGACTTCCCCCTCGCAGATGTCGTCCAGGTCCTTCTGGGGTGCTGCTCCCCCAGACTCCTCGTAACCTTCATCTGGATTACGTGCGTCCCGGCGGGCAACGTCCTTTTCCCAGCATCCTGGGGCAATGATACCTGCGTTTGGGGGATAGTTCCCGGTCCTTCGCGGGGATCTACAGGCGCCCCCGGAGGCGGTGCCCTGCCACTCACCTCAGGCAGTTAATGTCGCACTGACAAAACCCTGGCCACAGGCCAAAGGGTGATCCCGGACGCCCTTTCCACAACACCCCGGTGCCCTTTTCGAACAGGGTCGTCTTCGGTGCCGTGTATATATAGTCGGGGAACCGATCTACATAAAAGCCTTTTGAAAACCTATTTGGGGCTTGTGAGGGCCTGGGCCCTTGATGCAAGGAAGTAAAAATTCAGAGGTACTGGTATTCCTTTTAATTTTTTCGCTCATTTGTTTGAGATTTGCGAAGTTCTGGGCCGGGCCCCTTTCATACTATACCCCGGGCCATTTCAGTTTTTTATTTGCTATTCATTTTTTTCTAGACACTCTTTTTACCGTGTGGGGGGGTTTCCCACAGGCGCTCCTGCCCCCTGTTTAAGCATGCGGCATAATCCTTTAATACCCCTTGGCTTTGTGGGCGGACCCGTTTCAGAAATTGTGTGTCACAATTCGTAAGTAATATACCAACGTGCATTGGTTATTACATAATTACAGTAACCCTGTATCCATGGTAAAATTGTCTCTAATCTCCCATGCGCAATGTAACCCTAGTCGTTTCTGTGAAAAAGGGCTTGGGTACCTTTTTGTTGCTTCAAGACTCCAGTGGCTCTAGCCTGGCGTCTGAGTACCATCGGGGCCGGGGGGGGGGTTTTCTCTCTGTGAGCTGAGGGGGAACACGATTTGTAACATTACATTTCTCCCTTCGTTTTTTTCGGCTTTTATGATCATGGGGTTTGGGGGCATACCCCTCCAAAGTTGCTATCTGTAAAAAAGTCTTTTCCCTCTGATCCATGTGGTAGGCCCCAAATTTAAATGTTTATTTCTCCCTTTGCAAAAATCCTCTGTCATGGTGAGGACAGCGGTCATGGGGTAGTTGTTTTCTTTGGGTAGCTTTGGTTTGACAGTCAAGGTTTGCCCTGGAGTCTGTTTTATGACCCTTTCCCTTTCCCCTCAGGATGCATGGGCTGGGGGGCCCCTATATCGCAACGCCTCTACGTACAAGGAGGCTTGTCTGTTACCCTCATGGTTTGTGGCACCCTTGCGAAAAGTGTTTAGTGATCGACGATCCACCATGAAGTAGGTTCTGTTACTGGAGGAGTGATGGCTCTTTGCCCCTCTCACTTCTCCCTTTTTAGACTGGCATGGTGGCTGTTTCTTTCCCCTTGAAAACCAAAACAGAGAATCGATCAGGTAGTGCCTAGGGGGGCTTCAATAAAGTGGGGGTTTGGGGGGAGTCATCCCCTTGGAATAGTTGTTTTTGAGCGAAAGGTATAAACCCCCCTGGCTGTGTGAGTAGGCAGGAGTTGTTTTGAAACAGTCGGGTCTTTTTCTAGGCATCTGAGTTTTTTTTTGTCTCATGTTTGGTTCCGGGGAACTTGAAAGGAACTAGCTCCATTAGAAAAATTCGTGTTTCCCGGGGGGGGAAAAGGGTTTTTCCCCATGAGGAGGTTGGGGCCTTTTCCCCCTTTGGGAGCCCCCAGAATGATTGGCAGCTTCATTTTGAACTATACCCAATTTTTCTTTTAATTTTGGCCCTTGCAACAAGGGGGGAACAGAAGCATGGCCCCAAAATTGAAAGATGGCATGTAATAGAATATCTTGGTACTTGTCTACCCCTATGTTTTCCCCCAACATGCCTCATGACAGACTGTCTTGTTTTGGGTTTGGTTTAACCAAGAAAGGACCTCCTTTAAAAGAGAGGTCCAGTAAACATTGCCCCAAGTAGGGAAGCCTCGCCCCATTCTGTTTTTCAATTGTGCCTTAAATTTTTAGCCAAATTTGGTTTGGTTTTGGGCTGCGAGATCTTTAGTCCTGTCCTACAGCACCCCTCAGATAAAAGGGTCCGACAGCGGGGGCTTTATTTGGCTGTGCTCCATGGGATGATTCAAGGTAGTCTGCAAAAAAGATGATCTTGCACACACTGGGAGCTTATGCGAGGATGCAGGAAAGGGTGTTGAAAAGGTTGGAATGGGGCCCCCACCCTGATGCCCATTTCCTAGGTATGGCTGTGATAGGGGGGCCTGGAAATCGATTTTGGCTTTTTTTGTTTTTAAAATATCACCAACCCAGGCAAGAGCTTTCTCTGTTTCCCCTTTGGGATCAAGGTCTCCTGAATAGCAAAAACTTGCTTTTAAAAAACCCTTTCCGGGTCTAAGAATACTACCACAGAAGTGACATGCGATTGTGCTTAAGAGCGTGCTATGCTGTGTCTGGCTCACCCCCTTTGTAAACCCCATGGTGGTGTTCAGGGGGGGGGTGGGAACTAGATCTCTCTTTCAGCTCGGGGTAGAGGGGGATTTCCCGGGATTTTTGTTTTTGCGGGAAGAAAACTCACCTGTCAGTCCAAAGGGGGAATGATGGGTACGAGACCCCATCAAACTCGGGACTGTGCAAAACTGTTTTTGGGGTTTGTCTTAGTTCCTTCAGAGAAAAGAAAACATCTGAGTTAGGGGTTCAGCTGCCCTCTCTGATATGGAAGTCTGCCTGATTCTGGGATTGTTGGTTTGCCTCATTCACTGGCAGACTGTTGCTGCTTTTTCCCACGGGAAAACTCCTGCACCAGCCGTTTGTCTGATTGAGGGGGGGTGTGTGCACTGGGGGCTGAGCGTAGTAGCTCGCCTGATCTGTTCCACAGCTCGAAAGGGGTGGTTTCGGTGACAAGGACCACCCCTTTCCCACCCCTTTTTTCTACCTGATCTTTGGCATTTCCTTTTGCATCCCTACTTTTTCCTTAAGAGGGTTTGGGTTGTCAGGGTTTTTTCCCCCTAGAAATGTTTTCGCACATGTTCACTTAGGGGTTGACTTCTTAACTATCATTAAAGTACCAGGCGTCTTTAAAACTCGGGGCCATGGCTGATTTTTAGGTAGAGTCTGTGAGGCTGCGATTAGGCACTAAAATGCTTTTTAGGACTAAAATGGGAAAAATTTTTCATCGGGGGGGTTTTCATTGCTTCAAAGACGGGGGGCTAAGGCATTCTGAAAGGTTTACCATTTTGGCCTTGTCTTTTTTCCCATCTTGGATTTGTTTTAGCTTTTGGGCTGGGCCGCACCATGAGGTAAACAGTGCATAATGGTCACTTGTGACGTCTCAAAAACCATTAATTCCCCCCCAGGCCGCAGGGCCAAAGGATGTCAAACATCCCCCTCTGATATCATTGCTCTTGGCTATTAAAATTTGTCTCGGGGAAAAGTCTCAAGCCAGGGGCATGGATCCCTGCCGCACCCAGGGCCTACAGGGACCAGGAAGGGTGGTTTAAATGAAGTCTCCCCTAAAACCGGCTGATGTCAAAGCTTACCCCGGTTTTGCTGTACACATTGCAGGGGGGCCCCAGCCGGGGGGAATTCAATGGCAAAAATTTCAAATCCTCCCCACAGTGGGGTGCATGGGCTATTGGGGGCTTCGCTCTGCCGGGGATGATCAACCTCTTTGCCAGCATGCTGGCAGCATAAGACATGATCCCTAAAAAGCAAACAGTCCCCTCTTTTAATGTCCCCGGAACATGAAAATGTCGGTTTTCCCTTTGATCGCACTATTGGTATGTTTGGGGGTCCTTTCAAGTTCACAGGATTGCCGGGTTGGGCTCTCCTTTTTTGATTTTTGGTACCAGAGGTCCCCCGATTTGCGCGGGCCGGGAGAGGCGGGCAATCCAGGACGACATTTTTTTTTCGAGCCCTTTTCATTTTAGACTAGGTCTCACGAGTCAACCCGGGTTTCATTTTTTCCTGCCACTTAAAGCCCATATGGCTTCAGATGTTGCCTAGTTGGACCTTGCACGGTTTATACATTTAATCTCTTTCATTTGGGGGGTTGTTGAGTGTTTCCATTAAAAACAGTTTTTTTCATTTCTCATGCCCCCCCCCGCCCCCAATCCCAAAAAGCAGAAGCTGTAGTTAGAACTAATGTCTAACAGCCACATGGGTAGGAGGGAATACGATCCGTGGCCATTGTACCCCCACTCACGGGACAGTGTAGTGCCAACAGTGACTTGACGCTTGACCCCCAGCCCCCCGAAGGAACTAGACGATTGTCTTACGGGCCCATTCAAAAATAAGGGACAAAAGAGGGGGTTGCTAGCCGCAGGGTGTACTCTTGACGCATGCTCAAACCCCATAGGACCCCGTCTCCCCAGTGCCAGGATTCCAGCAAGCAAAAAAAAAGGGGAGATTGAACCCCTGGGGGGAGACAAGGGGAGCCCTTCCCCCCTAAAAATAGGGATATTTTTGGGAACCCCTTTTTTCCCCCCTCTTCTGATCAGCCCCCTAAAGCTGTGTCACCTACAGAGGAGCTCTAGTCCCGCACCCTTTAAAAGGGGGGTTCCAGTGGGAGGGCCACAAGGGTTTAATTTTTTGGGAGAAGCGGATCTTTCATTTGGGAGAGTAAGGGAGCGCTGAGTATGTTTTATTGGCCAAATGTGAACCCCGTTATCCCAAAAATCGTGGCAATCAGCGCTGACTTGGGATCTGCCAAATACTTTCCCCCTATCGAGGAAAAAAAGGCTCGGTCAAGGGTCCTGCAGGGGGGAAATGGGGGTCCGGGTCTCTGTGAGTTGCATCATCATGGTCCGGGGTGATGTATGCTGGTTTTAAAGGGGCTCTGGGGGACCCGTCAATCGTCCATCAAGTGTAGCTTGAAAGCCTGGGGACTGCTGAAGGACCCTGAAAGGACCTTTTTAAGGCAGGTAGCACTGGCGGGGCATCTTTGGGGGGGAAAATCAAATCAGCCATTCAATCTGTGGGTGTAGGGTGGGAATGGGGCGATGGTGAAACTGCGGAGGAATTTCTGGGCTGCCCCTGGGGGGTCCTCTAGCTTAGGTCGCTCGACCCCTGGAGAAAAATTCTCCTGGGACATTGAGGGGCTGACCATATCCATCCCGGGGAATGGGGGAAGATCCTTCTTAGGTGTTTTTCCTGAGCCCAAAAAGCACCCCGGGGAGCTGCAAAATCCTGTGGCTGTGGGGTAACAGGGCCCGAGGGTTGTCTTGAGGGGTTGATGCCATTTCTCAATAATCCATTGCCTTGGGGTGGGATGCAAGGGGCTGCCTAGGCTCCCTTTGGGTTGAGATGCTCTGGAGAAACGCACTCCCTATAAAGTTTTTGAGGAAGACCGAAAAGGGGGGGTCCAGGAGCCCAGGGGTTCTGGCACAGGATTGGTGGGCACATCCCCGGCACAGGTAAGCAGTCAATGATGGAAAGATATACCTTTTTTCCTTCTGCGTGGAAAGGTCCCAAAGACGTCCCACAGAGAATTTAAACGTTTTTGTGGACGGGGCAGGGTTTGGGGAGTGGTGGTGTGGCAATGGTCTTTCTGCACGCACTGCTCACAGCTCCTACCCCTTGGGGATCTCTCTTCATTGAATCCCAGACAAAATTTCTGCAACAAACTTGGGGGTGGTGCGGGGTGGATGGGGGACCCAAACATGGATGGGTTTAAGATTCCCCCCGGAATTGGTAGGCAAGGGGGCGGGGGTGGGCCCTGCTGATGTCCCAAAAAGGAAGGGGATACTCTGACGGGGGGGGGGGCTTTCTCCAGCAAAGGTTGGGAAAGACGTAGGCCCTGGGGGTTTTGCTTTTTTTCCCTTTGAGCCTTGTAGTCGACCCCGGGTGAAAAGGGGATCTCAAAGTGTGAGAGAAATTTGGGGACTGGATTCTGGGGCCAAAAAGGTGTTCATTGCAAACCCTTTTCAGCATAGCGGACTTGCCATTGCTGCCCTTGACCAATCATCCCCGATTGGAAAAGGCATTTACGGGCTTGTGTATTAAAAAAGATGAGGACTACCTTAAGCATGTGGGAAATGTCGCATGGCCAGATCTACTGCCAGGAGTTTGTCGAATGTGCTGAATTTCTCAGGTGGCCAGAGCTTCCAGCTGAAAAAAAGCCCGGGCTGTCGTTGCCCGTACTTCTTGCTCCAGGCAGCTCCATAAACTTTTGCTGACTCTGGGTAAAGGCGGGGGGGTGGCATTTAGGGGAGGGTGTATAACGCCAGGGAGGGGGTTTTTTGGGAACTGAGAAAGCTCTCTTTGCTTTGGGGGCCCCCAAGTGACCATTGCTTCCCGCGCGGCCCCCTGGAGAGGACGAGAATGCGGGAGCCCCCGGGATAAATCAGGGGTAGTATTTTTTAAACCTAAGGGTCTGCGGGCTCTCTTGATGGGTGTTGTGGTAGGAATTGGGTACAGCATCGACCTATTGGCCTGTGGCCCGGGCCCCTGCCTGGAACGTATACCCCGAAATCAATGCTGTGGTGCCAAAAAAAATTTCCCAGGGTGCCCCCAGGGCATTCTCCCCTAGAAGGGAAGGGTGGGGGAATGGTGCTGGGGTTCCCGGTAAAAATGAGAATGTCATCGATGTAGACCAAACAAAGGGGAGCTCACCAAAAATTGTCCCCTCCTTGGAAAGTGGACCCCAAAAAGGAGTATGGAAAACATAGCTTTTTAAAAAGGGTAAAGGGAAACAGTTTTTGGGGCATCATTTTGGGTGAAAGAACCTGGGAAATTTCCCTTTTTAAAGGGGTCCCTTTCGAAAATATCTGGGCTGTCAATCGGTGATGCCTGGCATAGGGCAAAGGTCCCTTGGGGTGGATTGGGTCGCCCTAATCGCCGTGGGCCCCCCAGTTGTTTGATTCCAGACTGTTTTGGGGAGGGGGTGCCCCTGGACTGGCGCCCTTTTAACAATCCCATTGCTCCCTCCTGTAAAGCAAGCTTGTGGCATGAAGCATCTCTGGCTTTAGGCGACAGAAACGAGAGTAGACGGGAGTCCTATATCTTGATGTGGGGTACACCGGTTTTGTGCTGCTCCCAGGGTTGGTGTGGCGAGCTCTGGCTTTAAAAACTGGGGGAAATCACGGATGTCCCCGTAGGCATCTCGGGGGGGCAGATGTTATGTCGGAGGGCCGGAATAGTTACCGGGATTAGGTGGTCCCGTGTGATGACTGGCGTTTCTCATATCAACTTTCAGGTTGTGGTGTGGGGAGGAAAGCACGCCAAGCAGTAGGGTCACATCAGCGTGAGGAAAATCTATGGGGGTTTATGATTGGAGGGGCCTTGGGGGGACAAAAATGGGTCGTTGTGGCGCTCGTCTGTCACTGCATAACTGGGAAAATGGAAGAAGCTCCTTATCGACGAGAAAAAGGGTTTTTGGTTTTTCATTTAGAAGTGAAACCAGTGTGGGGGGGGTCGACTGTGTTTCATGGTTTTGGGTGTTTTTGTGGCCCCCTTTCGCAATTTTTGGGTACCCCATGTCCCACCTAAATCATTTAGACAATTATAGGCTGCACTTCCTACCACTTTGGTAGGAGCAAAGCCTCTGCGCCAGGAATAGGTGAAGGCCTCCCGATGGGGTTGGGCCCCCGGGAGTTCTGTGTTGATTCGGTACAATCGGCGGGGAAAAAAGGGGCGTTTGGGTTTGGGGGGGGCTTGCTGATTGCTTCCCTTGTGCTTGGGCTGGGGAGGAGAATATTAATGGCCATCTCATCTGAGTCGTGGAGCTTCTCCCCGATGTTGCTGGGGAGAGAGTGGAGCAAAACTCTTTTTTAAGATCCACTCATGGAACTTACTTTTGTTCTTTGTGGGGGGGCAGCATAGGGGATTATTTATGTCAACTTTTTTTGGAGTACATTTTCCCAATGTGTGGGGGATGTTCACCCTTTCAGACGAGAAAGCAAAAAACTCGCAAAAGCTCCCGCTTCCCTTTTTATTTTTAAAATTTTCCGCTTGCTTCTAACCCGGGGGCTAACCCCTGGGAAAACCCCCTTGGGCAAGACGGGTATAATGGTTTCTTTTTAAAAGTCCCTAACTAATTTCTTAAGCATGAATGGTTTTTGGTCATTAAACCATGTAAGGCTTTTTTTGGGAAAAAAGGGGGGGAGGGGATGGGGGGGCATTCAATTCATGAAAAGGGTGTTTGTCCCGGGGTTTGTCATTCGGGGGACCAATGTTGGGGGGGCCCAGGTTGGGGGTAGTGAGGGGCCTGGGCCTTTTAAAAAGTCAAACTCAAAAGGTGCTGAGTAGCTGTTTAAATTTTTTCGAGCATGCAGTAATATACAATCTGGGAGATGTGGGCCGAGTGCATTTATTGGCTGAACAGCTGCACCCCGCTCTCCCCCTTGTGGCAATCAGGGTGACCACACGACAGCATCCCACCCCCGGTTGGAGGGAAACTAGGGGAGTGAGACTGCGCTGGTGCCGAGTGATTGTGGGGTCCTCCACAGGCCAAGTAATAAAAAAAAAAAACAAAAGAGAGGAGGGGATATAAAATTATAAACCTATATTTTATAAAATTTTCGTTTTTTTTTTTTTTTTACTAATATTTTTTTTTTTGTTGTTTTGTGCTTTACTTCCACAAAAAAGAAATAGGGGAAAGGGTACTCATTATGTCTGCAGGACCTAACTACCAAAACCTCTCTGATAGACTAGAGTAGAAAGGGAAAAGGCAAAGGGAATCCGCAAGATTATACTTTAATAAATGGGCATCAGTAGAGGAAAAAAGTCGTAAAAAAAGAAAAGGGAATGTACCGTCACTCAACTCACTGGCAAAATCGCGTGTAAAAAAAGTACAAAGATCTCTATTCCTGCAACTACAAAGCAAAAAAAAAAAAAAAAAATTAAAAATAATGAAAAGAATTTCATGTCTTTTGTTTTCTTGATAGTGGAGTAAAATGTGTGTCTTTTTTGTGTGGGGTGGGGGGGAGCCCGAAATGTATCCAAACCGAAGATTAACGTTCAATTTAACAATAATGCATAAACTACAGGAATTATACAAAAAAAATTTCAACACCCCATTGAATTTAACCCTTTAATTTTAATAAAAATATTTCACTAATGAATGGTGATGTAAAAAAAATATACAAGCTTCTCGAAGAAATTGCCGGTTCGAAATTTCTAAAATCCATATTATTAATCTATATTTTGGATTTACTACAAAAAATTTTGAAATGCCGAGGGGAGCCCCTTGTCCCTATGCTTCGACATGCAGGCTTTATCGGGAAAAAAAGCCATATGAAATGAAGTGAACTGAATGAACGGGAAAAAATAAAAAACCCCTCTACTCTCATTCTTGATGAGTGCTTTGAAAATTCCTATGGGTTCTACACGGATTTTTTTAAAGACACTTGGGTTTCCATGCAAGCACTTCAGGGGGGGGAGAAGGTCGTGATTTAAAAACGTAACGATTTTAGCTTAAACCCCCGTCCTACATTAATGAATGGACGTACTGGGGTCACACCAAATCGAATAAAAGTTCCGTTTTTAATGTTGGAGCGTGATCTATCAGGTGATTTACACAACCCCGGGTTTTCAGGCCCCTGCACATTTATGGGGAAATTTAATGATATCTCAAAATAATAAAATTTTACAAAATTTTCTTTACAAGCTCGCCAGCATCAATAAAAATGTCACCATTTAGCAAAAAAGCTACGTGATCCTATTGGTTTAAACCCAAATTTAAAAAACCCAAATTTAAAGAGAAAAAAGCAAGCTTCCCAAACCATCTCATGTGCCGACCGCCCGAATTTAGAAAAGCGAGGTAAAAAAGACAGGAAACGCCTATGAAAAAAGAAATAAATGACAGATATTTTGATAAAATAAAATCACAAACGCTTAAATTTTTTTTAGTGAAACAATTAAATTTTCTTAAATCTATATTAATTCATATTTAATTAAATCTTGATTTGAAAAATATTTTATGTTGGCCCATGCCTGATCACACAGCTTTCAATCTAGGCAGAAAAATAAAAAATTAAAACCTGAGGTCAGAAAAATATAGTAAAAACTTTGCCATTTCCTGTCATTTAGCTTTTTTCCCCAACAAAACCAAAATGAACACTGCAAAAGGGCTTTTACATTTATGGGAGAATGGGGGAAGAATGAAAGGGCCCAAACATGTACTCATTTTTTTTCAAGACAGGGTCGTATCTGGATGCTTTGGGTCGAACGGATTTGCAGACGGTTCCGTTTTTAGGGCCCAAAAAGGATGCAACGACCACCTCTGCCCCCGGGCTGAAAGGGGTTGTGGGTGAACAGATGGTAGAAACTACGTGCGATCAACACATCTTAGTGAAAACTGCTATTGCCCGGTTACCAGACCTGGGCCAGAGGCTGGTTACCGGGGGCACGGTCACTACGGGGAGGGGTCCGACGAGGTCAGATATAATCCATTTACGCCCCCCCGGGGTGAGGTCCAAATTGACTTAGAGCAGGGTTTTTAAATACCACGGGGTCTTTGTCTAATGACTTTCAAAATCGTGCTTATGTACACCAAACACACACACCACCCCACACACACACCCCCACCACACCCCCAAACAAACACACACACCCACACACACACACACAAAAAACACACCACACACACACACCACACACACACACCACCCACACACACACACATATGTATAAGTCCGCCTCATGCTTCGAGGCCAATTTGACAAAATTGACCTAGGCTGACCCAGTCAGAACGTCCATTCACCACCCGTGAAACCCCCCAGGGGGGCCCGGCCTCGCTACGCTCAGCGGTTCCCGCCTTTTTATCTCGTGTTATTTTTTATGTTATACTTATTCTGAAAAAAAAACAAACCGGCCCTCTATCTTGCTACCCCCAGTCCCCCAAATATAGGGGCTGTCTATTTTTGAAAGGCAACTGTTTAGTGACATATTGTTTCAGCTATTTTTTTTTTTATTTTTTTTTTTTTTATTTTTTTTTATTTTTTTTTTGTTTCTTTTCGCAAAAAAAATCAAGCCCTGCACTCACTTTGCTACCCCCTAGTCCCAAGTAATGGGCGCTGTCTATTTTGAAAAGAGCAACGTGTTTTGGACATATTTTTTCAGCTACAACGCATTTAATGAGTTTATAATTTTCTTTACTCTAGAATTAATTCTTGTTATTTTTTAATATTTCACGAAATTGTATTACTTCGTCCTCTCTCGTTTTATGAAATCACTTTTAAAATACATCGTGTTTGCCTTTCAGTTTCTTTTTTTTATCTTACTAATTTTGTTTTTTTTTTTCAGGTATTTACTTTATTTCATTTTTTTGTTAAAATCTCACCTCCCGAGACCTAAACTCGGACAAGGATTTTGGCTAAATTATTATTACTTGTTTAAACACACTTTTTTACCCCCATGAAATCGCTTGATGTTTTTGGCTAAAATCCCAGGGGATCGGTGATTTCGTGAAGTAATTACCCATCAACCAGATTCGAAGTTAGCCATTTATATAGATTTTCTTTGCTTCTTTATTTTGTTAGCTTAATTTTGTTCGTTAATATGAATTACGAACCCCGTTAGTGAATTTTTACGAGTTAATACAGAATTAAACGAATCAGATTAAGTTACATAGAATCGGGTTTGTATAAATTTGGCGCGTAGCTTTGCTTTTGCGAAAGTTTGCAGAAAAAATTATATGTTAGTTCGTAATGCTACGTCCCGTCGCATATATTGATGTTGAGTTAAAAGTGGCCGCTGAAATGATTGGTATTTAAAGTCATTTGCTACTTTTGCTTGTTTATATGAACTTGGTCTGTGATCATTTTTGGGAGTGTGACAAGGAATAACATTTGGTGCACACATTTCTTAAAATTTTTATTGTTATTTCTTTCTCTTGGACGGCCGGCGGGTTTAAGTAATCCTCGCGTTGCCCCCTACCGTCTTTCTTATCTTTCATATCCCCAAAACCTTTTTGCAGTTTTGTCACTACTTACGTCCCCTTCTTATTTTCCCCCTTAAACTTTGTGGGAAAAATATAAAAAGTAAAAAAAGGAAAACCATTCTAAATAACATAAAATTGTTAGAGACTTTAAGTAAGAGAGAGCCGCTATACTTGGGGCTGTGGGTAGCAAAAATAGAGTGGGCCCGCTTTACCTTTATTTGCAGAAAAGTACAACATAAATAAAAAACACAAGATAAAAACAGTGAAAATCGCTGAGCATAGCGAGGCACCCGGTGTGTTCATGGGGTGGCGACGAGGCTTTTACGGGTCAGCTGGCAAACATTTTGGGCAACTTGGCATCGAAATGCATAAGGGAACTCATGAGGTGTGTATATATTATGTTATGTGTTTTATTGTATATATTTTATATAAAAATATTTTATAAAATATTATAATTAAATTTTTATTTTTAAATATATATATATATATATTTTTTTAAAATTTTTTTTTTTTTTTTTGTGTGGGGGGTGTGGTGTGTGTTGTGTGTGTGTGTGTGTGTGGGGTGTGTGTTTGTTTGTTGTGTTGTGCGTGCGTGTGTGTGTGAGTGAACTGAACTCGCACCAGATCTGTCTCCTCGGGCAGTTGCGGAGCGTGCCCGCTCCGGCGGACCCGCAACTCGTGACACCGGCATAAAGGCAGGAGCGTGAAGGGCGGGAAATACCCCGCCTTTTTCACGTCCCCTTCTTTCTCCAAAAACTCGCTCTGCATAGAAAAATCAATATCAATACAAAATATTAATTTATCACCCCTTGGCCGGGACGGACGTGTTTTTTAACGGCCCGGTTTTTGGGAGGGTGTTTTTCCTGTGCCGGTGCACGCGTCCTGAAGGAAGGGAGATTTGGACGGGGTGTGAATGTAAGGTTCTTGCTGTATTTAACGATTTGTAAAAACCGAGACCTTCACCTGCCAAATACTGCCCTTTCCCTTTGGGCAGGCCGTCGTTGGGGAAGTGTCTCCGGTTTCTCGAATGTTTTCCCCCTATCTTTTTTCCCACCACGACCATTAAGTTTCGATATATTTTATATAATATATATTTTTATATATATATATTAAATATATTATATAATAAAATATATATATATATATAATTATATATATATATATATATTAACCATATTTCGTATATTCCCCCATTTTAGCCTTTTGTTTTGTTTTAAAAATTTTCATCGTTTTCCGTTAACTAAAAAATGAAAAAAATTTTATTATTTTTTTGGGAAATTTTCTTAAAATATAAATTAATATATATATATATATATATATTTTTATTATATTTAAAATATATAATTATTATATATTATATATATAAAAAAAAGGGGGGGGGGGGGGGGGGGGGGGGGGGGGGGGGATGTCCCCCCCTCCCCCGGCGGGGAGGGGCCCCCAAACTCGTGACAAAAGGGCAATAAAGGGGCAAAAGGAACCCCCCCGGGGTTTTTTTTTTTTTTTGCCTTTTCAAAGGGGCCCGGGGAAATTTTTTTTTTTTTAAAACACCGGCCTCTCCAGGGGGGGGGGGGGGGGGGGGGTTTTTTTTTTTTTTTTTCCCCTTTTTGTTTAAAAATTTTTCCCCCAAACCCACCCCGCCTTTTTCTGCATAAAAATAAATATAAATAAATATATAATATTTTAATTTAAATAAAAAAATTAAAATATTAATTTTCCCATATTCGATGATTCCCTTTTTTCAGCATTTTGTTTTGTTTTAAAAAGTTTACTCGTTTACCTTAAAAAAAATAGAAAAAATTCATTAAATGGAAAATTTATTTCTTATTTTTTTTTTTTAATTTTTATATTTTTGAAAAATTTTTTTTTTTATTTTTAAAAACAATTAAATTAATTTATATAATTTAAAATTAAAATTAAAATATTAATTAAATTAAATATTTTTTTCAACAGATGGCGGGTAAAAAATTTTAAAAATGGGGTTCCTTAGTAAAAAAAAAAAAAAAAACCCTTAACTTCACACCCTATTTTTCCCCCCATATATATATATATATATATATATATATATATAATATATATATATATAATATATATATATTAATATATAATTTATTAATTTTTATTTATTACTTTAATAAAAAAATAAAAAATTATTATTTATATAATTTTTAAATAATTTATATATATATATATAAAATTATTATATATATATATAATTATTATATATTATAAAATATATATATATAATATATATATAAAATTATATATATATATATATAACACACACACACATTTTAAAAATTATATAATATAATAAAATATATATAATATTTATATATATTATATATATATTATATTATATATATATATATAATGTAGGTGTGTTGGGTGGTGTTATATAAATTATATAATAATATATATTATATATAATAAATATATTATAATATAATATATATAAATTGGGTATATATATTTAATATAAAAGCAAATGTATATATGCATATATTTTTAAATATATAATATATTTTTATAATATATATATAATATATTTTTTTTTTGTTTTGTTGTGGGGTGTGTGTGTGTTTTATTAATTTACAGTCATGCTTACATGTGTTTTATACAACCACACACACACCCCACAACACACAAACACACACACCACAAACACACACCACAACACACACACACACCACCCCCACACACGCCACACGCAACACAATACCACGCAGGCACACACACAACACACAAAAACACCACACACAACAACACAACCAAAAAACCCCCCACACACACACACCCACACACACGCACACCAGGGGTGTGTGTGTGTTGTGAAAAAGACGTAGCAAGACCGGAGTACATTTTCAACCCCCGTCCAGGCGCTGCCCTTCCCCTTTGGGATCGGACGCAGATTCGTTCGGCTTTCCTTTCGCATAAAAATAAGCATCCGCCTTCAAAGGGAACCGCCGCTAAGAGGAAATTTCACAAGACAATGAGTGAGAAAGAGACGGGGCAGACAGGCCAAAGCCACACGGGGTTTCGCTCCACCATTCTTTTGCCCCCGGTGAGCAGGGTTTCTGGGGGGTTCATATCTTCTTCAAGAATAAACCGGGAAGTTTTAAAAACCCTTTTTTGACCCGCCAATCCCTCTCTGTTTCCTCAAATCTGGTGACAGCGGTGCTCCCAAATCACGTCCACTCATATTTTGGGGGTTTCGTGGTTCCTTTAAATCTGGGGGCTTGCAGTGGTTTCTCGTTTCATCTGTGGTTGTAGTGGTCCTCGTTACATCTGGGGGTTTCAGTGGTCACTCCTTCATCTGGTGGCTTCAGTGGGCATCGCTTCATCTGGGAGCTTGCAGTGGTCTCTGCTTACATCGGGGGCTTAAGTGGTACTGCTTCACTGGGGTTGAGTGGTCCTCGCTTACATCGGGGCTTTAGTGGTCACCGCTTACATTGGGGTTTTTAGTGGTCACCGCTTTCATCTTGGTTGCAGTGGTCACTCCTTACATTGGGGTTTATGGGGACCGCTTACATCTGGGGGCTTTAATGGTCACTCGTAATTGGTGGGTTGTAAAATGGGCACTCGCTTACATCTGGGGGCTTCATTTTTTCACTCGCTTTCATCTTGGGTTGCGTGGCATCCTTACATTGGTGGTTGTAGTGGTCACTCGCTTAATCTGGTGGTTAAAATGGGCACTCGCTTTCATCTGTGGCTTGTAGTGGGCCTGCTTACTTGGTGGCTTGCAGTGGTCACTCGCTTCATCGGGGCCCACAGTGGTCACTGCTTACATCTTGGGTTGGTGGTCCTCGTTACATCGTGGGTTGCATGTCACTCCTTCTGGTGGTTCGGTGGCACTCGCTTCATCGGGGGCTTGCTGTCTTCCTTCATTGGTGGCTTTTTGGGGGTCACTCGTTACTCTGTGGCTTGCAGTGGGCCTCGCTTACTTTGGTGGCTTGCGTGGTCCTCGCTTAATCTGGGGGCTTGCAGGGTCACCGCTTACATCTGTGGTTTCGTGGTCCTCGCTTAAACCTGGACTTGCGGGGGTCCCCTTCACTCTGGGGCTTGTGGTCCTCGCTTACTCTGGTCTTCAGTGGTCTTCGCTTAATTGGGGTTTAGTGGTCACTCCTTTCATTGGGGTTGAGTGGTCACTCCCTTTAAACGGTGGTTTTGGTGGTCACTTGCTACTCTGGTGGGTTTAGTGGTCACTCGCTACATTGTGGCGTCATTTGGTCACTCGTTACATTGGTGGCTTTCACGGTCTCTCCTTTCATCTGGGGGCTTGCGGGGTCCCCGCTAAATCTGGGGGCTTTGGGGGGTCACTGCTTACATCGGGGGCTTGAGTGGTCCTACTTTAAATTTTTTGCTTGAGTGTTTACCCGTTACATCGGGGCTTGCAGTGGTCACTCCTTTCATCTGGGGGGCTTGCGTGGTCCTCGCTTACATCTGGTGGTTGCGAGTCCTGCTTCATCTGGTGGGTTCGTGGGCACCGCTTACACTGGGGCTTGCGTGGTCCTCGCTCAATCTGGGCTTTCAGTGGCACCGCTTAACGGTGGCTTGCAGGGTCACCGCTTACATCTGGTGGTTCGGGTCCCCCCTTAATCTGGTGGGTTGCAGTGGTCCCACTCGCTTACATCTTGTGGTTGCGGTGGTCACTCGCTTACATCGGGGGCTTGCATGGGCATTTTGCTTACATCTGGGCTTGCGTGGTCACCCTTTCTTTTTGGCTTGCTGGTCCTTGCTTTCATCTGGGGCTTGCGTGTCAGCTTCATCGGTGGCTTGCGTGTCACCGCTTACATTGGTGGCTTGCGGGGGTCCTCGCTTTCATTTTGGGTTGCATGGTCCCTCGCTTACACTGGTGGCTTGCGTGGTCACTCGCTTTCTCTTTTGGGTTGCGTGGATCGCTTTCACCCTTGGCTTCAGTGGTCACTCGCTTACATCTGGGGGTTGGGTGGTCCTCCTTACATCTGGGCTTGCATGGTCACTCCCTTAACCTGGGGGCTTTCGGTGGTCACCCCCGCTTACACTGGTGCCTTTCGTGCACTCGCTTAATTGTGCTTGCGGTGGGAACCTCGCAATTTTCCCTCCACTTCGCCAATCGGCTCCCGCCCTTTCCCGCTCTTCGCGAACCCCGTCAGCACAGCCATAAAATCGCAGTTCACCCCCCTCCACCAATACTTCCCCTTAACTATTAAAAGTAAGTGTAAAATATTTGTGCAGATTAAAATTGCCCCCCTATAAACCCCCCACCCACCTTTTTTTCCCCAAAAAAAACGATTACTTCCCCTTTAAAAATTTTTTAAATTTTTTTTTTCACCCAAAAACCCCAACGAACACACACTTAAATCAAACCTGCGCAACC
>NC_051397.1:17923152-17934427 GCF_015228065.2 Penaeus monodon
TCTCTTCCTCCTCTCTCCCTCTCTCCTCTTCTTTTGACCCAATACCGAGGATGTCCGTGTGCCATCCCCGCCCCAGGGATTACATCAGCCTTAGTCAAGCGCGAACAGACTGAATGTGATACTTTGCAAAAATGTTCATACTTGCATTACAGAGGGAACTTTTAGCGAACGATACTTTCTTAATATATTTAAGGTGCTATAGGATCCGGTGTCGCAGCAAAGCAGACGTCAGAGAGGGAAATAAGCCTGAATTCAGGTTGTGTGACAGCATCTTGCGCTAAATGAGTGACAGCGCGCGTGAAAACGACGCGCGGGGAAGCAGGACAGCGCGTCTGTGGATGCTCTTTGCCTTAGCTTTGATTTTCAGTTGCAGAGTCACCTTGCAGCCATTCGGAGACATGTTAAAAAAGTGGAGATTGGCTGTAAATTTGTTATAATGCGCTTTAGATGAGATTATGCATGTTTGGAAATAATATATCTCAGAATAGCACTAGATCCAGGTTATATTTTATTGCTCTCGTGGAAGCAGCACCGGAATTAGGCAGCTTTTTGGGTCAACATACGTTCGGTAGTGAAGAAATTTTACTTTTTTATGATTTACATGTTGATTATGTTGATGTGATAGCAGTATCGAGGCCGACATCGGAAGAGTGAACAGATCTCTTTTCTCACTTGAAACTCGTAGTTCAAGCGTTTGTTAAGTAACGACGAATCAAAAAATTAATGACGAAAAAGCTTACTCAATTTCACCTTAAAAACGTGCATCAAGTGAGAATATACAAACGACCCAGCTTCTGTCCGCTCCCGCCTGCACACGCCTGTTCTCTGCTGGTGTGGGGCGCGACCTTCGAATCAAATTAGCTTTCGTCCTGGCCAAAGGAGGGGGTCCTGGCCAAAGGAGGGGGTCCTGGCCAAAGGAGGGGGTCCTGGCTAAAGGAGGGGATTCTGGCCAAAGGAGGGGATTCTGGCCAAAGGAGGGGGTCCTGGCCGAGGGAGGGGATTCTGGCCAAAGGAGGGGGTCCTGGGTGAGGGAGGGGATCCTGGCCGAGGGAGGGGATTCTGGCCAAAGGAGGGGGTCCTGGCCAAAGGAGGGGATTCTGGCCAAAGGAGGGGGTCCTGGCCGAGGGACGGGATTCTGGCCAAAGGAGGGGGTCCTGACCAAAGGAGTTGGTTCTGGCCAAAGGAGGGGATTCTGGCCAAAGGAGGGGGTCCTGGCCAAAGGAGGGGATTCTGGCCAAAGGAGGGGGTCCTGGGTGAAGGAGGGGGTCCTGGCCGAGGGAGGTGATTCTGGCCAAAGGAGGGGGTCCTGGCCAAAGGAGGGGGTCCTGGCCGAGGGAGGGGTTTCTGGCCAAAGGAGGGGGTCCTGGGTGAGGAAGGGGATTCTGGCCAAAGGAGGGGGTCCTGGCCGAGGGAGGGGATTCTGGCCAAAGGAGGGGGTCCTGGCCGAGGGAGGGGATTCTGGCCAAAGGAGGGGGTCCTGGCCGAAGGAGGGGATTCTGGCCAAAGGAGGGGGTCCTGGCCGAGGGAGGGGATTCTGGCCAAAGGAGGGGGTCTTGGCCAAAGGAGGGGGTCCTGGGTGAGGGAGAGGATTCTGGCCAAAGGAGGGGGTCCTGACCGAGGGAGGGGATTCTGGCCAAAGGAGGGGGTCTTAGGTGAGGGAGGGGATTCTGGCAAAAGGAGGGGGCCTTGGGTGAGGGAGGGGATTCTGGCCAAAGGAGGGGGTCCTGGGTGAGGGAGGGGGTCCTTTGTGGCGGTTTGCTGTTGGGCTTAGCGAGTTGGGTATTTGTATTTTCTGTTTTGCTTCAGAGAGGAGTGCGTTTATCGTGTACGGATAGTAACCTCGTTATTTTTTATTAAAATATATTATGTTGTCTTTGTTGGCTCTAATGGCCGGTGTGTGCACTTTCTCTTTCACGTTCTCTCTCCCTCCCGTTCTTCTCTCTCTCTCTCTCTCTCTCTCTCTTACTATTTTTATTAATATTCTTATTTTTCTTCGCGCTCTCTGTCTCTGGTCTTTCTGTCTCTTCCCTTCCCTTCCTTCCCTGGATTCCCTCCTGACGCCGTCTTCTCCTGCAGGGACCTCCTGAGCCAGACGCGGCCGCTGACTCTCCGCTTCAAGGATGAGAAGACGGAGCACGCCTACCGGCATCACCGCGAGACATTCAGCGGCGCCGCGACCACCGGCGTGCCGCTCGTGCTCGTCGTCGTCGCCTTCGCCAGGCTCGTCGTGCTGCCCAGGTGAGTCCGCGGTCCAGTGGAGACTTTGGAGGAGGTCGCCCGTGCCCGTGCCCGGAGGGGCGGGCTGAGGGTGGGAGGTGGGTGGGGGATGTAGATGGGAAGAACTACTGGAAGACAGACATGCAAGACGGTCTGCAGACAGACAGTCGTATAGATTAACAGACTCGGATATGTAGGCGGACACACGCGATCAAACACATACTCACGCAAGCGCACACACACACACACACACACACACACACACACACACAACACACACACACACACACACACACACACACACACACACACACACACACACACACACACACACACACACACACACACACACACACACACACCAGAAAACAGAACACAGGACAGGCAAACAGCCAAGTAGCCAAATAAACCTGAATCCAAAGCAAGAGAGACCGCGGGCCAGTCAGAGAGACATGCGAGAGGAAGACCAAGAGAACTGACTGATCTTTACATCACAGATTGCCTCCTTCGCACTTGCCATATGACGAGACTGGTATAGTGTAGATGGATGTAAAGAGAACACTTGCTCTTCAGTCAAGCCAGATCCAAAGAGTGCAACATCAATTCCAACGTGGGAATTCATGTTTATTTGTTTCATAAACTAATGCATATGTTGGTACGATATTGGTACAGTAGTTAAACGTAAAGAAAGTTTTTTCTGAGAGAGTGCGGCATGACTCAGTGTGTGTGAGTTGATGTTTCTTTCTTCCATTCCTGTAATTTGGAGGCGCCCAGACGAGCTCGAGCTTCCAATCAGACTCACGCTGCTACAGCTGAAAGAGAGCCATGAATCGGCGGCAGGAATTTAAAGCTGTCTTGCTTGAGTGAGCTCTAGGTGTTTGTCGCTCTCACTTCAGCCAATAAGAACCTCGAGAGGAGAATAAGCGGTTTTATTATTGGTCCACAGAGCTGGCGGCGGCGGGTGGGTGCTGCTGGCGGGCGCGGTCATCCTAACGGCCATGGCGGCGGTGTCGGCCGCCCGATCCTTCCCTCTGGTGAGTATGGCTCCGAGCTCTGCGTAAGAGTTTTGCTGGCGATGCCCTTTGTGAAACTGAAATAATTACACGAGCGAGAGCAGTACAGCGGCCGGAGGGCCCTTCGAAGAGAACCCGACCTGAGGCTCCAGTCTTCGGGTCCGACGCAGTGTCTGGAGAGCGAGGAAGGAGGACGTCGGGTCGCTCTGCGGCGGGCGGCTCCGCTGCCTCAGCAGTACCCTCGAGTGGCACAGAAGTCGTGTTGACTGACTCGATTTAAAGGGAAAATGCATCTTGATTTTAAAAAAAAAATTATTGTTTCCCAATATTGAATTTTAGTTTGCTTATGCGTCGAGGATCATTTGTCTTATTAATGTTATTTTCATGTCATTTTACGTGCTTTATAATTATCATATATATCAGATAGTATTATAAGAAGGTAAAGTTAAACTGTAAGATGCTCCAAATGCCATTTGAATGAAATTGAATTTCTCGCAGTCCGGCGGCTGACACAGTGGGACCGCGCGCGTGGATCCGTTCATACTGTGTGTGTGTGTGTGTGTGTGTGTGTGTGTGTGTGTGGTGTGTGTGTGTGTGTGTGTGTGTGTGTGTGTGTGTTTGTGTGTGTGTGTGTGTGTGTGTGTGTGTGTGTGTGTGTGTGTGTGTGTGTGTGTGTGTGTGTGTGTGTGTGTGTGTGTGTGTGTGTGTGTGTGTGTGTATGGTTTGCGAAGGAGAAAAATTAAACTATTTTCAGTCGCACATAGCTTTTTTTAGCTTCAGCATATTTCCTGTAAGTGCCAGGGAAATCACTGTAACAGTGCTTTGCTTTTTATTGTAAATAATGGTAGTCATCACAGGCATGGATGACGAAAGTTATAATATAATTTTTACTCTCTCTCTCCCTCTCTCTCTCTCTCTCTCTCTCTCTCTCTCTCTCTCTCTCCTCTCTCTCTCTCTCTCCTCTCTCTCTCTCCTTCTCTCTCTTTCCTTTCTCCTCCTTCATTCTCCTCTCCATCTCTCTCTCGTTTTTATCGTGTCCCCTTTTTCACCCCTCTTTTGGGCCCCTAAATTTTGAAAAGGGCAAAAAAGGGCGTGAACCCGGTTTTCCTTTTCCTCTCCCCCTCCCCCCTTCCCCCCCCCTTTTCCCTCCCCCCCCTCCTCATCATCATCTCATACATCATCATCATCACCTCCATCATCACATCACCTCACCATCACCACATCATATCTCTCATCACCACAACACCCACCCCACCATCTACATCACACACATCATCACCATCATCATCATTTTTCACAATCCCCACATCACAATCATACATCATCACACCCCCATCATAACCCACACATCAAACCCCCATCCCCACAATCCCACCACAACCACTCTCATCATCATATCATCACCTCACCATCATCCATATCACACCCACCACACCACACACCCCCCCCCTCATATCATCATCATCACATCTTAATCACCCCCACCACCCCACCCCACCACCACCACCACCACCACCAATCATCTCACCCACACCACACCCCACCACCACATCACATCCCCACCATCATCACATCACATCACCACCACCACCACCACCATCACACCACCCCCATCATATCACACCACATCATCAAAATTCATCCCCACCACCACCCCCACCCCCCACCACCACCCCCCATCATCTCTCACACACACATACCTCATCATCTCACCCCCACCCCCCCACCACCACACATCATCACACCCAACCCACCCCCAAAATTATCATATCATCAACATCATCACATCATCATCATCATCATCACCACCACCATACATCACACATCACATCATAACACCACCACCCCCCCACCATCAAAATATCATCATCACCCACCACCCCTCATCACATCACCCCCACCATCTCACACACCCCACCACCACACTCATCATCACCCCATATCACTCATCATCATCCATCCTCATCATATCATCTTTCCCCACCCCCACATCACATCATCCATCATCATCATCACCCCACCATCATCATCATCCCCACCACCATCACACATCACACCCCCACACATCATCTCATCATCATAATCACATCACCCCACCCCCATCACATCTCACCCCCCCACCCCCAAAAACCCCCACCCCCCCACCCCCCACCTCATCATTATCACACCCCCACCACCCCCACCATATCATCATCAATCTATATCTCACATCATCACCCCCACCATCACATCATATCATCCCACCACCACACATCACCATCTCATATCATATATCATCATCATCATCTACCCCCACCCCCACCATATCCCCATCATATATCTTTACATCCCCTCCACACCATCACCATCATCATATATCATCATCATCTCACCATCATCACACACCCCCACCATCACACCATCATTCATCCACATCCATCATCATCTCATACCACCATCATCACCACTCATCTCATAAATCCCACATCAATATATCACCCCAAACCCCCATATCACCATATCATCTCATCACCACTCATCATCAGCTCATCATCACATCATCTATACCACCCCACCCCCATCACACCATCATCTTCATATCTCAATCATCCCCATATCATCTCACCCTTTCCCTTTCCCTTTCCCCTTCCTCTCTCCCCGTCCGAGAGTCCAGCGGAGTAGAGTCGCCATGCTGCCCTAGAAGTGTTTTAGGTTTTCTAAGGTACTTTTTCCCCCTTTCTCTCTCTTTCTCATTACATGCCCCCATTTCCCCTTTCCCCCCTTGTTTTTTGTGTTTTTCGTCTCACTTTGGTTTTTCACATTTTTCACCCAAAAACGCATTTTGTTTTACGCCCGGGTCGGGAAAGAATTTTTGGGTGAAACAACCTCGCTGTGAAGCCTCAGCGAGGGCCCTCCTCTTCATTAACTGTAACCCCCCCCCCCCCCAATAAAAACAGGGTTCCGTGCACTACGCCGCTCGTACCTCTGTAAAATGCCTGCACTGCATTAAAAAATGCTAGATAGCTAACATTATAGTCCATAATTCTAGTCCATCGAAGTGCCTCCTCTTTCCAGGAAGGACCGTCATACTTTTTTTCCTCAGAAAAGGACCTTCAGCTCTCTTGCTCTGAAGGGAGAGTCTTGAAAGTACACATGAAAACTGATTTCCTTGGTGCTGATTACCCCTCAAGCTAATGGGAAAATGTGTGTACAGAATTACATAAACACGTCTTGTGCGTAAACCCTTGAACTCTATTTCGTGCAACAAAATGAAAGGAATAGCTTTCACTGTACACATTTTTAATGATAGTATACCACTTTTTTAAATATGATGATATCGTCTTGGATCGTCGTTGTCGATTCTCTTGATGCTGATCGTGACAGACTAGAGGTGTGACTCTGGCGCTGTTATTTTTATCGGTAACGCATGAAAAGGAAATAGGGTTTGTGTGTGTGTATATATATAAATTTTTTTTATATATAATATTTTATAATATATATATAATAATAATATATTATTATTATAATAAAAATAATAATAATAATAATAATAAAAAATATATTATATAATAAAATATATATAAATTTTATATATATATTAAAATATATATATATATATGATTTTTTAAAAAAAATATATTTATATAAATATATTTATATAATATATATATTATATTGGGGTTTTTTGGGGGTTTTTTTGGGTTTTTTGTTTTGGTTTTTTTTTTTTGGTTTTTTAAATAAAAAAAAAAAATATCACACCCCACATTAGGAAAGGAAAATTGGGGGGAAAAAATCTAAAAATTTTCGGTTTATTAAAGAAGAAAAGGACCCCCAAAAGATTTTATTGGGGGGGAAAATTATGGCCCCTGGGCTTCCCCTGGGGCCCCTTCCCGGGTTTTCGGACGGCCTTTTATGGGGTTTCCCCTTGGGCCCTTTTTTTTGGCGAAAGGAAACCGGGAATCGGTCCTGAAAAAGGGGGGGCCCCTTGGGCGGGGGGAAGGTTGGGAGTATAGTTTTAAAAAAATTTTAAAAATATTATATTTTCAAATTTTTAAAAAAAAGGAGGCATTACAAAGGGCCGCCCCCCTGGGGAAGGGTGGGTTTTTTTGAAGGAAGTCCGCCCCCCAAGGGGGGCCCCCAAAAAACAGTCCAAAACAGAGGAGAAAAGAAAACCGCGGCCCGAAAACAGGGGAGCCCACCCCGCCCCCGGGGGGGGAGGGGGGGGGGTAAACCTTGTAATAAAAGAAAAGACCCCAGACCCCCAAGCCACCTCGCCGCTCACTCTATCGGGTCCCCACGGGGGGGGGGGGGGGGGGATGTTTAAAAAAAAAAAAAAAAAAAAAAAAAAAAAAAAAACCCCAAAAATATATTATATTTTAAAATTATTATTTTTTTTAAAAATAAAATTTTATCAATTTTTTTAAAAATTAAATTTATTATTTTAAAATATATATTATTATATTTTTATATAAAAATTTTTTATATATTTTAAAATAAAAATATATATATATTTTATAATATATTTTATATATATAAATATTTAAAAATTTTTTAGGGATTATTATTTTTATTATTTATTATTTGTAAAATTTTTTTTTATAAAATTTATATAATATATTTTATTTTTAAAATATTATTTAAAAATTAAAATAATTAAATAAAAATTAAAAATTTTTTTATATATATATAAAAATTTTTTATATATATAAAAAAATTTTATATATATTTAAAAAAAATTTTTTAATGGGTTGGGGGGGGGGGGTTTGGGGGGGAGAAGAAAAGAGAAAGAAATATTTTTAAAAAAATGGTTTTTATAAAAATTTGGTAAGTGAAAGTATTTTTTTTGTTGGGAAATGATTAAAGGGGAGAAAAAGTGGGGATGTAAATTTTTAAAATTTTATTGTTGGGGGTAATAGAAGGTGGGTTTTTGTGTTTGTTTTAAGAAAAAAAAGGAAGGTTTTTTGGGGTATGAGGGTTTTGGAAGAGGGGGGATTGATGGATAGAATTAGGATTAAAAATTAGTATTAGTTTTTATGGGGAGGATTTTAAGAGGTGGGGGTGTGGGAGTTTTTTGGGGGGGGGGGGGGTTGTGGGGGGGGTGTGGGTTGGAGGTTGTTTAGAAAAATTTGAAGGGGTGGGGAAAAGGTTTTGGTGTGTGAAAAAAAGTGAAGGGGAAAAAAGAAAAGGGGGGGAAGGGAGGAGGAGGAGAGGAAGGGGAAAAAGGGAAAGGAAGGGAAAGGGGAACGGAGGGAAAAGGGGGAAAGAAAAAAAAAGGAGGAAAAAATGGAAAAGGGGAGGAAATGAGGGAAGAGAGAAAGGGGGAAAGAAGAAGGAGGGAGAAAAGAGAGAGGGGGGAGAGGAAGAGAGAGAGAGAGAAGAGAGAGGAAGAGAAGAGAGAGAGAGGAGAGAGGAAAAGGGAGAGAGAGAAAAAATTAAAAAGAAGGGAGATAAAAAAAAAAAGAAGATTTAAGGACTGGAAAGGGAAAATTGGAAGAAAAAAAAATTTAAAAATTAATTTTTTCTTCGCCCATCCAACCCAACACCAAAAAAAAAAAAACCAAAAACCACCCCCCCAAAAACCCCCCCCCCCCAACAAAAAAACCCAAAAACAAAAAAAAAAAACCCCCCAAAAAAAAAACCCCCCAAACCAACAAAAACACACACACACACACACACACCCCAAAAACCCCAACACACACACACACACCCCCAAAACACACACACACACACACACACCCACACACACACCCACAGTTGAACGGATCCACGCGGGGCCCCCAACTGTGTACCCGCCGGGGACTGCGAGAAATTTAATTTCATTCAAATGGCTTTTGGCATCTTACAGTTTAATTTTCCCTTTCTTATAATACTTGAAAAATTGAAAATTATAAAGCACGTAAAATGACAGAAAATAACATAATAAGAAAAATGATCCTCGGCAAAACAAACTAAAATAATATTGGGAAACAAAAATTTTTTTTTTTTAACAAGAGCATTTTCCCTTAAAACGAGTCAGTCAACACGATTCGTGCCCCTCGAGGGTATGCTGAGGGAGCGGAGCCCCCCGCGCAGAGCGACCCCAAAGTCCCTTCCCGTCTTCAGACACTGCGTCGGACCCCAAGACTGGAGCCTCAGTGGGTCTCTTCGAAGGGCCCCGGCCCTGTACTGCTCTCGCTCGGTAATTATTTCGTTTTACAAAGGGATCGCCCGCAAAACTTACGCAGAGCCGGAGCCATACCACCAGAGGGAAGGTCGGGCGGCCGACACCGCCGCCCTTGGCCGTTAGGAGACCGCGCCCCCCAGCGCACCCACCCGCCGCCCCGCTCGGGACCCAAAAATAAAAAAACCCCTTATTCTCCTCTCGAGGGTTTATTGGTGAAGTGGAGCGACAAACACCTAGAGCTTACCAAGCAAGACAGCTTAAATTCCTGGCCCCCGGATTCAGGCTCTCTTTAGCGTAGGCGTGGTCTGTTGGAAGTCGGCCGTTGGGGCTCCAAATTACAGGAATGGAAGAAAGAAAAAATAACTCACACACACTGACATGCCGCACTTTCCCCCAAAGGGGGAAAAAACTTTTTTTTTACGTTTACTACTTACCAATATCGTACCAACATATGCATTTGTTAGAAACAAATAACATGAATTCCCCCGTTGGATTTATGTTTCACTCTTGGATCTGGCTTTTACTGAAGAGCAAGTGTTTTTTTAAACCACTCAAATTTCCAGTTCGTCATATGGCAAGTGCGAAGGAGGCAATTGTGTGTAAAGATCAGTCAGTTTTTTGGTCTTCCCCCGCAGTCTCTCTGATGGCGCGGGCTCTCTTGTTTTGGGTTTAGGTTTATTTGGCTACTTGGGTGTTTGCCTGTTTCCTGTGTTTGTTTTCTGGTGTGTGTGTGTTTGTGTGGGGTGTGGTGGTTGGTGTGTGGGGTGTGTGTGGTGTGTGTGTGTGTGTGTGTGTGTTGTGGGTGTGTGTGTGTGTGTGTGTGTGTGTGTGTGTGTGTGTTGGCGCTTGCGTGAGTATGTGTTTGATCGCGTTGGGTACATATCCCAGTTGTAATCTATACGCTTTGTTGAGACCGTCTTGCAGTCTTTTCTTTTTTAATATTCTTCCCCATTACTCCCCACCACCCCCCCCTCAGCCCCCCCCCGGGCACGGGACGGGGCCTCCCAAAAAATCTCCATGGACCGCGGACTCACCTGGGAGACGACGAGCCTGGCGAAGGCGACGACGACAGCACGAGCGGCACGCCGGTGGGCGGCGCGCTGAAGTTTCCCCCCCTGATGCCGGTAGGGTGTCCGTCTTCTCAAACCGAAGCGGAGAGTCAGCGGCCGCGTCTGGCTCAGGAGGCCTGCAGGAGAAGAGGCGTCAGGAGGGAATCCCGGGAAGGAAGGAAGGAAGAGGACAGAAGAGACCAGAGACAGAGACGCGAAAAAAAAAATAAATATTAATAAAAATAGTAGAGAAGGAGAGAGAGAGAGAGAGAAGAAGGAAGGGAGAGAGAAGGGAAAGAGAAAGGCAAAGGAAGAGAAAAAGAAACAAAAATTTTTTAAAAAAATAACAGGTTACACCGACAAAATAAAATTTTAAAAAAAACAGAAAATACAAATACCACCCCTAAGCCCAAAAAGAAAAACAAAACCCCCTCCCCAAGGCCCCCCCCGGCCAAACCTCCCTCACCCAAAAGGCCCCCCCCTTTTGCAGAATCCCCTCCCCCACCAAGGACCCCTCCTTTTCCAGAATCCCCTCCCCGGCAGGCCCCCTCCTTGGCCCCGAATCCCCTCTTTTTGGCCCGGACCCCCTTTGGCCCGGACCCCCCCTTGGGCCCGACCCCTCCTTTGGCCGAAAAACCCCCCCCTGGCCAGGACCCCCTTTTTGGGAGAATCCCTCCCTCACCCAGGCCCCCCCCTTTTGGGCCAAAAACCCCCCCCCTTTGGCCAGAAAACCCCTCCTGGCCGGACCCCCCCCTTTGCCAGAATCCCCTCCGGCAGGACCCCCCCTTTGGCCAGGACCCCCTCCTTTGGGCCCGAAAACCCTCCTTTTGGGCCCGGGCCCTCCTTTTGGAAAC
>NC_051397.1:17934527-17941378 GCF_015228065.2 Penaeus monodon
ATAATTTTTATATATATATATATATATATATATATATATAATTATATATATATATATAATATATATTATATATATATATATATATATATATATATATATATATATATATATATATATATATATATATATATATATATATATATATATATATATGATATTTATATTTATATGTATGTATATTTACATATATACATATACATATATATCTATATATCTATATCTATATCTGTATCTGTATCTGTATCTGTATCTATACCTACATATATATATAGATATATGTTTATATAATATATATATATATATATAATTATATATATATGTACATATATATATATATATATATATATATATATATTATATATATATAAACGTGGGGCTTATGTGTAAGATGTATATATATGTACATATATATATATGTGTGTGTAATACCCATTTCACATATGGCGTATTTCAACACACACCAAATCCCTCCCCAGAGATGCTTACTAATGGATCTTAAGTGTTTTACATAACCCTTATAGCTACAGGACTCCCTTGGGACCACTTGTAGCAGACACCTTCCATTACTCTACTATTGCCATATATACAACACTATTAACTTATAAATATATTAATACAGTAACACCAGCCTGTACATACCAAACCTTTGCTAGACACGACAACGGATGTGACATCTGCAGGCCCTCCGCCTCGTGACGACGCCCTATGTATACGATCACATCCTTTCCTTTACACTTCCCAGTACATTCTTGTCAATTTCCTTGTTCAAACCTGCAAGCAACAGACAGACAGCATACAGCATGCTGACCGGACCTAACCTCTGTCTGCCAGTACCATTCTCTCTCTACAAATAAACTGCTGCAGATAAACGAGAAGTCTGTAACACCTTCACCAGTACCCAAGATTTCGTGCCAGACGCGACTTGTCTGTACTCTACCGCTCATCGGCCTCGTTACAGTGGTGACAGCGACGGGATTCGTCCCACATCAAAACCCTGCCTCCGGCCCCACAGACTCCTGCTATCGAAGCAACAAGCCAGCAGATGCAGAGCAAATAACACACAAGAGAGATCACAAGAAACAAGCAAGCTACTTATGTGTGTTTACACCTGAAACACCGCTTGCCGTGTTGCTGACAACACCCTGTCTCTAGCATTCACCAAGTACACAAATATTCACATTTATCACCATTACACAGCGTTAATCGGCGAACTTCGCCCTACGAGGGAATTACTGGCCTAGCCGAAGTCTGGGAATCCAGTGAAGTGGCACTGACGAAGGAGCTCCTACCTCTCCCACCGACGGACCACCTCCTCACTTTGACGATCCACCACCTCCTCGCGCTGACGATCCCACACCAGCCAGTAACCAGCCCCGCCACCAACTATGTATGCCAAGGTTAGTCAGAGTATTGTGTCAAGGCGCATTTTTTTTTTTTTTTTTTTTTTTAGGATATCTAGGTGATACTATTTATCCTTGATTATTTCCATACCGTATTGTCCGATTTACTCCTGTATTGTGCATATGCTTCAGTCTGCCCGCCGAAAAGAAAACGCCGCCCTCTCCCGTAATCACCCACACCGTCACTCCACTCATCTCCCCTCCACGACTATCACCCGTGATATTCAGTCATCAACCCTCACTCCTTAACACCCCATGTCGAAAACCCAGTTGGCAGAAATTACCTCCAGTTACGATCTCGCAAGCTGGCCGACGCACACATTCTTGGATTAAACAAGGACAACACTAATAACATTGAACATACACACAGTGAACATGCCGCCAACCTGCGACGACAACAAAACGCATGTACGAACTTACAGCCGAGACCGCACAATGCTCACCCTCACCTGCATACTCCCCTCCGCCCCCATCATCTCTTTTCCACAAATGCACCTGAATCCTCCCTTACCGACCAGATATGAACTAACCTCTTCAACTGTCCTCCCTGGTTAACCCCATCGAGACAATTACTAAATCCAGTGGAGTGAATTACCCTCTCCCAACTTTTCCTCGAAACTGAAAACTATGTGAGCTTGAGAGAACCAACACTTAACCATAATTCACCTGAATTCTCCAAGATGTCTGTCCGACATATAACTCAAAGACTTGGCCTCGGCATTCCACCCATCAGCGAATTATAAAGGGAATTTAGGAAAATATGATTAGCGCATGGAGTGATTTTAAGACTGGCTTCAAACTGAAATTTGCCAGACCTCTGACCACACTGGCCTCCAACTTTCTGACATTTTAAAACTCAGACCTGACTCACTTTCTACTTGTGACCTGACCTCCTTTTGTTCGAGAATTAGGAATGCTGTCAGTGATTATTCAGTAGCACTTGAAAAAATCCTCAGACTCCGGCCCATTAGTGATGGACTGAAGAACACCCATAATTTGTTCACAGCCTGTATTGCTGAATCTGTACTTTACCCGACACTACCTAGAAAACTGGTGGAAAGCATTAGTCACAATTACGCCCCCCCCCCCCCCCCGATAACGAGTGTTTAATACCCGCCAACTTTGCCCGTGCTTGTGAGAGAGTCCCTCAAGTATTCGAATTGGCTGGTGCTGTGGTAGCACACGTGAAGAGAGTGTTATTCCCGCAGGCCCCTTCTGCATGTGAATGCGCTGACCCACCAGCCCGCCTGGCTGATAGTCGACCCTCATGCTCCCCTGATCACTCTTCCTCCAGTCCTCCCTCCCTCCCCTCCCCACTCACCTGCACGCACACCCGCCAGTTTAACACAAGTCTATTGTGCTCCACCTGACTCCATTGCCACATAGGTGCCCTCGCCAGACACTTGCTACCGTTGCCAATGCTCCGGCCATAGGCTCGTATTATGCCAGGCCTTTCTGCCCATTCTACAAACAAGAAGGTCACAGGTGGGATGACTTGCTTTATACCGTATAACCAACAATCAGCAGCGATCGCCAGACTCTCGTTCTTTAGACGCACGGCCGGTTTATCACCTAGACCCCCCCTACCAGGGATCTGTATAAGGATCTTGGGTGATGCCCCTTTGTGTGGGGCCCCTATTAAACATCATTGTCGAAAATCAGAACTTTCTATCCTCCTTGACTCTGGCAGCACGGTGAGATTATCCCCACTGTTTCCATGAAGAAATACATTACAGCCCCATGTAAACCTTCCCTGTCCAGATGGTCAGTTGCGCGAATCTTAACGTAATCGGTGAGTGAACTCTAGTGATTTCCCTCTCTGGCAGAACATATAGTCACCTTTTTGTAGTAGTTAATGGCCCTGCCTGGGGACATGCTTCTGGGTCATGATTTATAGTTCACACCGGACTTTATCAAATTCTGAGAGGCAGTATTGCCGTCAATGGAAAGTATGCATGGCGTCATTCGCGCTGTCACTCAGTGGCCTGTCCTGGACACACACACCCCATGTGCCTGCTGCTGAACCAGCCATGCCAAAGTCGCAGCCCGCGGCTCAGATTGCCGTACTATATGACCCTGTTGTTTCTGCTAAGCCTGAGGGCGATTTTATCTCAGCATTCGCCTGCAAATACGATGCCCGTGACACCTCCATTCTAGTTGTTGTTTCACTGCCTGAGGACGGTTTTCCCTCAGCACTCACTCGCATACCCGAGGCTCATGACGCCTCCATTAAAGTAGTTGCTCCACAGCCTGAGGAGCCTGAGGCCCATGATGCCTCCATCATGACCGACGATGTTTCTCCCCCGGTTCACATACCTGGACCCTTACCTCTAACAATCATTTCTGTAAGGTCCTGGCGATCACCCTCCTCCCACCTTTCACGGATTGTACAGTGCCTATTGGCTGGCACGGTATTGGTGTTACCTGAGGGAGTACGTGTGCATGGATTGGTTACGTTACCTGTGCTCAACCAGGCAAGGATAGTCAGTTCATTTTATGCATTATCAATGCCAACAAGACCCCTGTCTGCCTTGAGCGTGCTACAAGAGTGCTTAACTGTGAGGTCACGCCACTCTCATTAGTTGAGTTTGACATCCCTACACCTATGTTAGTTACCTCTGTCACACCTTCCCGGGGCTCACCGACACAAGCATCTCTGGCCATGGGTCTGCCATCATCTACAGATTTACCACCTTTTGATTTCTCTGAAGGTAGGGCTGTCTTACAGCGTCTTTTCAAGGAATTCCCGCACTTGTTACCCAGCCCATTGGTAGGACCTCAGTGCTCAAGCATGAAATCCGCTTACGGAAGGATGCAAAACCTGCCTATATTCCTGTGTACCATGTCCCACATAGCCACAGACAAGCTTTCAGCGAGCTAATATTGAAGCTTTTAGAGATGGATCTTATAGAACCGAGCACCTCACCATGGAGTGCCCCCATGATCTTAGTACCAAAGAAAGACAGCTCTCTGCTTCCCATAGTAGACTATCGTAAACTGAATGCTTTCACTGTTCCTGGTCGTTTCCTCATCCCCTCATTACGATCATTTCTGCAGGATGTCGGATAAGGACATTCAGTCTTCTCCTCCATAGACTTGCAGGCGGGTTCCTTTCAGGTTGATCTCAACGAAAATTCTCGAGCATATACAGCCTTTTCCACCCCATAAGATCATTTTCAGTTCAAGTCAATGCCATTCAGACTCAGGAATTCCCCTATTATGTTTTCTCGTCTTATGGCCATCGTCATTGCTGGTTT
The DNA here is from genome assembly GCF_015228065.2 of Penaeus monodon. Taxonomy (NCBI): domain Eukaryota; kingdom Metazoa; phylum Arthropoda; class Malacostraca; order Decapoda; family Penaeidae; genus Penaeus; species Penaeus monodon. The sequence continues at coordinate 17,939,185 of NC_051397.1, forward strand.
GGTGGGTAAACACTGTTTTTTTATACCTCGACGACTTGCTGAATGTTTCTAAAGATGTGGCTGACCATGAACTTAAGCTTAGAAGGGTTTTTCAGAGACTGTCCAATGCCACTAACTATAAGTCGTAAGAAATGTATATTTTTCTGAGAGCAAATTCAATACTTAGAGCACATAATCAACTCTGATGGCATATCATGTAATGCTAGTAAAGTCAAAGGTACATTGGGTTTTCCCGCCCCGAATAATGTCAAACAGGTTGTCATTTTTTGGTTTAGCAGTTTTTTATTGACCATTCATAAAGGGATTTGCCTCCATTGCTCACCCACTCTCAAAAGGTTTATCAAAGTACACAAATTTTCTTTGGTCAGTTGAACAGCAACAAGCATTTGATATGTTAAAGAAGCTCCTAACTGAGTCCCCTGTCCTCGGTTTTCCCAATTTCAACAAGCCTTTCGTGCTCACAACTAATGCCTCTTGCTCGGTTTGGGTGCCGTCCTTATGCAGAGGTCTGGCGGGCGCTTCCAGCCCATAGCTTATGCCAGCAGAAAGTTGAACGCAGCAGAATCTCATTACAGCATCACCAACCTAGAGGCGTTGATTGTTGTGGTCCTTGAAACATTTTAGGAAAATAATCCTGGGATACGACATCGAAGTTCTAACAGACCAGCAGCCATTATATTACCTACTCACTTGTATTACCTCCTCACTGACTCCGGTGGGGATTTTCCAAGACTCCCCACCGACCCTTGTTTTCGCTCATTAATATAACTAATTTTTACTCACAGCTAAACTCTGTCATAACACCTCATGGCCTGTCCATCATGATTCCCCTTCGCCCCTGACACCTCCTTCACAGCCTACAGGATACACCATTCCCCTCTCCTTATACAACAATGTTTATGTACTTTCACCTGACACCGACAATATACTCAGGTCCAGCGACCATAGCTCACTCTCTCTTATAACATCTGATATTCTTACCTCCTGCTCCCGTGTCTTGTCCAGTTTGAGAGTCTGTTTCGACTTTCTAGTCACTCCTCATACGTTATGACTTTGATCACGGTCAAGGACGTTCACGCGTCCTGCATGTCTGATCAGCTGAATGTCACGAGGTCTGCCCCTTTTCTGGTCACCCTTCCCGACACACATTTATTATTATTCTTCGGCGACACGCAGTTAAGTATCACCTGTAACAGCAACCATACTGATCTTGTGGCCGCTGGTGCATTCACCCTCCCGCGCTTTTGCCAACTTGACTCCTGCCTCATCACGGTATGCTCCTATCATCACTTTCCTTCTCATACACACCGTCATCTCTATTGTTCTCCCGACCTCGCTAGACCCCCCCTTCAGCAGTTTTTCCCTACCTATCGAGAACGTAGATTTTCTCCCTTCTTTCGATATCATTTGGATCCCTCACATGTAACCTATGGCCTGCCAAAACTGTCTACGTTATTCGGGAATATTAGCCATCGTGCTTGGTTTTGTACTGTATCGTTGCATAGTGATTAAAACATTGGTACGCAGACTGACTGTCAGTGCCGGTGACGCAAGCCCCCGTCTGCACTTAGCCTTGTATATTCTCTTGCATTGTCACTGGCTGTGCCTGGCTGTTTATCTTGTACATACCTTCTTTTACTGTATTCCTACGTATATCTTTATTACGGTTATATTGTATTTTTTACGCTACTATAGATTACTTATTTCTATTAGTTTATGCATAAATCATTTTCTGTTCATGAGCCACATGGATGTTCATGTTATTTTATATGATATACTGATTTTATACATTGTATGTTAATATTTTTCTTGGTCTATTGATTTTTCACATTGTATATCTTATTGATCTTCTGTATGCAATTTCTGTTTATCCGTTTGCATTTTGTATTTCATATGCATTTACTGTTTACTTATTATTATGTGAGTAATATGCTTAGGTTGTAATGCTTAGCTAGCTGCGCCTTTTCACTTTCTCTGACACTTGCGGCGGGGACCACCGCAGTAGCGTGACCGAGCGATGTAATATCCATTTCACATATGGCCTATTTCAGCACTCACCAAAACCCTCCCCAGAGATGCTCACTAATGGATCTTGAGTGTTTCGCATAACCCTATTAGCTACAGGACTCCCTTGGGGTCACTTGTAGTAGACACCTTCCATTACTCTGCATGCCATAATATAATATAATATATA
>NC_051397.1:17941478-17963978 GCF_015228065.2 Penaeus monodon
CTCTCTCTCTCTTTTTCTCCCCCCCCTCTCTCCTCCCCCTCTCTTCCTTCGCTCTCTCTCTCTTTTTCTCTCTCTCTCTCTCTCTCTCTCTCTCTCTTTCCTCTCTCTCTCTCTCTCTCTTTCTCTCTCTCTCTCTAGTTCTCTCTCCTCTTATTTTTCTTTTCCCCTTTTTTCTCTCTCTCCTTTTTTTCTCTCTCTCCCTTCTCCTCTTCTCTCTCCTCTCTCTCTCTTTCTCTCTTCTCTTCTTTTTCCCTCTCCCCCTCCCCCCTCCCCTCTCTGCCTCTCTCCCCCCTCTCTCTCTCTCCCCTTTCCCCCCCCCTCTCTCCCCCCCCTCTCCTCCCTTTCCTCCCTCCTCCCCCCCCTTTTTTCTCTCTCTCTCTCTCTTTTCTCTTCTCTCCCCTCTCTCTCTCTCTCTCTCTCTACCCCTTTTCTCTCTCTCTCTCCTCTTTCTTTTTCCCTTTTTCTTTTTTTCTCCCCTTTCCCCGGGCCCTCTCTTTTTTTCCCTCTCACTTTTCTTCCCCCTTTTTACCCCTTTCTCTTCTCTCCCCTCTCTTCTCTCTTCTCCTCTCTCTCCTCTCCCCCCTCCTCTTTTCCCCCCTCTCTCTCTCTTCCTCTTTCTCCCTCTCTTTTCTTTTCCTTTCCCTAAATTCCGAAAAACCCGCCCTGCCCGGGTCCTGCGCCAGTACTTGGCCCCGAAAAACCGCCCCCCCTGGCGCCCCGGGCCCCCGCCCCCAAACATTCTTTCGTGGTTCCGCTGTCGACCCTCAACGATTCTGCTTTTGAGCAAACGACTCGTTCGATCGTGACGAAGTGCTCCGGGGGCCCTTTGAAAAAACGCCACGAGCCCGGACGTCGGCGAGGACGCCCTTATCTGCCCCTACCCGGCCTACTACTCCTACTTCACGCTGCTCATTCTGCTCGCGGCGTCGCTCCTAGCGCAGGAAGGAAGGGGGGCGCGTTTCCCCCCCTCCCCACCCTCTCTTCCTGCCGTTGCCATTCAGGGTCGGGTGCACACCCACGCGGCTTTCGGTGCGGGATTATTGAAACGAATTCTCTGCCACAGGTGAGCTACATGCTGAAGATCCTGGTGATGGTGATGGTGGTGGCAGTGCAATGCGTGATGAACCTGGTGGTGATGAGGCCGCTGATGGACAACGCTGATGGCTGGACCAGTTCTCAAGACCACAGGTGCGTGTGGCTGTCCCGGCATGTAAATTGATGGCTGTTTAATTAGAGCGTTAAACCTTTCGCTGTCCTTTGTCAGTCCATTTTTTGCTGTTGGCGGAATGGGACTGTCAGGGTTCATTTGTAGTTATATAACTCCAGTGACAAATTAATTTATTTTCCTGAACATAAATATTGCAACAACGCAATGAGGAACGTGGGTTACAAATGTCGTTGTTTGTGCTTTACGGTAAGATACCCTTAGAATCTAAAAGTAGAATTGTCAAATGTTTCACCATAAGGAACTCCGACTACATCCCCACCCCTCCCCGACCAGCAAACAGGATGAATCCTTGAGCGCACGCATTTGCCACAGATATATATCGTAACTTTTTGTTAAATATGTGTACGCTTCATTTGTGGAAGTATTCTTCTTACATGGTAAGGAACGACTCTTCGTTATTCAGAGTATGAATATGCCTTGAGTATATAACTCAGATATATGTGTTGTTTAAAAATAGTATGAAAAATATAGTATTGGGAGGATAACTTCCTATTCAAATCCTTTTCAGAGTTATCCGAGAAAGCGTGAGTTTGTCTGTGGAGCTTTGCCTCATCACTCTCCTGCTTATTGTACTCAACAGACAGGTAATACCCTTATGTTGCTTTACCTTTACACTGTTCTCAGAAAATGTGATGGCAAAAGTGCATGAGGAACTCGTCTGTTTCAACGCTTAAGGAAATATTTTCTTCGCTTTCTCCTTCATACTCACCTCTCTCTCTCTCTCTCTCTCTCTCTCTCTCTCTCTCTCTCTCTCTCTCTCTCTCTCTCTCTCTCTCTCTCCTCTCTCTTTCTCTCTCTCTCTCTCTCTCTCTCTCCTCTCCTCCTCCTCCCTCCTCCTCTCCTCCTCCTCTCTCTCTCTCTCTCTCTCTCTCTCTCTCTCTCTCTCTCTCTCTCTCTCTCTCTCTCTCTCTTTCTCTTTCTCTCTCTCTCTCTCTTTCTCTTTTCTCTCTTCTCTTTCTCTCTCTCTTTCTCTCTCTCTTTCTCTCTCTCTTCTCTCTCTCTCTTTCTCTCTCTCTTTTCTCTCTCTCTTTCTCTCTCTCTTTCTCTCTCTCTCTCGTTCCCCTTTTCCTATAATATAACTTTGTTCATCTGGCATTTACTTATTTCCAGTCTTGATTTCCAGACTGAAAAAACATCAAGAGTGTTGTACCTGTGGCGACAAGAAGTGGAGGAGCAGCGAGAGAGAGCAGCTGACATTCGGCAAAGGAACGAGGCACTAGTTTACAACATCCTTCCACAACATGTAGCCACACACTTCATGGGTATTCGCAGGAAAAAGCACGAGGAGCTATATTCTCAGAGCTATGAGGAGATCGGCGTCCTCTTTGCATCTATGCCAAACTTTGGAGGTAGGAAGATCACCAAGGACTTCTTATTTTTTTAAGAAATATATATTTGGGGAAAGTAAATATAATTTTTAATAACTGCTGTAATGAACAACATTTTAAATTTGTTAGTATTCGCATAATATATCCTTGGGAGCTACATAATTTAAACACACTTTTGCATTCGCAGACTTCTACTCAGAAGAGTCTGTCAATAACCAAGGATTAGAATGTCTACGATTCCTCAATGAAGTGATATCTGACTTTGATGGGGTGAGTGGTGAGAAAATATATGTACTGAACTAAATGAAATTATGATGCACGGCTCAATCATTTTGATGGCAGTAGATTTTAAAATCAGAAGAAAAGAATTAAATGCATATACATTCAGATCATTGTACCACAGATCAGTAACCATAATTTTTATACGAAATAGAAGAGCATTTTTTCGTTTTTTTTTTTTCTAATTAATTTAACTTGTGTTTAGGTACACTGTTTTATGGCTATTTACACTTTTCTCAAAAGTAGAAACATTTTAATAATATAGTATACTATATCTATAGCTGCTAGAATCAGTACAGTTCCATGACATCATCAAGATAAAGACCATTGGATCTACTTATATGGCTGCAAGTGGGCTCAATCCATCTAGACAAGTGAAGGTGTGTGCTGACGAATAATTGGTTTCCTCTTTGAAGATGTTTGCAATATCATGATTGCCGATGCATTTTTCTAGAGTATGAGTGCTGATAAGCTCCTTTTCTTGCAGGAGGACGACCCAGTCAAAGTGCGATGGGCACATTTAGCCTTGTTGGTGGATTTTGCATTTGAACTAGTACGAGCCTTGCAGTCCATCAACGAACAGTCCTTCAATCACTTTGTGCTAAGAATGGGTAAGTTAAGCCAAAATAAGGATTCATAGAGATTAAGGGACTGACTGACTGACTGACTGACTGACTGACTGACTGACTGACTGACTGACTGACTGACTGACTGACTGACTGACTGACTGACTGACTGACTGACTAACAGACTCACTGACTGACTAACAGACTCACTGACTGACTAACAGACTGACTGACTGACTAACAGACTGACAGGCAGACAGACAGAGAAAGAGACGCGTACGCATGCATGAATGCATATATATATATATATATATATATATATATATATATATATATATATATATGTGTGTGTGTGTGTGTGTGTGTGTGTGTGTGTGTGTGTGTGTGTGTGTGTGTGTGTGTGTGTGTGTGTGTGTGTGTGTGTGTGTGTACACAATATACATACGTACATGGCATACAATTATTATTTAATAACTATGCATATATATATATAATAATAGATATATATATAGATAGATTAATAGATAATAGTATAATTTTTTTTTTTTTCTTTTTTTTTTTTTCTTTCTTTTTTCTTTTTTTTACGGTAGGTTCATGTTTGAGCCGCTGTGGTCACAGTATGATACTTAATTGTAGTTTTCATGTTGTGATGCTCTTGGAGTGAGTACGTGGTAGGGTCCCCAGCTCCTTTCCACGGAGAGTGCCGGTGTTACCTTTCAGGTAATCATTCTCTCTATTTATCCGGGCTTGGGACCAGCACTGATTTGGGCTGGCTTGGCCACCCAGTGGCTAGGTAGGCAATCGAGGAGAAGTTCCTTGCCCAAGGGAACAACGCACCGGCCGGTGACTCGAACCCTCCAACTCGTCGTGACAGTCTTGAGTCCGATGCTCTAACCACTCGGCCATATACATATATATATATATATATATATATATATATATATATATATATATATATATATATATACACATACATACATACGTAAATACATACATACATATATACATAAATACATAAACGCGCGCACACACACACACACATATAGGTGTGTGTGTGTGTGTGTGTGTGTGTGTGTGTGTGTGTGTGTGTGTGTGTGTGTGTGTGTGTGTGTGTGTGTGTGTGTGTGTGTGTGTGAAATATAAATATAAATAAATATATATACTATATATATAATATATATATATATATATATATATATATATATATAATATAAGTATAAATTCAAATATAAATAAGAATAAATAAATAAATAATAAATGTTATATATATAATATATATTATATATATATAATAATATATATATTATATAATATATTATATATATATATATATATATATATATATATAATATATATAGTATATATATATATATATATATATATATATTTATTTATTTATTTATTTATTTATTTTTTATCTTTATTTCAATTTATACTTGTGTGTGTGTGTGTGTGGGCGCTTCATGCTCAGGGTGATGTGAAGACCAGATAGTGTTCAGTGCTTGCATGCCTTCTCGCTTGCAGCTGCCACCGCTGGCTAGCTTATTGCGAAAAAGGGAGCAGCTCTGCATAAGCCTCCCTACCAGTTCACAGCCTCTCCGTCATCGAAACTTCTGCAGTCACCCATGGAAGCTGGGCACCCTGTGGTCCCAGGCTAAAATGGGGGACCTCAAGGCAGCAGGAGACCCCAGAGGTTCGGAGCCATGGCCCACCAGTGTGTGGATATGCCCTGACTCCCCGCCCCTCAGCCACCCTGGGGTTAAAGGGCGTTTCAGGGGAGGGTGGGCCTTGCCAGCCCTCCTCCCCCCAGAGAACTCACCGGCAGCATTTCAAGTAAATGGATGTGCTGTCTCTTCTATCCAGCAAATGAGGCTAGGAACAAGAGTTACTTGTCCTGCCTGTGCCCTGGCAGGTGCCAACCCAGGATGAGGCCTGTGGGGCAAACTCCAAGAGAGTCCCACAGGCAGACACAGGGCCAAACAACCTGCCAACCCCCTTTATTTGGGGCAGCGTCGGCGGATGTGGCAGAGGTGGCTTCCACCTGGGGCAACTGCCCGAGGCTTAACCTCGGGCAAGCTATCTGGGTAGGCACTTGGAACATCCAGTCCTTGTGGCAGGACGAGTGGTTACCCCTGCTATCGAGGGAATTAGAGCAGTTGAGAGTTGAGGTGGCTGTGGCAATGGTCATCAATTGCAGGGAGTTGCCAGAGCCATCTCCAGCCAACTTCAACCCTCGGTAGTTTAGGTAACAGCGGCTGATGAGCGCATCATGGCATTAAGGCTGAAGCATGTTATTGCTGTGAAAGAACTGTTCTACACCAAACTCACATCTGTGGCAGACAATTACCCCCAGTGAGACATTCACATTGTTCTGGGCAACTTCAATGTGGCTCTGGAGCTGGTCCTAGGAGCAGGAACAGCCTCCTCCTCCAGGACTTTGCTAGGTCCCAGAGAATGAGGATTTCTGGCTCCTGGTATCAGAGCTCCAAGCCACATCGCTGGGCATGGTATAGCGATACTGGTAATGGCCTAGGCTCCTCATTAAGCCAACCTAGACCTTTCCAACATTAGTGACCTCGAACGACAGCCTATGCCGCCTTCCCGCCAAAGATACACAAGGTTAGTTCCATGAAGTGAATCTTAAAAAAGAGATTTGGCTCTGCTCTCTCCCCAGCAACATCAGGGAGAAGCTCCACGACTTGGACAAGATGGCCATTGATGTTCTCCTCACCAGAGCCAACACTGGCATCGGCAAGCCTGCCCTCAACCAACAGCTCCCGTTTTCCCGCCGATTAGCACCGACATCAATGCAGCAACTGCCCAAGGGTCCAACACCATCTGGAGGCCTTTCACCCTATTCCTGGCTGCAGACGGCATTTGCTCCTACCACAAGCAGTACAGTACAGTACATCCTATAACTGTCTCGATGGATGTAGGTGGAGGACATGAGGGCATCCAAAAAACACAGAAGCAATGCTAAGCAATGCGACCACTGGTTTCCATATCCAAGATGAGAGAACTGGAAAGCATTTTCTCGTCGATACCGGAGCCATCCTCTTCATTTTCCCAGCTATGCAGTCCGACAGATGAGCTGCCAACGACCCGCAGAGGCTTGTCACCGCCAATGGAGCTCCAATCAACTACGATTCCAGAGACATTGCCATGCACCTCACCAGGCGCACTTACCCAAGGAGTTTCCTCATCGCTGATGTGACCCAGCCACTACTCGGCGCTGACTCCCTCTCACACTACAACCTGCTGGTTGATATTACAAGATGCTGGCTCATCAACACAGAGACTTTCACTCCACTCCAGGTCAACGCAGCTCTATTCAAGGTCCTTCTAACATCAACATGTGCCACTTCTCCGAAGATGCCTACATGCTCAGAGATTTCCCTTCAGTCTTCAAGCCAGAGCTCCACCACATCAACCCAGGAGCAGCAATGAAACATGGAGTGTACCACCACATCAAGACAACAGGACCCCCAGTCCATTCTCGTTTCTGTTGCCTGAGGCCAGAGATGCTCCACGCCGCCAAGCATGCTCTCACAGAAATGGAACACATGGGTATCTGCTCCAAGACTGCCAGTCCATGGGCATCCCCTCTCCACATGATGTAGAAGTCAAGCAACTCGTGGCGCCCATGTGGCGATTAGCAGCGACTCAACCTCATCACCGAGGCGGACCATTGCCCCATGCCAAACATCACTGACTTGACAGCCAGCATAGGCAATGCCTGCATATTTTCGAAACTGGATCTCCTTAAAGGGTACTTCCAGGTGCCTGTTCATCCAGATGATGTCCCTAAGATAGCTGTTGTTACCCCATTTGGAAGCTATGTTTTCCACTACTACACTTTCGGGCTCAGGAACAGCGAGATAACTTGTGTAGTCCCAAGAGCAAGAGATAGCTTTCTCAGGTGCCAAAACAGCCCTCGCCAAGGGTTATTATCTTAGCATGGCCCGCCCACAATGCCCAGCTCTGCCTCACCTCGGATGCCAGCAAAATTGTAGTAGGAGCTGTCCTGGAGCAAGAAGTACATGGCAGACGACAGCCCCTGGCATTCTTCAGCCAGAAGCTCCAGCCACCTGAGCAGATGTACAGCACATTTGACAGAGAGCTCCTGGCAAGGACAGAGAGCTCTGGCCATGTGACACTTCCGCACATGCTCGAGGTACGTCCTACATCATTTTTACATACCGCAAGCCCCTGGTCAATGCCCTTTCCAAGTCAGGTGATGCTTGGTCAGAGCAGCAGCAATGACAGGTCTCAGCTATCGCCGAGAAGGGCTGCACTATGAGACACCTCCTTGGCTTTCTCTCTCACGCATCAAGATCTTCTCCATTCAATTCGGTGCCAACTACAAGGCTCTAGCAGCAGAACAATAGCGAGATCCCGAGACCATGGCCCACGTCACGGCCATTACCAACCTTCGCCGGGAGAAAGTCACCATCGGAGATACGCCTGTCCTCTACGACGTCAGCCTCATACCTACCACATTCCAGAGGGGCATCTTCAACCTCATCCATGGAATGGCTTACCCATCCTTCAGCAGCACCACCAAGCTTGTTGCAGAGAAGTTTGTGGCACTCCATGAAGCGATGTCTTTGAGACTGGGTAAGCAGCTGCGAGCAGTGCCAGCGCAGCAAGATCCATCACCATACCAAGTCACCTATCCACAACCTGTCCCAGCCCACATGATGTTTTGGACATATCTCTGTGGACATCGTCTGACCTCTCCCATTGTCAGAAGGAAAAAGGTATATCTTTACCATCATCGACTAGTCTACCCGCTGGCCTGAGGCTACACCCATGGAGGATGTGACCACCAGATCCTGTGCCCAGGTATTCCTCTGCTCCTGAATCGCCTGTTTCAGTCTCCCGGGACACATAACGTCCGATAGGGGAGTGAGTTTCACCTCAGAACTGTGGAGAGTTCTAGGGCAACTCCTTGGCACCACTCTCCACTTCATATTGGCATACCACAGGCTAATGGACTTATCAAGAAATGGCATCGATTCCTCAGGACAGCCCTCACCGCCCATTGCACCACAGCCACATGGACTTCGAAGCTCCCCTGGGTGTTTCTTGGGCTCAGGACGCCTAAGGAGGATCTCACCCATTCTGCAGCCGAGATGGTATACAGTCAGGCCCTTGTTATGCCTGGAGAATTTTTCCCCAGCGATGGCTTGAGTGACACTCAACTAGAGGACCTCCACCACATAGCCCTGCAATTTGCTTCCAGCAGACCCATCGCCTGTCCTACACCCAACCAGGTCTAGACACGGCTGATTTTGTTTTTCTCCACGATGATACCCACCGCCAGCCACTATTCTGCCCTTACAAAGGTCCTTTCAGGGTCCTTCAGTACTCCCCCAGGGCTTTCAAGCTACAGCTCAATGGATGGATAAACTGGGTCACCACCGCCTTAAACCAGCATACATCAGTGCCTCAGACCATGATGACACCACTTACATGAGATCTGGACACCATTCTCACCCCCATAGGATCCTCGACCTGTAGTCCTTTCTTCCTCGATAGGGGAGAGGCATTGTGGCAAATGCCGCATTCACTTCACTTGGCACCAGCGCAGCCTCACTTGGCATAAATACCTCTGCACTGGTGGTGGGATGCTGTCAGTGGGGTCAGCGCTGATTTGCACGAGAGTAGATGCAGCCATTCAGCCAGTCAGCGTACTCATACATCTCCCATATTGTTTTTATACCGCATGCTTGCCAAAAATTAGACAAACTACTCTGCACTTCTGAGTTTGACTCTCCTTCCACTCAAGGCCTAGGCTCTTCATTAAGCCAACCTAGGCCTCTCCAACAGTGACACTGACCATAGGCTGGTAGTGGCTAACCTATGGGTCCACTTCAAAACTCCTCGTCCCTCCATTGGCCACTCTAGGGTGCTTTACTTGGACAGACTGAGAGAGAGGGGGAGTGAGCCTGTGGGTTCGGCAATCTCTGATCGATTCACAGAATTTGAAAATCTGACAGACCGAGTTGCTCTGAGAGAGTCATTCAAGCACGAAACACTCAAAGCAGCACAGGAGACCATTGGCATAAGCCCATGGGCAAGGCAGAATTTCATCTCCCTAGAGACATTGGAGACCATTGAAGTGTGTCACATGGCTCGGCTGAAGGGCAATCAGGACTTGCATCACTCTTGGTGTGTATGGCTCGGACATTGCTGAGAAGGGAAAAGAAACAGTTCATCAGGAATCCTGCTGAGGAGTTTGAAGGCCATTTCTTGGTAAGCCCTCCTCGCAGATGACTGCAGTCTGCTCAGCACTTCTGAGATCTCAGATCAGGTTGGGGTTTGTGAACATTAGGTTGAGTATTTTGAGCAGTTGTACCAGGTAGACCCTCCAACAGTTAGCTTGGATGCTAGACCCAACCATTAGCGAGGAACTTCCTACCCTAACTTAGGTTAGGACTTGTCTCGAGGAGTTAGAGAGGGGTCCGAGGGCCTATCGGGAGACTCGCCATGAGGGACCCTCATGACTGGAAGCAAAAGGTGGATACGGCATTAGTCCCTTGATTATATATATATGTGTGTATGTATATATGAATATATATATATATAATATATATATTAGTATTATATATTATATTTATATGTTTTATATTATATATATATTATACTATATTATATCTTATTATTGTATATATTATATATATATATATATATAATATATATATATATATTATATATAATATATATATACATATATTTTATATATATATATATATATATATATATATAAACGTGTGCTTATGTGTAAGATGTATATATATGTACATATATATATGTATGTGTAATACCCATTTCACATATGGCGTATTTCAACACACACCAAATCCCTCCCCAGAGATGCTTACTAATGGATCTTAAGTGTTTTACATAACCCTTATAGCTACAGGACTCCCTTGGGACCACTTGTAGCAGACACCTTCCATTACTCTACTATTGCCATATATACAACACTATTAACTTATAAATATATTAATACAGTAACACCAGCCTGTACATACCAAACCTTTGCTAGACACGACAACGGATGTGACATCTGCAGGCCCTCCGCCTCGTGACGACGCCCTATGTACACGATCACATCCTTTCCTTTACACTTCCCAGTGCATTCTTGTCAATTTCCTTGTTCAAACCTGCAAGCAACAGACAGACAGCATACAGCATGCTGACCGGACCTAACCTCTGTCTGCCAGTACCATTCTCTCTCTACAAATAAACTGCTGCAGATAAACGAGAAGTCTGTAACACCTTCACCAGTACCCAAGATTTCGTGCCAGACGCGACTTGTCTGTACTCTACCGCTCATCGGCCTCGTTACAGTGGTGACAGCGACGGGATTCGTCCCACATCAAAACCCTGCCTCCGACCCCACAGACTCCTGCTATCGAAGCAACAAGCCAGCAGATGCAGAGTAAATAACACACAAGAGAGATCACAAGAAACAAGCAAGCTACTTATGTGTGTTTACACCTGAAACAACAGCTTGCCGTGTTGCTGACAACACCCTGTCTCTAGCATTCACCAAGTACACAAATATTCACATTTATCACCATTACACAACGTTAATCGGCGCACTTCGCCCTACGAGGGAATTACTGGCCTAGCCGAAGTCTGGGAATCCAGTGAAGTGGCACTGACGAAGGAGCTCCTACCTCTCCCACCGACGGACCACCTCCTCACTTTGACGATCCACCACCTCCTCGCGCTGACGATCCCACACCAGCCAGTAACCAGCCCCGCCACCAACTATGTATGCCAAGGTTAGTCAGAGTATTGTGTTAAGGCGCATTTTTTTTTTTTTTTTTTTTAGGATATCTAGGTGATAATACTTTTCCTTGATTATTCCCATACCATATTGTCCGATTTACTCCTGTACTGTGCATATGCTTCAGTCTGCCCGCCGAAAAGAAAACGCCGCCCTCTCCCGTAATCACCCACACCGTCACTCCACTCATCTCACCTCCCACGACTATCACCCGTGATATTCAGTCATCAACCCTCACTCCTTAACACCCCATGTCGAAAACCCAGTTGGCAGAAATTACCTCCAGTTACGATCTCGCAAGCTGGCCGACGCACACATTCTTGGATTAAACAAGGACAACACTAATAACACTGAACATACACACAGTGAACATGCCGCCACACCTGCGACGACAACAACACGCATGTACGAACTTACAGCCGAGACCGCACAATGCTCACCCTCACCTGCATACTCCCCTCCGCCCCCATCATCTCTTTTCCACACTGCACCTGAATCCTCCCTTACCGACCAGCTATGAACTAACCTCTTCAACATGTCCTCCCTGGTTAACCCCATCGAGACAATTACTAAATCCAGTGGAGTGAATTACCCTCTCCCAACTTTTCCTCGAAACTGAAAAGTATGTGAGCTCGAGAGAACCAACATTTGACCATAATTCACCTGAATTCTCCAAGATATGTGTCCGACATGTAACTCAAAGACTTGGCCTCGGCATTCCACCCATCAGCGAATTATTAAAGGGAATTTAGGAAAATATGATTAGCGCATGGAGTGATTTTAAGACTGGCTTCAAACTGAAATTTGCCAGACCCTCTGACCACACTGGCCTCCAACTTTCTGACATTTTAAAACTCAGACCTGACTCACTTTCTACTTGTGACCTGACCTCCTTTTGTTCGAGAATTAGGAATGCTGTCAGTGATTATTCAGTAGCACTTGAAAAAATCCTCAGACTCCGGCCCATTAGTGATGGACTGAAGAACACCCATAATTTGTTCACAGCCTGTATTGCTGAATCTGTACTTTATCCGACACTACCTAGAAAACTGGTGGAAAGCATTAGTCACAATTACGCCCCCCCCCCCCCCCCGATAACGAGTGTTTAATACCCGCCAACTTTGCCCGTGCTTGTGAGAGAGTCCCTCAAGTATTCGAATTGGCTGGTGCTGTGGTAGCACACGTGAAGAGAGTGTTATTCCCGCAGGCCCCTTCTGCATGTGAATGCGCTGACCCACCAGCCCGCCTGGCTGATAGTCGACCCTCATGCTCCCCTGATCACTCTTCCTCCAGTCCTCCCTCCCTCCCCTGCCCACTCACCTGCACGCACACCCGCCAGTTTAACACAAGTCTATTGTGCTCCACCTGACTCCATTGCCACATAGGTGCCCTCGCCAGACACTTGCTACCGTTGCCAATGCTCCGGCCATAGGCTCGTATTATGCCAGGCCTTTCTGCCCATTCCACAAACAAGAAGGTCACAGGTGGGATGACTTGCTTTATAACGTATAACCAACAATCAGCAGCGATCGCCAGACTCTCGTTCTTTAGACGCACGGCCGGTTTATCACCTAGACCCCCCCTACCAGGGATCTGGGTTATAAGGATCTTGGGTGATGCCCCTTTGTGTGGGGCCCCCTATTAAACATCATTGTCGAAAATCAGAACTTTCTATCCTTCCTTGACTCTGGCAGCACGGTGAGCATTATCCCCACTGTTTCCATGAAGAAATACATTACAGCCCCATGTAAACCTTCCCTGTCCAGATGGTCAGTTGCGCGAATCTTAACGTAATCGGTGAGTGAACTCTAGTGATTTCCCTCTCTGGCAGAACATATAGTCACCTTTTTATAGTAGTTAATGGCCCTGCCTGGGGACATGCTTCTGGGTCATGATTTTATAGTTCACACCGGACTTTATCAAATTCTGAGAGGCAATATTGCCGTCAATGGAAAGTATGCATGGCGTCATTCGCGCTGTCACTCAGTGGCCCTGTCCTGGACACACACACCCCATGTGCCTGCTGCTGAGCCAGCCATGCCAAAGTCGCAGCCCGCGGCTCAGATTGCCGTACTATATGACCCTGTTGTTTCTGCTAAGCCTGAGGGCGATTTTCTCTCAGCATTCGCCTGCAAATACGATGCCCGTGACACCTCCATTCTAGTTGTTGTTTCACTGCCTGAGGACGGTTTTCCCTCAGCACTCACTCGCATACCCGAGGCTCATGACGCCTCCATTAAAGTAGTTGCTCCACAGCCTGAGGAGCCTGAGGCCCATGATGCCTCCATCATGACCGACGATGTTTCTCCCCCGGTTCACATACCTGGACCCTTACCTCTAACAATCATTTCTGTAAGGTCCTGGCGATCACCCTCCTCCCACCTTTCACGGATTGTACAGTGCCTATTGGCTGGCACGGTATTGGTGTTACCTGAGGGAGTACGTGTGCATGGATTGGTTACCTTACCTGTGCTCAACCAGGCAAGGATAGTCAGTTCATTTTATGCATTATCAATGCCAACAAGACCCCTGTCTGCCTTGAGCGTGCTACAAGAGTGCTTAACTGTGAGGTCACGCCACTCTCATTAGTTGAGTTTGACATCCCTACACCTATGTTAGTTACCTCTGTCACACCTTCCCGGGGCTCACCGACACAAGCATCTCTGGCCATGGGTATGCCATCATCTACAGGTAGGGCTGTCTTACAGCGTCTTTTCAAGGAATTTCCGCACTTGTTACCCAGCCCATTGGTAGGACCTCAGTGCTCAAGCATGAAATCCGCTTACGGAAGGATGCAAAACCTGCCTATATTCCTGTGTACCATGTCCCACATAGCCACAGACAAGCTTTCAGCGAGCTAATATTGAAGCTTTTAGAGATGGATCTTATAGAACCGAGCACCTCACCATGGAGTGCCCCCATGATCTTAGTACCAAAGAAAGACAGCTCTCTGCTTCCCATAGTAGACTATCGTAAACTGAATGCTTTCACTGTTCCTGGTCGTTTCCTCATCCCCTCATTACGATCATTTCTGCAGGATGTCGGATAAGGACATTCAGTCTTCTCCTCCATAGACTTGCAGGCGGGTTCCTTTCAGGTTGATCTCAACGAAAATTCTCGAGCATATACAGCCTTTTCCACCCCATAAGATCATTTTCAGTTCAAGTCAATGCCATTCAGACTCAGGAATTCCCCTATTATGTTTTCTCGTCTTATGGCCATCGTCATTGCTGGTTTGGTGGGTAACACTGTTTTTTTTATACCTCGACGACTTGCTGAATGTTTCTAAAGATGTGGCTGACCAAGAACTTAAGCTTAGAAGGGTTTTTCAGAGACTGTCCAATGCCACTTTAACTATAAGTCGTAAGAAATGTATATTTTTCTGAGAGCAAATTCAATACTTAGAGCACATAATCAACTCTGATGGCATATCATGTAATTCTAGTAAAGTCAAAGGTACATTGGGTTTTCCCGCCCCGAATAATGTCAAACAGGTTGTCATTTTTTGGTTTAGCAGTTTTTTATTGACCATTCATAAAGGGATTTGCCTCCATTGCTCACCCACTCTCAAAAGGTTTATCAAAGTACACAAATTTTCTTTGGTCAGTTGAACAGCAACAAGCATTTGATATGTTAAAGAAGCTCCTAACTGAGTCCCCTGTCCTCGGTTTTCCCAATTTCAACAAGCCTTTCGTGCTCACAACTAATGCCTCTTGCTCGGTTTGGGTGCCGTCCTTATGCAGAGGTCTGGCGGGCGCTTCCAGCCCATAGCTTATGCCAGCAGAAAGTTGAACGCAGCAGAATCTCATTACAGCATCACCAACCTAGAGGCGTTGATTGTTGTGGTCCTTGAAACATTTTAGGAAGATAATCCTGGGATACGACATCGAAGTTCTAACAGACCAGCAGCCATTATATTACCTACTCACTTGTATTACCTCCTCACTGACTCCGGTGGGGATTTTCCAAGACTCCCCACCGACCCTTGTTTTCGCTCATTAATATAACAAATTTTTACTCACAGCTAAACTCTGTCATAACACCTCATGGCCTGTCCATCATGATTCCCCTTCGCCCCTGACACCTCCTTCACAGCCTACAGGATACACCCATTCCCCCTCTCCTTATACAACAATGTTTATGTACTTTCACCTGACACCGACAATATACTCAGGTCCAGCGACCATAGCTCACTCTCTCTTATAACATCTGATATTCTTACCTCCTGCTCCCGTGTCTTGTCCAGTTTAAGAGTCTGTTTCGACTTTCTAGTCACTCCTCATACGTTATGACTTTGATCACGGGCAAGGACGTTCACGCGTCCTGCATGTCTGATCAACTAAATGTCACGAGGTCTGCCCCTTTTCTGGTCACCCTTCCCGACACACATTTATTATTATTCTTCGGCGACACGCAGTTAAGTATCACCTGTAACAGCAACCATACTGATCTTGTGGCCGCTGGTGCATTCATCCTCCCGCGCTTTTGCCAACTTGACTCCTGCCTCATCACGGTATGCTCCTATCATCACTTTCCCTTCTCATACACACCGTCATCTCTATTGTTCTCCCCGACCTCGCTAGACCTCCCCTTCAGCAGTTTTTCCCTACCTATCGAGAACGTAAGATTTCTCCCTTCTTTCGATTATCATTTGGATCCCCTCACATGTAACCTATGGCCTGCCAATACTGTCTACGTTATTCGGAATATTAGCCATCGTGCTTTGTTTTGTACTGTATCGTTGCATAGTGATTAAAACATTGGTACGCAGACTGACTGTCAGTGCCGGTGACGCAAGCGCCGTCTGCACTTAGCCTTGTATATTCTCTTGCATTGTCACTGGCTGTGCCTGGCTGTTTATCTTGTACATACCTTCTTTTACTGTATTCCTACGTATATCTTTGTTACGGTTATATTGTATTTTTACGCTACTATAGATTACTTATTTCTATTAGTTTATGCATAAATCATTTTCTGTTCATGAGCCACATGGATGTTCATGTTATTTTATATGATATACTGATTTTATACATTGTATGTTAATATTATTTTCTTGGTTTATTGATTTTTCACATTGTATATCTTATTGATCTTCTGTATGCAATTACAGTTTATCCGTTTGCATTTTTGTATTTCATATGCATTTACTGTCTACTTATTATTATGTGAGTAATATGCTTAGGTTGTAATGCTTAGCTAGCTGCGCCTTTTCACTTTCTCTGACACTTGCGGCGGGGACCACCGCAGTAGCGTGACCGAGCGATGTAATATCCATTTCACATATGGCCTATTTCAGCACTCACCAAATCCCTCCCCAGAGATGCTCACTAATGGATCTTGAGTGTTTCGCATAACCCTCATAGCTACAGGACTCCCTTGGGGCCACTTGTAGCAGACACCTTCCATTACTCTGCTATTGCCATACATATAACACTATTAATATATATATATATATATATATATATATATATATATATATATATATATATATATATATATATTTATATATATATATGTGTGTGTGTGTGTGTGTGTGTGTATCAAGTGTATATATACTCATATATATACATATATATATATATATATATTTATATATATATATGTATATATATATGTATATATATATATATATATATATATATATATATATATATATGTATATATATACATATATGTGTGTGTGTGTGTGTGTATGTATATATATATATATATATATATATATATATATATAGAGAGAGAGAGAGAGAGAGAGAGAGAGAGAGAGAGAGAGAGAGAGAGAGAGAGAGAGAGACAGACAGAGAGAGAGAGAGAGATGGGTATAGATAGATATTAATATAGATATACCCAGCAAACATGAAATGTCTGGGCCACTGTTTGGTCAAACTTAGCCATCTGGCTTAAACAATATTGCACTGATTATGTGTATTTTTGTAGCATATACTAAACTACTTCAGCTTTTAAATCATGGTCCAAGTGGCAGAAACCTTTTTTTTACAGAAATAGCACACCTTTTTTCATCAGGTATTTATACACCTTTTTTCATCAGGTATTAATCATGGACCCATCACTGCTGGTGTTATAGGAGCACGTAAACCCCACTATGATATCTGGGGTAACACAGTCAATGTTGCCTCAAGAATGGAATCCACTGGCAAGGCTGGCTGTATACAGGTACCAATCCAGTAGTTCAAGCACAAAACATTAACTTTTATTATAGTTCCAGAGCTCATGGAGATTAGACATGAAATTTATACCTTGGAAAATATTATTTGATATTTTTTTAAAGATATTTTATTTACATATTTTGATGTTTGATTATGTGAATTTATTCATGAGAAATATGAGATATTTAGTTACTAGCCTAAGATTGAGTTTTATATTACTTTCCCAGCCCCTTCAACTTAAACATAAAAATAATATTTAATAAATGCTGCATTTCATTATACAATGTATTGTACTGATATTATATAATGTGCATAGTATTCTATACATTAAAGTTAGTGTTACTATTACAGTAAAAGGCACTACTTGACAAAACCCCAATAGTAAACAATTAGTTCAGTTTATGATACAGAATTATATAAAATAAAATTGTTTTAACAGGTTACTGAAGAAACCACAAAGATTCTGCAGCACTTTGGGTATGTGTTTGAGCAGCGTGGTCTAATAGCTGTCAAAGGAAAGGGAGAGCTTATGACATATTATTTGGTTGGTAAGGCAGCCAGTCCTCAGCAAGTTAATGGAGAGTCTCTTGGTTACTCTCAGCAAGGAGACACTACAAACACCTGAGGATATATAATATAATGTAATATTATTCACAGTCAGTCAAGATCACATAATCAGATACATGTGTATTTGCAGTTAAGACACAAGTTGGAAATCATGTACAGGTTCTATGTGCTGATACTAGAATTGTGTGAAGAAGTCTAGATTTACCAGAAATTTTCCAGAAAAGACAAACTAGAGGTAGGAGTGTTATCTTCTCAGTATAGAGTTGTAATAGGAACATGAAAAACTCTTATGTTTGTGTAGATAGAAAGCATTACTGGAAGAGTTCTTAAAACATAGCTTGCATTAGACTATAAGTGATAGGAATAATTGATAGCACACTTGTATTCTTTAGTTTGCACTTGAAAAAATTGTACTTTCCCATAAGAAATCTAGTCACAATGAACATGAACATGTTTATTCTTTACTTATTACATGCATATGAATTATATATTCTGTGAAGTGTAAATTTCAGATGTATTGGCCAGTGTCTGTGTAAATACATAAATTTTCATTAGTATATTCTGGATAAGAGTGTGTGTGTGTGTGTGTGTGTGTGTGTGTGTGTGTGTGTGTGTGTGTGTGTGTGTGTGTGTGTGTGTGTGTGTGAGTGTGTATTGACGATGGTGTGGCTGTACATGTGAGTGTTAGAATATGTATAGAAAATACAGTGTACATTATTGTCTCATCATCAAGTCAGTGTGATGGTTAAAGTATAGTTTTTTAGACTTCTAATCACAGACAGGAAAAGATGATAACACAGCAGATGAGATTTTGGTTATGGGGACCATCTATTACATTCTTCCAATATGATGTAAAAGTTTAATTGTATTCAGTTTAACCTTGTCTTTTAGAAGGCAATTTTGGTTACTATTTGCTACCTTTCACATTTTATATACCTTAATCCAGACATTTTGTAGGAGGATCTTATCACAAACATAAATTTCATACAATGACACTAAATTTGTATATTACAATTATACAGGAATGTCAACCCAAAGTTGAAGTGCATGGGATATAGCGGTGTGTATTAGTAGGATATTTAGAATAGGAACCTGACATGAGAGTAAAAAATGACCCATATTTACAAAACTGTAATCAGTGGAACAGAGATGGCATTTAATTATATATTTTATATCATAGAAGTTGCACTGTGGGTGGTTATAACCCTTCCCAATATTTTTTACTGTCTAGAATTGATAGAAAATTGAGATTACACAACTGTACTTTACAACTGAGATTAAAACAGTCTGCGACTGTCTGAAATAATGAGAGTTTTATATTTTTCTTATGACAGATTTTAGAATATGCATAAGAATATATATAAGTAATAAATAAAAATCCAACAAAATGCTGGAATTCTCAGAAACATTACTGAACCTTTGATTAAAATATTATGTTAGAAAAACACTATTTTGTAAAAAGTAAATTAAGATGTAAAACATGGGCTAAATACTTCTACCACAGTTTTCTGATGTCTTTTCTTGCAGTTCTTTTTACATATTTCTGAAGTTCATTAGACAGTCATTATTATGCCTGTGTACATGGTGGTGCCCATACATGTATAAACTCAGAACATATACAGTCTGTGTAAGTGCACAAGTTTGCATATCCATTGATAATCATAGAATCATTTGCTCACTCTCACTCATTCAACTGACCATTCTTCACTCTAGAAAACTCGTAAATACATGTAGTATAATGTAATAACTCCCCTTTGTGTGTGTCTTTTAATGTACTCACTCCAGGATATAAAGAGGAAGTGCTGAAAGTAAATTTTATTGAAGTTTATGATATTTATTACAATATAAGTAGCACTTATTAATATATAAGCTCTTGGTACTTACCGTCACCCTTATCAAGAGCAATTACTACCCCAGGATACTCTTTTTCAGTGAATCAAGCTCATGCAGGGAAAGGTGAAATATGTATGTTAAGCTATGTTCACCATGTTCATTTTAACAAATGTCCCAGTGTTGTTTATATTATATCACTGATGCTTATGGTTGTGATATACATAATTTTGTCTGCTTTCCTTTGTGGCATTTTGTAATATAAAAGAAATCAAACATATTGTAATATTGGATATACTAGAAAGTAAAAAATATATGTATAATTATATTACTTATATACAGAGATAATTATTGTGTATCAGTTAGTTGTAATAGAAATGGTCCAAGTTTATATTTTGAGGAGGCATTTAATAAATTTTGTGAGACTGAGGGTGACATCACTAAAAATACTATATATTTTAGGACTATTTTTGTATATAGTGTCTCCTCAATTTCTCTAGCACTCATTGTAGTATACAGATATATGTAAGTAGCATTTTCTAATATATGGGATGGAGATTATATCAAGACCGTTATATATATTTATATTGTTTTTATTTTGTATGGTGAAATTTGAACAAGCACTTGTACATACTCTGATATTACATAGCTCTCATAGCTTAAATATAAATTCTCCTTTTACACAAATTACTCCAGATAGCATTTATTTACCTTATGATTCATTTATAACAGCAACAATTATATTTTCTTGCATGTGATTATCAGCCATTATGTCATGCAGACTGCAAGACTAGTACTACAATCACAAGTATCTGATAGGTTTTCCAATCTAGTCTTAGGCAAGCTGGTCTGTACAGTTGACACCTGTAACTCAATCACGTGAAGCATGCAAAGGTAATCAGAATATTTTATTTTATTTAGAAAGGAATTCTATTCTTGATATACATGCTGGATTGTGTGGAAAGTAACAAACATATATGAATGTGATATAAATAGAGGTTTAGGGTAATGTATAGTCATGCAAAAAGCAACTGAACCCATCTAAAAATTATTGTGCAGGTTTTTTTTAACTTTTTTATCTTTAGGGACTCTGGATACCATTACAACAAGCAGCTTTCTTCATCATTTGGCTATTTTTTCTTGATCCTAATATCATTAATCATATTTTAGGAGTATTGCAATGAATTGTAATACCATTCTCTTTACTTTGAAGAAAAAATTTCTTATCAAATATTTAAAGACATCTTGCATATATATAATCACTACTGTTACCATTACCTTTCTGCACAGCATAATCATGATGTCATAATGATTTGAAATATTTAATCATTCATGTCAAGTATCATTATGATCACTCCCATGTCAGTCACTGCATTATCATCATCATAGTTTTCACTAGCATCATTACCCTCTATACCACATTTCCTAGTCTGCAATTTCAAGCATAATGATCCACCTTCACATGCAGATGTACCTTTTTGACTGGATACCTCATGTGAACAACAGGATGGTACTAGATGGAATTGTCCTGGGCTTGAGGAAAGTCCTTTCTTCCATTCATACTCTGTTGCTTGAAGCATTGATAGTACACCAGACAAGGTTTCTCACCAATGAATTGCGTGATAAGGTGCTTGCTTGATGTTTTCCAAGGCTGCCTTCTATTGGTGGAAAGGTGCTTTTGCAAGTTGTATAGTATCATTTGCAAAAACTGTACACAGAAATATCAATGCAGATGTACAAACTTCATCCACTCTGCTGCAATGTCACCTACTACAGACAGACTCATTGGATTGATCTCTAGAGCCTCCACTACTCACTTTTTCTCAATGCCATAGATGGCAGCAACAGAAATAACTTGTAACAGATTCACAGCCTTGGGAATGTGCTATCATGTGCTGCATAATGACATTATCAGTTTCATAATGACTGGAGGTCAAGTGTATGCAGTTTCTGTAATCAAATCATTTTAATTGTTATGACCACACCTGTTATGATGACATTCCATTTTTGCTGGATGCATTGCAGTATTCATTATCCATAGTCTATAATTATGATTTTCCTTATAGCACATGTAGATGTGGTTGTACAAAGAACATACTTGTTGCCGCAGCGATGGATAGTAGCCATATCCTCTCTGTGAACCCACAAAATTATTCTACTTAAACTTCAAAATAGGAAGGAAAGAGTTGCCTTTATTATTCATAGGACTTGACTATATATGGACACATACGTCATGTGTCCATATGAAGATAACATCATAACATCATATATTTCTTATTAACATCATATATTTCCCACATAACATCATATATTTCTTATTTCAGATTTAGGTCACAGGTACAGTATACTCATTCTCTGTATAGTTGAAAGACAACTTAATATTAGATTACATATACAACTTCAATCTTCATAACCTAGATTTTACTGGGTGATCTTGATCAATCATCTCATAAACTGATTCAGTGCCCCCATCCCCTAAAAAAAAAAACATATTAACCCTAGAAACACTAGAGTTGGCATTATAGTTTCTAAGATATGCAGGGGATGTAAGAGAAGACCATCTAAAAAATATCCAAATAATGGAAAATGCAGGATACCATTTCTCATGGAAATGGTATCCCAAGTCCCTAAGGGTTACAGAAGTGTAAAAACATCTATTATAACTTTTTTGAAAGGGTTCAAGTGACTTTTTTCCTGACTATTGTGGATTCAGCTCTAAGATCAAAGTATACAT
>NC_051397.1:17968978-17973978 GCF_015228065.2 Penaeus monodon
TGTCGGTAAATGGGTGTCTGTCTGAGTACATGGGCATATATAGATATAGACAAACTAGTTCAATTTACATATTAACCTCAAAAATGCAGGACAAGCCTTTGAAGTATATAGTGAGAGAATGAATAATTTTTTTAAAAAAACATATAAAAGAAAAGTGTCAAAACTAAATAATGCAAAATGAATTTGTAAATGCAAATATCATACCAAGAAATGAGGGTACTATTAAAACAAAATTATTAAAAGTAACATCCATATAAATATAAACACACACACACACACACACACACACACACACACACACACACACACACACACACACACACACACACACATACATATAAGGTATGAATGAGAATGAATATCTTCACAATTCAAGAGATGTATTTGGCCGGTTTCGATTATATCTTAGTCAGAAATACATTTATCAAAGAAATTGCAGAATATATATATATATATATATATATATATATATTATATATATATATATATATATATATATATATATATATATATATATATATATATATATATATATATATATATATATATATATATATATATATATATATATATATAATCAGACATGAGCTGACGAAACACCTAATGACTGTGACCTCCCACTCCTTGTTCGTATATTGTTGCCGTGACCTTGGATAGTTTGAATTTGCCTGATGCTGTGTTGACATTATTCTCCGTCGCGATGTATGCTGCTTCCATAATTTTTCTTTTTTGTTTGTTCAGTCCTCCATGGACTATTTCTGCTTCCTTCCAGTTCGGTTGATGTCCACCTTCATCTACATGTACCACCCTGACATTGGAAGTCCTGTGGTAACGGATGTCAGCTCGATGTTCACTGATTCTGGTGCTGAAACCACGACCTATTTCACCAAAGTATGCTGTATCACATCTGCTGCAGGGTATGCGATATACAACATTGTTAGGGTTGTTTATGGGCTGCTTCCTGTCTCGTATTTAGCCTTGTATCTTTTCCCCGGATGTGCTAGTGATTCTCACTGTCTTGCCGAAGTATCCGCTGATCGCCTGGGAAATGCTACATGGCGGTAATATGAGAACATTATTAGAAGAGGGTGAGTATGTTCTCCGCCTTCTTTCTGAGGTTTAGCAGAAAGCCTCTGAGATATTTGTTGTTTCATGAGAGAATTAATTATATAGGCAACCTCATCCTCAAGAAATTCAAGGCTGCAGATCCTCAGTGCTTTGAGGAAGAAGCCAATTACAACACCAGATTTTGTTTTGCTGCTGTGGGCAGAGTAATAATGGATATAATCATCTGTTTGTAGACTTCCTAAAGGCCCCCCCGATGGCAATTACAACACCAGATTTTGTTTTGTTGCTGTGTGCGGAGTAATAATGGAAATAATCATTTTTATTTGTAGGCTTCCTGTATACAGAGAAACGTAGGCCATTGTCACCCCGATGGATCAGATTGTCCAGGAAAGGTAATTTCTCATCTTCCTCCACTATGAACTGGATTTTCTCGTGGACGGAGTCAAGCCGCGTCAGTGTATGTTAGAAGCTCAACCTTCTGGGGGGAATGACGAAGACACAATCTACGTAACGAAGCCAAGTTGAATGTCCGCCGATTATATCCATGTAGTTATCCCTCTCCAGCGTTCCATGAACAGGCAAGCCATGACAGCACTCAGGGAGAAGCCCATGGCGAGACCACTAATCTGCTTGTAGTCTTCCCCAGCAAATTTGAAGTAGCCGAAGTCCACGCATAACTTCACTAGGCGAACGAAGTGATGTCTCGGCAGCGGAAGTTTAGTATCTGTTATGGAGCTGGTGACCCTCTCGACTACTCGGACTGCTCCTTCTGTGTGTACGTTGGTAAAGAAGGATTTTACATCAAAACTGGCAAACTTTTTTTTTTTCACCCCGGGAACTCTGAAGACGTCTGATGAGGATCCCAGAATTCTTCAGGTGGGAATCACTGATGAACCCCATAGAGAGGGATAAGGATAAGTCCAATATACGAAACTTTGCCTCGCCCGGGCTATCCCCATTAAGGAACCCAGTCGGTGTCGTTTAGTGCCGACTCGCTCACGTGTGTCAGCTGGTGCTGACACACGTTTGTAGACTATATATATATATATATATATATATATATATATATATATATATATATATATATATATATATAATATATATATATATAATGTATATATATATATTATATATATTACTATATATATATATATATATATATATATTATATAATATATATGTGTGGTGTGTGGTGTGTGTGTGTGTGTGTGTGTGGTGTGTGTGTGTGTGTGTGTGTGTGTGTGTGTACACATTATATATATATATATAATAATATATATATATATAATAATATATTAATTTAATATAATATATAAGTGTTTTAATATAAGGTTATATATAGATATATATATAGTAATAGATTTATTATTTTTACTTAAAAGGTGTTTATGTAAATATAATCTAATTTTATTTATCTTAATATATCTTATTTCTAATATAAATATTTGTGTGTGTGTGGTGTGTATAATATATATATAATGTATATACATTTTAAAACATATATACATATATAATATTTTAAATTATATAATAAAATATATATTATATATGAATAATTATATATAAATATAAAGGTTTTCTTATATATATTATATTATTATATATACAAAATAATATAAGTATATAATAACTAAATCACAAATTATATTATATATATATAATTATATAGATATATAATATATATATATATATAATATATATAATAAATGTACATGTTATATATACATATATATATTATAATATATTTTATATAATATTTTATATATATATATATATATAATTACATATAATGTACATATATATAAATATATATATATATATATAATGAATAGAAAAACACTCTTCTGTGTTGATACAATGGAAGAAAAACCCACAATACAAAACTAGATTTATTGAAAAAATAAGACTACAGTTTCGAAATCCACCTGGATTCCATCCTCAGGTCTGAGGATTTCGAAGGTAGATTTCGAAACTGCAGTCTCATTTTTAATAAATCTAGTTTTTGTATTGTGGGTTTTCCTCCATATACATATAATGTATATAAATACATTATATATATATAATATATATATATATATATATATATAATATATATATATAAATATATAATATAATATATATATACATTATATATATATATATATATATATATATATATATATATATATATATATATAATGTAAGTATATAATAAAATATAATGTATACATTATATAATATATATTATATATAATATATATATAATATATTTTAATATAAGGGTTGTTTAGAAAATTTATATATATATATATATATATAATATATATATATATATCATATATATATATATATATATATGTGTGTGTGTGTGGGGTATAATTATATAATGATATATCATAAAACATATATAATAGAATAATAAGATAATAGATAGGATAATATAAGTATATATAAGATATATATTATATATATAAAGATATATAAAAGTTAAATATAATAATTATAGATATATATAATATAAAATATATATTTTATATATAATATATACACACAACACATATAATAAGATATATATTAGATAATCTATAAAAATATATATAATATAATGTATAAAATAATATATATATAAATAATAATATATATATAAGTATATATATATATATATAATGTACATAAGTAATAATAAAATATATACAATAATAAAATATATGCATTATATAATAAAAAAAAAAAAAAAAAAAAAAAAAAAAATATTAATATATAATATATAATTATTAATATATATTATATATATTAATGAATAGAAAAACACTCTTCTGGTTGTTTACTGGAAGAAAAACCCAAAATACAAAATAGATTATTAAAAATAAGACTACAGTTTCGAATCACTGGATCCATTCAGTCTGAATTTCAAGTAGATTTCGAAACTACGTCTCATTTTTAATAAATCTAGTTTTGTTTGGGGTTTCCCCTATACATATAATGATATAATAATTATAGATATATATTTTATATATATATATATATATAATAATATATATATAAAATATATAATACATTATATATATATAATTATAAATAATATATATATCTAATATATATATATATATAAAATTTATATATATATATTAATATATATATTTAATATTTATATTATATATATATAATATATATATATATATAAAATACTATTAAATATATATATATATATATATATATATATATATATATATATATATATATATATATATATATATAGACGGAGCGAGTCTATGACTGGGGGGGGGGATGTGAAAATTCAGAGATTTCAGTATTTTTCAAAAAAAGCAAATATGATAACCTGTCATAGGTGGCGAGGGGAGTCTTTGCTTTGGGGGGGGGGATTCAGATTACCTGGTATAGGTGGCGAAGCGAGTCTTTGCCTTGGGGGAGGGGGATTCGAAAATCAAAAGCTTAAGACATATATAAAAAATAGCAAACACGACATTCTGCACAAAAAGAAAATATTCAAATAGTTCCAAAATAAAACTTTATTTGCTATCCTTTACAGTTGTAAGTTCCCTTCACAACATTTAATAGAGAATTTTTTCAAAATGAATCTGGATTAATCTGCGAAAATCAATTCCGCGGCAGTTCCTGGCAGATTACTTTCCAGGAAGTAGAACAAACAAGTTTGATAATGTTATACAATATGTTGTCATTTTATAGGATATATAAACTTCCTCTGCCCTTTATTGGTGATTTATCTGGTCGGTATGTGTTTAATGTTTTTCATCCAAGACGGCTGGAACATAACTCATGGGTTTTCATTACTATTATTTCCCTTTATATGTTTTGATACCGATACTGTAGGTCTGTAACTATGAATATACCAATAAACAAATAATCAAAATAATAAACTGTGAATTTAAAAACTAAACTTTTCGGCTTTTGAAGTAATGCATAGTTTGATT
>NC_051397.1:17978978-17993978 GCF_015228065.2 Penaeus monodon
ATTTAGTACTCTTGTCTGGCCCCTATGCGTCTTCCACTATTCTCTCATGACAGAAGTCTTGCCTTTGTTGGTCAACCCAGGTACTGGACCTCCGGAGGAAGGAGGGGGTCCGGTCTACCCTTTTTACCCCAAGGCGGGTTTTCCCTAAACCCACTCCAAGTCCTTCCCCGGGGATTTTCAGACTTGTCCCTTTGAACTCTCGTCTCAGAGCCATGGTTTTGGATTTGGCTGAGAGATTTTAGTCCTGTCCTGCAACCTTCTCGGATACCAATCCGACAACGCGGGGGCTTTGTTTAGGCAGTTTTGGGTCCAGTGGGATGATGCAAGTCGTTGCATGGAGAGGATCTTGCCCCCACTGGGGGGGTTTTTTTGAATACAGGACTTTAGGTTTTAAAAAGGGCTGGACTGAGAACCCACCCTGTGGCGTTCCTTTTTTAGGGGCATGTCTGTGTAGGTGCCTTTGGAATTTGACTCGGCTGTTCTTTTCGAAAGTAGTCACCTATCCACCCAAGAGTTTACCCCTGACCCTTTTTTTGGATCAGGCTCTCCTGAATGGCAAGAGGACTTGCCAATTCGAAAGCCTTCCCAGGTCAAGGAATACTGAACAGATGGCCCGGTTTATTGTGCTCAAGAGCGTGGCTATGCTGTGGCGCTGTGCTCATGCCCCTGGGAACCCATGGAGGTTTCGTGTGGGGCTCCCTTTTTTCCATTGGAGCCAGTTCAGTACCACCCTCTCGGCAGTCTTGGGCCCCGACAGCTGAGGAGAGAGATGGGGCGGGGGTATTTCCCCGGTCCTTTGGTTTAGGGATGGGAAACTAGGGTAGCCTCTTCCAGCTCTGGTGTAGAGTGGAAGTTTCCCAGGACTGTTGATGAGTTGGGGAAAGCAAGCTCACTACAGCCCCCAGGCGGGAATGATGGGGTACGAGTCCCGTCACGCCCGGGGCTGAGTTGCGACGGGCTTTGTGTGCATCTTTAGTTCCCTCAGAAAAAAGATAACGTCTGAGTTTGGGGTTCGGCGCCCCTTTCTCTGATGTGAGCAAGTCTGTCTGGTTGTAGGCGTTCTTGTCTTGCCCTCGGGCGGCGGCAGACTGTCGTGCTCGTTTCGCCAGAAACTCTTGCCCGTTGTTGGCCTTGCCGGGGGTCGGGTGGCGTGCATCTCGGGGCTGGGGGGGCTGGGGCCGTTTTGGGACCCGTTGCCATTAAGGGGGCCCGGGGGTTGTCGGGGGTTCTTTGCCTTCGGAAATTTTTTCGGCACTTTTTTCCCCCTGTGGTTGACCTCCCAATCTCGTCATTGAAGTACCAGGGTCCTTGTAAATCCTGGAAAAAAGGCCGATTTTTGGGTATGGTCATGAGGCTGCCTATCAATGGCTTTTTCAAGTCGGCTTGTACACTTCCCATTATCGCTCTGTGGGGGTTTTCTTTGGCTTCCAGACATGGGCCAAGGCGCTCTGGAACCCTGCCAGTTGGCCTTGTCTTTTTTCCATTTGGATCGGCGTGGTATTTCGGCGGGCCACTATCCATGAGGGTTTTTATAGTTTATAATGGTCATAGTGCGGTTGGGGGGGGGGAAGCCACCAACCCTTCTCCACCAGAGTGCAGTGGCCAGGGTGGGGGCTAGGACCCCTCCTCTCAATGCTTTGGCTCCTGGCTGTTGAGGAGAGCGATTGGGGAATTCTCGGCACGTTGGCTATTGCGCCAGCCGCATCCCCGGGGCCCGCAGGAGCCGGATGGGGTGGTGTGCATTTAAGTCTCCCCCCATGATCACTCGGTCGTGTGCTGCGGAAGCACATACCTGGCCCGATGTCTAAGCTACGACAGTGTGGCCTGTGTACAGTTGTACAATTTCAGGGACCCCCCCCAGTTTAATCTCGACGGCAAAAGATTCAAAATCCCACAGTGCGGGGCACGGCTATTGCGGAGCAGGGAAATTTTGGGGGTTCACCAGGGTTAGGCCCCTTTTGCCATCGGAACGTGGCAGCGCTAGACGTGATCCCTGAGAAGCGAACAGTTCCGCTGATAATGTCTCCTGGAGCATGACGATGTAATGGCTCCTTTATCGCACTATTTCGGGAGGATGGCACTCCCTTTAGGAGAAGCCACAGATGTTCCACTCAAATCTTAATTTCGTGTCAGATGTTACTAATTGATAGTTACACAGAGACGTCGTCACTTTGGGTTTGCGGTCGGGGTCTGACAACTCCATTTTGAGATCCCACTGCTGAGGGGTCTCTTTCGGGGTGTCAGGCATCCCTGGATCCCTGGGGGGGAGATTTTTGGTAGCTCGACTTTTCGTCTTTGGCTTTTTCTCTGGCCAGGCTGTTTTGTGCATTGGCTGGCCTTTCCTGGGGGGCCACTTCTTCTGATTCGGCTTTTGGCATGAATAGCCTGGTTAGGCTCTGCCTGTGAGGGCATAGCCTGGCTAGGCCTGCCTGTGAGGGCATAGCCGGTTGGGAGGGGAGGGGATCTGACCTGGGTGAGGGAGAGGATTGGGCTGATTGGCCCCTTTTCCCTCTTCCTTCCCTTTTTGCTTTTCACAGTCTGTTTGGTGTGTCATGGAACATTGAATGCCTTTTCCGCCTTTCCTCGGTCCTGGAAAGGATATCCACTGCTGTGACTACAGCAGTGTCAGATCGACATTCCCCCCCGCGAAGAACAGTTTCGGGTCTGGGGGGGGCCGTGTGGTGCTGTTTGGGACCTTTCTTCCTGTGGTTCCCCTGCACTTGCTTTACTTGGGGGAATCCTGTGCGGAGATCTCCCGGTTTGGCTGGGGGGCAGCTTCTTCCTTTAGGAGGTCGGGGAAACCTTTTCGCTTTTTTGTTCCCCCCCCAGCGTAGGTGCCGGGGGGCAGGGACAAAGTTGGTCGCTTTTAGCCCAAACCCCTTGCCCTTTGAGGGCCCCCTCTTTCCTGACGAGCAAGCCAGGCTCCAGGCGTGATGCCCCTTTTGGCACATTAGGACATTGGCCTTTTTGTGTCCCCTTTTCTTTTATTGCCTTGATGCACCCCGGTATTGTGTGCCCTTTCTACAGACACCAATTTTGGCTTGGCTGTACTTAGCCTGGTGGTGTCCGTACTTCTGGCACTTGAAAACCGAAGTGGTTTGGGCACATAAGTACGTAGGTGATAGGTACCCAGTTTCCCAGATAAGGGTGGGGAATTTGGGGGACCTTTTATGGTCACCAGGATTGCCCGGTTTGGGGGTCTTCCCCCTTTGACAATCGGGGGAAACCTCCACGACCTGTGGGTGTGATGTTATCACCCCCACATCGTATGAGACGAGAAGCCAGTAGCACCACTTGACTCTCTTCTCCTCGGGGTTCGTGGCGAGAGGCTCACTTTCCTCCCATCTTTTAGCTCCTTTTTTCTCCCAGGAAACAAAAGGGGGGTTATCTTTGGGGATGAATCATGCCCCCATCTCGGCAACCCGGATCGACGCCGGATTTTGCGCGGCTCTCCAATGCCCTTCCATTTGGAGGCATTGTCGAAGCCTTTGGGTTTAACGTGGACCTTAAATTGGGGGAAACGCCTTGGGGGGCCAGACTCGCCATCAGAGCGGGCTCCGGCCTCGGCCGTTTCGGGTCCGCCCTTTCGGTTGGGGCTTTCGTGGAGGCACCCGTTGTTTCGGCTGGTTTAGGGTGCTCCTGATTCAGTAGTGGGGTCGTCTGAGGGGGGCCGGGACCTTCCCGGTCTGGGTGCTGGCCTGGAGGGGCCAGCACGAGAGTCCATTGTTGGACAATCGGTGGACAGACATGTTTGTACATGGTTTATTCGTCTTGTCCCCCCATCCCTTGGGAGCAGGCTGACATGTCTCCTGTGCTCGGGGTTTTCTTTTTCCACCCGAGGGAGGTAAGGCTTTAGGGTGGCTGCCGTGGTCGGGCCTTTCAGGGTCGTCAACAGTAAGGTTGTCTGTGGGGGATTTTGATTTAAATTTTCCCTATACTTGGGGAGTGCTTCATCCACTCAACCCCCCCCCCCACCACGGAGTCCAACAAGGGGGGAAACTGAGGAGAACCAATTCTAAAGCAACAGGGGTGATGGTGGATATACCAGCCAATGCCGATTCCCCCGGTAACACGGACGGGGTGGGTACCAACGGGAGCATGACTGCTTGCCCTAGCCTCCGAGGGAGACCACCCATTTACCTGACCGGGCCTGGATCAGGCCCCCCCTGTCTTGCCAAATGGGACCAAAGAGGCGTTTTTGCTAGCCGCAGGGCGTACTCGTGCCCCGGCATCGCTCAACCTCCCGGACTCCCGTCTCCCCGTCACAAGGGGGCCACCACGGCAAACAGTGGGTAGGTGACAACCTTGGGAGTATCCCCGAGGGGATTCCTTTTCCATACAGGAATCATTGATGGGAACACTTTGTCCCCCCTCGTGAGGGGGGGAGCTCTTTTACTTTTTCCCAAAAGTTCCTCTCCGCCCCCTCAGAGGGGACCTGTACCTTTTTTAAATGAAAACCCTCTTTTCCTTGAAAGCCCAAGGTTGTTTCACCTCATTGAGAAAAGAGGGGGGTCCTGCACCTGTTCCTGTCAGTTCCTTCACCTTGAAAACAGCCCGGGCCACAGACTGTTCACCCCAGTGAGGGAGAAAATTAACATTTTTTCCCGGGGTTCCTATGGCAGGACGGTTTTTGAGGTGGACCCTCTTTTTCTCTGAAACATCCAAAGGATGTTTCACCTCAGTGAAGAAGGGGGTTGACCTGTTTTCCCGTAAGCTCCTTCGTCCCTCTGGAAAAAAACCAACCAAACTGTTTTTCCCTCACAGTGAGGGAGAAGTGACTTTTTTCCGGCAGTTCTTTTGGCAGGGGTGAGTTTAAGTGAATCCCCCTTCTCTGAAACACCCCAAAATTTCACCCCGTGAGAGTAGAGGGGACCTGTACCTGTTCCCGTAAGCCTTCATCCCTCTGAAATAGTAACCACAGATTTTCATCACAGTGGGGGAAAGACTAAATTTTATCCAGGTACTTCCTACACGGGAACTTGATGTTGTCTAGCAGGGGTTTTTTAGAAAAAAAACCTGGCTGAAGGCCTGACAAGGGGGCTTACCGCCCCTTTGCCCTATTCGAAAAAAAAAAGAGTGGCGTCATCAGATGGTCTGCCAGACCATTCCAAACAAAAATGGCAACTCTATGCACACCGTAAGGCAGGCCTTCTAAGGCCCCAGACCCCTCCCGCGGGAGGTAAGCCCTGCCCACGTCCGAGACACGCCGAAGATGGGTCCAGTCCAAGAAGGTGGCAACAGAGTCATCCAAATGCCGAAATTCGATGGGAAAAGAGTAGGCAGGAGGGCACGAAGCAAATGCAAGCACATGCATCGTGGAAATCAAACAATGGGGGCGCGTCACCGTCCGGTAACGCGGAAGAGCCGAGCCGAGATGCATGGGACCGGCGCGGTGTATCTCTTTAAATGTCCATGCAAGCCAACGATCGAGGGATCATGTGACTCTTGGGCTTTGCTCGGCTCCACCCCGCTTGCCCCCCGTCCCAACCTTTGCCGGAAACGACCTCCCCTCTCTCTGAATCGTCTAATTAAGGACCGATTCACCGCAGGGAGAGAGGGGAGGAGAGAAGAGGAGAGGCTCTTCTGCGTTGATACAATGGAAGAAAAACCCACAATACAAAACTAGATTTATTGAAAATAAGACTACAGTTTCGAAATCCACCTGGATTCCATCCTCAGTCTGAGATTTCGAAGGTAGATTTCGAAACTGCAGTGTATTTTAAATAAATTAGTTTTGTATTGTGGGTTTTCCTCCTTTATACATGTAAGTATATGAATAAAATTATAAATAATATATAATAAATAATATATAATATTTTATA
Source organism: Penaeus monodon (assembly GCF_015228065.2). NCBI lineage: Eukaryota > Metazoa > Arthropoda > Malacostraca > Decapoda > Penaeidae > Penaeus > Penaeus monodon. Next base: position 17,984,801 of record NC_051397.1, read on the forward strand.
TTAAAGTTAATTATAAAAAAATTTTCAAATATTATTTATTTAATAAATATAAAATATATATTATATTTTATATATTAAGTATATATATATATATATATATATTATATATATATATATATATATATAATAAAATTATATATATATATATATATATATTTTATTATAATATAATATAAATATATTATATATATAATTTATATATATACCTATATATATATATATATATATATATATAAATATTATAATATAATATATATATATATATATTATATATATATATATATATATATATATATATTAAATATAATTTTAATATATTATATAATATAATATATATATATATATAATATATATGCGGAGTGAGTCTATGACTGGGGGGGGGATGTGAAAATTCAGAGATTTCAGTATTTTTTTCAAAAAAAAAGCAAATATGAAACCCTGTATAGGTGGCGAGGGAGCTTGTTTTGGGGGGGGGGGTTTTCAGATTACCTGGTATAGTGGCGAAGCGAGTCTTTGCCTTGGGGGAGGGGGATTCGAAAATAAAAAGTTTAAGACATATATAAAAATAGCAAACACGACATTCTGCCAAAAAGAAAATATTCAAATAGTTCCAAAATAAAATTTATTGCTATCTTTTACAGTTGTAAGTTCCTTCACAACATTTAATAGAGAATTTTTCAAAATGAATCTGGATTAATCTGCAAAAATCAATTCCGCGGCATTTTCCTGGCAGATTACTTTCCAGGAAGTAGAACAAACAAGTTTGAAAATGTTTACAATATGTTTTCATTATAGGAATATAAACTTCCTCTGCCCTTTTTTGGTGATTTTCTGTGTCGGTAGGGTGTTTAAATGTTTTTCACCCAAGACGTGCCTGGAACAAAACTCAGGGTTTTTTCATTACTATTATTTCCCTTTATATGTTTTGATACCGATACTGTAGGTCTGTAACTAAAATATCCCATAAACAAATAAAATAATAAACTGTTGAAATTTAAAAACTAAACTTTCGGCTTTGAGAAATGCATAGTTTGATTATTTTTAGAAAAAAAGCCCCTTTTCACACAACATGCGCATGACAGGGTTTTCTCACATAATTATATACTTAGCACATCAGTGTATTCAGTTCTGCGTTAAATAAATAATACCCATTGGAAATAAACCATATGGCTTCCCCCAATTTATGTGTGTTTTAAACTGTGTTTTTTTGTGGTGGGTGGGGAGGGGGCGATTTGCTTAAAAAATAGATTACATGTCCATTCGAACTCTGCTAGTTAGGCGTTCATGAGCCCAGGAAAGTCTGTCCTTTACTATACTATACTCCACTATACCCATACAATACTTTTAATAAATTTAAGTTCATGGAAACCAACATGTCTACTGTAAGAGTGATACCTATTTGTAAAATGGATAGTATAATTTAATAGATTTTATTAGTCTGTCTGTAAAACCAAATGTAAAGCACAATTTTTTCAGTAATTTCTGGGGGGCGGAGATATACTCTCGCCCCCAGTTTTCATTCTCCCCCCCCCCCCCGCTTCCGCCCCCCATGTATATATATATACAAAATATATGTGTGTGTGGTGTATGTAATATATATATACATATATATATAAATGTACATTATATATAAATGTACATATATATATATAAATATTTTTATTTTATTATATAATATTATATATATATAATAATATATATATAATATATATATATATATATATAATGTATATATAAAATGCAAAATTTCATAATATCTATATTAAAATATATATATGAGGAAGAAAAACCCCCAATAAAAAACTAGAATTTTTTGAAAATGAGACTACAGTTTCAAAATCCACCTGGATTCCATCCTCAGGTCTGAAAAGGAAAATCCGAAATGCGAAGCTTTTGCCTCGCCTGGGGTATGCCCCTGAGGGGGGCCCTGCCTGGGGTCGACTAATGCCAACTTTCTCATGTGGTCAGCTGGTGCAGACTCGGCTGAACCTTGTCCTTTCCCGTATTTGGGGGCCCAGCTACAGCATGACCTCCAGGCGACAATTGCAACTTCTCGCACCTGGGCGGGGCCCCGAACCGCCGAAACCCCCCGGATGAGAGGCTGACACGTTACCCCTCTACTAGCCGGAGGCTAAAGAGGAAAAGGGTAAGGATAAGTCCGATATGCGAAGCTTAGCCCGCCCGGCTATGCCATGAGGGGAGCCCCGGCCTGTGTCGACTAATACCGATTCGCTCACGTGTGTCAGCTGGTGCTGACTCGGGTGAACCTAGTCCTTTTCCCACCCTGGGCCCAGCCACAGCAGTAACCTCCGGGTGACAATTGCAACTTTTCGTGCCTGGGCGGGCGCGAACCGCCGACCCTTCGGATGATTGGCCGACACGTTACCACTGTTCTAGCTCGGAGGCTAGGAGAGGAGGGGGCATTAAAGAGAGAGAGGAGAAGCAACACGGTAACACGAGGGATGTGAGGACAACGAACGAAAGCAGAGGGAGGTCACATCAGGTAGGAGGATCAGGCGGACTATGCGGCCGGCTACGGGAGAAGGTGGGGATGTGGGAAGCAAGGAAACTATCAGGATTCCACCAGTTTGCGGGCGTGGGCATCAGCGGAAGAAAAGACATCTGTGCCGCTGACCCGTTCATCTGAGGCCGTGTCCCACTGATGGCAAAAGAGGGTGTTGTTGTGTCCCCTGGATACAGCGTACTTCTGTTGAGACAGACGCTTTGGGGAGACTGGAGCCTGTTTTTGCCAAAAATATTGCTTATCACAGGAGGGACAAGGAACAGCATAGGGGCCCCCCCTTCGAGATAGAAGGAGGGGTGGTATGGACCAGGTAGCGACGGAGAGTGTTCACCTTGGGGAAAGATCAGCCTAAGTTGAGAGGGTGAAGAGGGGGACGGAGAGAGTAGATTTCCTCAGTGTAGGGTAGGCTGAGGACGGGCAGGAAACCAGTTTTGGAAACGAGTGATGCATGAAGCGATTCTCCATCCAAAGGGGCTGGGGGGTTTCAGATGCGGAGGGCGCGAAGGAACACCAAGGTGGCAACACCTCTCTTAACATGGGAGGGTGGTATGAGAAGAAGGTATGTACTATGCATAGCTTCCTGTATATGGAGAAGGAGATGTGGTCAGCAAGCGATTGATTAGGTGTCCCGAAAGGGAGTTGTTGTCAACCTCCCATTCCACCTTGAAAAGGACAGGAAGAGAGAGAGAGAGAGTTCAGCTGCCTCATTAAATCCGAGAACAGGGCAGGGTCATGAGGCCAGAGAGCAAGACGCCGTCGACATACCTCAGCCAGACCGACGGTCGAAGGGAGATGGGAAAGGGATCTGGCTCATTCCGCCAGATCCTCTGACCTTCGATAGCAGGGCTTACGGAAAGGCGCGGCCCTGGCGACCACGTCACGATTGGGATGGTGGGGGTAGGATAAAGGATGTTGGGTTCGCGCTATGGCGAAGGGTAATGAGGAAGCGAGGGTGAGATTTTTGGCAGTCACGAAGCGTCAGGTGACGAGGTGAAAGTATTTAAAAACAGGGTTGTGAGGGCTGTGGCAGGGGGAGGTTAAACTGTTTATTTAAGAATTTAAAAAACACAACAAAACCCCCACGTTGCCTCTCCTCTCTCTCTTTTATACCCCCTCCTCTCCCTTTCCTCTTAGCCTCCGGGCTAGTACAGTAGAAACGTGTCGGCTTCTCATCCGAGGGGTCGGCGGTTCGCGCCCCGCCCAGGCACGTTGCAACTGTCGCCCGGAGGTTACTGCTGTGGCTGGGTACCACGGCGGGTAAGGACTAGGTTCAGCCGAGTCAGCACAGCTTTACACACGTGAGCGAGTCGGCATTAGTCGACACAGGGCCCGGGTTCCCCTCATGGGCATAGCCCGGGTGAGGATAAGCTTCGCATATCGGACTTATCCTTATCCTTTCCTCTTAACCTCCGGGCTAGTACAGTGGTAACTTGTCGGCCTCTCATCGAGAGGTCGGCGGTTCGCGCCCCGCCCAGGCGTGAGAAGTTGCAACTGTCGCCTGGAGTTTACTGCTGTGGCTGGGCACCACAGCGGGTAAAGACTAGGTTCAGCCGAGTCAGCACCAGTGACACGAGTGAGTGAGTCGGATTAGTCGGGCACAGGCCGAACTAAGCTTCGCATATCGGATTATATATATCCTTTCCTCTTCAGACCTGAGGATGGAATCCCGGTGGATTTCGAAACGTAGTCTCATTTTCAATAAATCTATTTTTTGTTTTTTGTTTTTTTTTATAATATTATATATATATATTTTATATATATATATAATATATAAATATATATTAAAAAATACAACATACCTATATATATTTTTTATATTTTAAAAATTTATATATTATATATATTTTATATATAAAAAATTGTTTTATATAAAATATAAAAATATAAAAATTCTTTTATAGAATTTTTAAAAATTTTTAAAAATTTTATATATTATTACAATCCCCATCCATATTTTAAATTTTAATTTCAAATTAAATACCTAATAATTATTATATATAAAATATATTTTAAAGGTGTTATTTAAAACCATCGAAACATTTTGGGGGAAAACCTGGGGAAAAAATTTCCACCCCCGGGGCCCCGTCGCCACTACGGGGGGGGGTAGGGAACTCCCCAAACATGCCGCCGGGGGGAAGGCCCTTTTTAAAAAAATTTAAAGGTAAATGGGAACCAAATTTACTTTATATATATAATATAAGATATAATAAATTTAATTTTTGAAAAATAATTTTAAATGTAAAAGATAGTAAAGAATAAAATATATTTGGGGAAATAAATAAAAAGCAATATATTAAAAACCCCCCAATTTTCTTAATGAATATAATATATATTATATATAATATATATATAAGAAAATATATATATATATATATATAATATATATAATTTTAAATAATAAAATTTTTAAATAATATAGTATATAAAATGTAGATATATATATCTAATATATACTTAATAAAAAATACAAAAATTAAAATAATTATATATAAATGGGGAATAAATAATTAAAAATATATATATAATATAATATAATAATAATTATATTTTAATAAATATATTATAAATAATAAATATATATAATATAATTATAAAATTTTAATAATATATCTATAAAATTAACATAAAAATTTAAAAAATTAAAAACATTAATATATAATATATAATATATATAAATTTTTAAATTTTATATTTTTTAATACTTTAAAATAAAAGATATTTTTAATATATATTTTAAAATAAGATATAAAAATATATATATATATTTTATACATTTTATATATTTTTAAAATTAAATAAATAGTTATAGATATATAACTTAAAAATATATATATATATACAATATTACATATATAAATATATTTTAAAATTTTATATATATATATTTTTATATATATATAAAATTTTTAATATATATATAATTTATTATATTTTAAAACATTATATAATAGGAATTTAATTTTTAATAATAATATAATAATATTTTAAAAAAAATATATAATTTTTTCTATAAACAAAAATTTTAAATAAATGGTATATAATAAAATTTATATTACAAAAATTTTTAAAAAGGGAAAAATTAAATAAAAATTATATTTTATTTAATATTTTTAAAAATATATTAAAACATTAATATATATATAATAGTATAATATTTATAATTTTTAATGTAATTTCCCTACAAATATACAAAAAAAAAATAAAAACAATATTTATAATGTGTACATAAAACTTTAATTTATATATATAAAAAAAATTATATTTAATAATATATAAATATAATTTATATAATATATATATTATAATATATAATTTTATATATAATATATACAATATATTATATTATATATATTATTATATATTTTTAAAATTATTTTAAGAAGAGAGAGAGAGAGGAGAGAGGGGAGAGAGAGAAGGAGGAGAGAGAAGAGAGAGAGAGATTATACATTATAAATTATATATTAAAATTAAATAAAATATAACTTTTATGTATATCACATTATGTAAAATCCCCCTTATTTATATAACATTATAAAATAAAACATATATATGGATAATTTTACATATAGGGGGTTATAATGTGTGTATATATATATATAAAATATTATATATATATATAAAATATATAGAGAGAGAGAGAGAAAAGGGGAGAGAGAGAGAGAGAGAGAGAGGAGAGAGAGAGAAGAGGAGAGGGGAGATTTAATATTAATATATACATTAAATATACAAAATACGTTTTTGAAATTACACTTTATGATATATACTTATGTATTATATTTTTAAATATATATACATATATATGTAATATTCATATAGTTTTATATATATTTTGGTATATATATATTTTTATATATCATATATATGTATATATATAAAATGTTTTAATGTGATATTTTTGGTATAATAAAATAAATTTTGTTTTATGTAATGTTTTATAAGATATTATAATATAATATAATATTTTAATATATAAATATTATATATATAAATATATAAAATTAATGTATAAAACCCACACCCCCATATATATATATATATTAATATTTTAATATATTATATATAAAATTATTTTAAATTTTATATATTATATATATTAATATATATATATTGCATTATAAATTATATATATATTTTACATATATTATATTTAATTATATATATTTTTATATTAAATTTCATAATATATATTATATATATATATAATTTTAAATATATATTATTTACATATAAAATAAATATAAAATTTTAAAATTTTATATATAAATAATATAAATATATATAATTTTTAAAATATAGTAATTATAAAATATATTATAATATATATTTTAATATTGTTTTGATATTTTATATTTTATATATTTTATATACTATAATATATATACCCAATATTATATAAAATATATATAATATATAAAATTATTAAAATTATCTAATAAAATTTTAATAAAATAATATATATTATATTTATATTATATTTTAATAAAATATATATTAAAAATTCCAAAATTTTAATGTATATATTTTATATCTATTGCTGCGCATGGGTCTTTGCCCTCGGGTCAAAAAACTGTGTTAACATAAAAAGGGTTGACCGGGGGAAAACATAACGCAACGGGCTGTGAGCGGAGGAGCGGGGGAAAACAACCCAAGGGAGAAACGCATTTTGGGTGCTGCTCCTGTGAAGACCTCGTGTTTCCCTTGTCCCTGATATTTTGTGTTCCCCTGTTAAAAACGGGATCGGCAGTGTGACATGTGGTTTCCCCCTTTTTTGTGCCTATAAAAAAGTGTGGGGAAAAATAACTTGTGAAAAATAAAGGGAAAGACTGTCTTTTTGTTTTTTTATTTCGTGCCCTGCCTCCCCAAAGTGGTTTTCCTCGGGGTGTTTTGGGACCTGTGGGCCCCGGTCCCTTTTGGGAAAGCTTTTCCCTGTTCACCCCCGGGTTTTGCACACCGTCTGCCTGCCTGCTTGTTTTTGGGGGCAGAGAGACGAGGGGGCCGGGCGTAAAAAAGGGTGTCGGAGTGGGATTTTTATTTTTGACATGAGGCGCCATTTTATGTCGTCCATAAATAGGCAGCCATGGGGGAAAGGGGAGCTATGAGGGGCAGGCACGGTAGTAAAAGCCGAGCCAGATGGACCTGATCACTCCATGCGGGCCCGGGTATGAGGAGAAATGGCAAAAGGGCAGAAGACAGGCACAGAGGGCACCGAGCAGGGGGCCCTCTCGCGGAGGCCCGCCTGCTCGCGTCCCCTCTGTGCCTGCTCTTCTCCCCTTTTCCCATTCCCCCTCATACCGGCCCAGGGCATGATAGGCCCATCGGCTCGGTTTCACCTCACTCGTGCCTGCCCAGTCATAGCCTCCTCCCTCATGGCTGCCTCCATCTATGGACCATGAAAATGGGCGCCCCCTGATAAAATATCAAAAACCCCACCCCTGACCCCATTTTTTTACGCGGCCGCCTCGTCTCTCTCACCAAACAAGCGGCAGCAGACGGTTGCAATCCACAGTCGGAACACTAAACGCTCAAGGGGGCCCCGAGCACCAAGCGTCCCAAAACACCACGAGGGGGAAAACACATGGCGAGGCGGGCACGAAATAACACAAAATGACATCTTTCCTTCATTTTCACAAAGTTTTACCCGTACCTTTTTTTAAGGCACAAAAACAGGGGGAACCCCGCATGTACAGCACATACAGCTTAACAGGGGAAAACCAAAAATATATCAGGTTCACAAGGCACACACCATCTTCACAGGAGCAGCACCCAAAATGCGTTTCTCTTGGCTTTCCTCCGCTCCCCCCTCACAGCCCTTTTCGTCATTTTGCCAGGTCATCCTTTTTAAAGTTAAACATTTTCGCACGAACAAAGACCCACTGGGGGCCCGCAAAAGATTAAAATATATACATTATTTTTTACATTATATATTATATTATATAAAAATAATTATTATTATATTTAATAACCAAAATATATTTTTAATTATATTAAAAAATTTATATATTTATATTGTTTTAAAATATATAATTAATATATATATTATTTTATATCTATATATAAATTTTTTATATATGTAAAAATTTTTTATTTATATTTTTTATATATTGTAAAAATTTTTACTATATATTATATAAAATTAAATATATTATTGTAAAAAATAATTATGTAAAAAATTTTATTATTTATATTTAATAATTTATAATTTATATATATAAATTAATTATATAAATTAAAATTTTAAAATTTATTATATAATTAATATATATATATATGTACTTAATATATATATTTATATTTTTATTATTTTATATTAAAAATTATATTATAAATATATATAAATTAAAAATATATTTTATATATTATTTTTATATATATAATTTTTATAATATAATTATATATATATAAAATATGTGTGTGTGTTGTGTATCATAATTTAATATATATATAAAATATTTTATTTTAAAATTTTATAATAAACTATAATATATTTTATATTATTTTTTAAAAATACTTCATTAAATAAAATTTTTAAAATATATCACAAAAATTATATCTACATATATACATTTAATATATTTAAATTTTATATATTTTATAATATTACACATATATATACACTATATGTTTTATATACATATTATTATAATATAATGTATA
>NC_051397.1:17999782-18017826 GCF_015228065.2 Penaeus monodon
TTTATATTTTTTTTTATTTATATTAAATATAAAATATTATTATATAATTATTATATTATATATTTTTATAATTGCATATTATATATATATATATATATATATATATAATATATATATATATATATATATAATTTATTTTTTTTGTTTCGTTCAGTTCCCCATGGACTTTTTTTTGCTTTTTTCCCCTTTGGTAGATGTCCAGCTACATCAAATTACCCTTTTCAGAAATCAATCAAAGAAATTAAAAAGAGTATATATAATTAATATATATATATATTATAATTTTATATATATATAATATAAAATTATACTTATATAATATATATATATATATAATATATATATATTTATATTTTATATTATTTTATATATTTTATAATAATATTTATTTATATATATTTTAATTTTTTTAAATATTATATATTATATATATATATATAATTATATATATTATATATATATATATTTTTTTTTTTTTTTTTTTTTTTTTTTTTTTTTTTTAAATTATTACATATTTTTTTTATATATAATAATATTAATTATATAAATATTTATATATATATATAATATCAACTGACTGATAAAACAACTGAGACTGTCCCCCCCTCGTTTAGTTTCCGTGTTTCTTTTCGTTTGCCAATTCTGGCTAACCCCTTCCGCAGCCCCCGGGGGCTATACACTGGAAACGTGTCGCCTGTCATCCAAGGGGACGGCGGTTCGTGCCCCCCGGGCGCGAGAATTGCACCTTTACCTGGGGTTACGCTGGGCTGGCACCAGGCGGAAAAGACTATTTTCGCACCACTGCCCGTGAGCGGTCGCACTAAGCGCCCACCAAACGGGGTTCCCTAATGGGATACCCCGGGGCGAGGCAGTTTCGTATATCGGACTTACCCTTATCCCCCCCTAGGGGTTCTCGGGATTCCCCCTGAGTTTTCTGGGGGTCCTCATCAGACGTCTTCAGAGTTCCCGGGTGAAAAAAAAAAAGTTTGCCAGTTTTGATGAAAATCCCTTTAAAAAAACCAAAGACACACAGAAAGGGGCATCCCGTAGTCCCGGAGGGTCACCAGCTCCCCACGATACTAAACTTCCGCCGAAAAAATCACTTCGTTCCCTAGTTAAATTTGCCCTGGACTTCGGGTACTTCAAAATTTTCTGGGAAAAATACAGCAGATTAGTGGCCCGCCCCGGGGTTCCCCCTGAGGCTGTCATGGCTTGCCTGTCATGAACGCTTTAGAGGGATAACTACATGGGAAAAAATCGGCGGGCATTCAACTTGGGCTTCGTTCGAAATTTGTGTCTTCGTCATTCTTTGTCTTTGCTCCTGGCCTCATCCCTGCCTGTTCTCGGTTTTTCCTGATGCAGCTGACTCCTCTCTCCTTTCCATCCTTTTTTCAAGTGGAAGGGGAGGTTACAACAACCCCCTTTTTTTGGACCCCCAATCCTCGCTCTCTGACCACTTCTCCCTTCTCCATATACGGGAAAGCCTATGCATAGACAACACTTTTTCCAACCCCCCCCCTCTCCATTTTAAGAGGTGTTGCCCCTTTTGGTGTTCCTTCGCGCCCTCCGCATCTGAAACCCCCAGTACCTGATGGAGAGATCGACTTCATGTCACTCTTTCCAAACGGGTTTCATTCCTCCTCACCCCTACCCTCACGGGGAAAATCTACTCCCCGTCCCCTTTTCCCCCCTCTCAACTCTGGCTGATTTTTCGCCGGGTGAACACTCTCTGTCGCTACCTGGTCCTCCCAGCCCTCCTTTTTCTCAAAGGGTGGGCCCCCTATCTGTTCCTTGTCCCTCCTGTGATAAGCATATTGGCAAAACAGGCTCCACCCTCCCCAAAGCGCTGTCCAACAGAATACGCTGTATCCGGGGACACAACACACCTCTTTTGCCATCTGGGCACTGGCCTAATAAAACTGGTAAACGGCCAATTGTCTTTTCTTCCGATGCCCACCCCGCAACTGGGGGAACCTGATTTTTCCTTGCTTCCCCATCCTCCACCTTCCCCCGTGTCCGGCCTCCGCGCTACCCGCCTATCCTCCTACCTGATTGACCCCCCTCTGCTTTCGTTCGTTTGTCCTCCATGCCTCGTGTTACCGCGTTCTTGCTTGCTTCTTGCTTGAGTTTTTGCAAGTTCTGGCTTCGCCCGGCCCTTTTATAGGGCCTTGTCAGCTTTTTATGGCTGTCTCTTTGTTTCTCCTGAACTCGGTGCTTACCGGGGGGGGGATTGCCACGCGCTCCTTAGCCGTGGGTAACATCTCGCATAATCTCTTTACCACAGCCGGCTGTTTTTTCTGTGGGGGGTTCTTAGGAATTTGCGTGTCACGAAATTCTCCAATAGTGTACAGTGGGCGTTCGGCTCACCCAATGCATGAAAACACCTCTCTTCACTTTTTTGGTTTGTATATCCCCATGCCAGTGGAAAACCTACGCTTTCGTGCAATGACTTGGGTACCTCTTTGTTTATTTCAAGAGTGCGTGGTTCATAGCCTTGGCTCTGAGTACCAGCTGGCCGAGGGGGGAATGCTCTTTTCCCTCTCTGTGAACTGCAGGAGGAAGGGTTGGCCGCCACCGTACATTTCCCTCCTAAGAAAATTTCGGCTCTGATGAAATTATCATGGGTTTTGGGGGCATACCCCGGCCGTTTCGGCTAATCTGTCAGCAAGCCTTTCCCTTGATCCATATGGCGGGGAACCCCAGTTTTATGAATCTTCTACCCTGACAACTCCTTTGTGCTATTGTGGGGAGGGGTTGTCAGGAGGTAGATTTTTTGTGGGTGAGCGCTGCTGAAACAGTCGAGGGGGCCCCTTTTGGAGTCTGTGTGTATGACCCCGTGCCCTTCCCCTCCGGACGCGTGTCTCGTTTTCCCTGTGCAACGGCCTCTGCCTGAGCGAGGGCGTGCTGTTACCCTCATGGATATTGGGGCTCCCTTGCTGCAAAGCCGGGCGTCTGCGTGTGGTCAAGGGCGCCGTCCGCTGTGTAATAGTTCCCCCCCGGAGGGGTGATGGTTCATGACCCCGGGGTTTTTCTGCCTTAGCTGGGCGTACAATATTCCTCTTTTTACTTTCCAGTCTCATGACCGAACTCTATCGAGGTTTGTCCCCCCCGGCGGAGCTTCCAAAGTCAGGTGTGGGGATCCAGCCCTTGGCCAGTAGCGGTTCTTTGTGCTGGTGGCGTTAGCACCCTGGCGTGTGAACAGCCGGGAGTTGTTTGAAAACAGCTCATTGTCTTGTTCTGGTGTCTGACTTTTTTGTGTCTTAGGCTTGTGTTCCGGGGAGCCGGGATGACCTTGATAAAAATTTGGGGCTGCGTTAGTTTAAAATTCGTGGGGCCCAAAGGGGGGAAAAGGTTTGTCTCCCTGGAGGGTTGAGGACCTTGGCCCACCGGGGGGGCCCCCGAATGCCCCCTGGCGGCTTCTTTTTGGGACTGTCCCCAATGGGTCTTTTATTTTCCTTGTCCCAAATCAGAGCGAGGGAGCATAGTCTCAATGGGCCTGACACATGTACGTAAAATGACTTATACTCTTGTTTTGGCCCCTATGCCCTTCCACTCATTGCTCTCATGACAGACAGTTTTGCCTTTGTTCGGTAAAGCGGTACTGGACCCCGGGAGGAAAGGGAGGGGGTCCGGTCATCCTTCCCCCAAGGTACGTTTTCCCGAACCCACTCCAAGCCCTTCCCGGGTTTTTTCAGACTTTGCCTTTAACTCTCGTCTCAGACCATGGCTTTGGTTTTTGGCTGCGAGATCTTTACCCGGTCCTGCACCTTTCTCGATCCCAAAATCCGAAAACGCTGGCTTTGTTTAGGCTTTTGTGGTCCAGTGGAGATGATAGCAAGCGTCTGCTAGGAGATGATCTTGCCCCCCACGGGATTTTTATGTTGGATACAGGACAAGTGTTAAAAAGGGGCGGGACTGAGACCCCCCCCCTGTGGCGTTCCTTTTTCTAGTGGCGTGCTTGTTTGGTGCCCTTTGGAATTTTTTACTCTGGCTGTTTTTCGTAAAGATTCACCTATCCAAGCCAAGAGCTTACCTCTGATTCCTTTTTGGTCGGCTCTCCTAAATGGCAAGAGGCTTGCCAATTCGAAAGCCTTCTCCGTAAAGGGAAATACTGCAACAGATCCCCCCGTGTTTATTGTCTCAAGAGCGTGGTATCTGGCGCTGTGCTCATCCCCCTGGTAACCCTGGGGGTTTTCGTGGGGGGCTCCCTTTTTCCCCATTGGGCCGTTCAGTCCCATCCTTGGGCATTTTGGGCAGACAGCTGGGAAGAGATGGGCGGTACCCCCCCGGCTCCTTTGGTTTAGGGATGGGAACTATGGTACCCCCTTTTCCAGCCTGGGTAAGTGGAATTTTCCCCAGGACTTGTTAATGAGTGCAGGAATGCAACTCACCTACCAGCCCCCCAGGGGGGAGATGGGGGGGTACGGATCCCGTCATCGCCCGGGGCTAGTTGCGACGGGCTTGTTGCATCTCTTAGTTCCCTCAAGAAAAGATAAGTCTATTTATCGGTTCGGCTGCCCTTTCTCTGTTGAGCATTGTCGGGTTTGTACGTTCTTTCTTCCCCTCATTTCGGCGGGCAACTGTCGCTGCTCGTTCTCGCAAGAACTTTGCGCCATCGTTGGCCTCTGCCTGGGGTCGTGTGCGTGCATCTCGGGGCTGAGCGCGGGTGGCTCGCTTGACCCGTTGCCATTAAAGGGGGCTGGGTTGTCGGGGGTTTTTCCCTTCAATGTTTTCGGCACATGTTTCCCCGGGTTCCCTCCCTAATCTCGTCATTGGTCCCGGGGCGTCCTTGTACTCCGGGCCCCGGCCGTTTTTTGGGTAGGTCAGTGAGGCCCTCATCAAGGGCTTTAAAATCTGGCTTGTAGACTTCCACATTATCGCTCTTTTGGGGGTTCATTGCTTCTCAGACAGGGGGCCCAAAGGGCGCTCGGGAACGCCTGCCATTTGGGGCCTTTCGTTTTCCTTTTGGATTGGGTCGTGTATTTCGGTGGGCCCTATCCATGGGGTTGTTATTTCTATAATGGTCACTAGGACGGTCTCATCGACACCCACCCAAAATCCTCTCCACCAGATCCAGGGGGCCAGGGTGAGGTTAGGACCCCTCCCTCACATCTTTTTGGCTCCGGGCTTTTGGGAACGATCTGGGGGGAATTTCTCGGCACGTTGGCTATGTGACACCCCGCCGCATCCGTGCCCTGCGGGGAGCCAGGAGGGGTGGTTTTCATGAATCTCCCCTATGATCCTCGGTCGTGTGTGGGAACCATCCTGGCTGATGTCTAAGCTCCAGTGTGGCCTGCTGAAACCGTTTAAAATTTTCAAGGGCCCCCCCGGCCATTTGAATCCGAGGCAAGAATTCAACATCTCCAATGCGGTGCATCGGCTATTGCGAGCAGGAATTGTTGGCGTTCCCCGGGTCACAGGCCTCTTTTCCCATCGAACGTGGCGCGCGTAGACGTATCCCCCTGAAAGCAACACTTCCGCTGTAATGTCTCCGGGAGCATGACGATGTCAATGCTCCTTGATCGCACTTGCGTGGAGGATGGCATTTCCTTGAGGGAACCCCACAGTTTTTTCCACTGCAGAATATTTAAATTTGCTGTCATGATGTTACTAATTGATAGTTACTCAGAGACTCGTCCATTGGGGTTGACGTCGGAGTTGAAAACTCCATTGTGAGTCCTCATGCTTGAGGGGTCTCTTTGGGGCTTCGGGCTACCCCGGGATCCGCGGGGGGTGGAAGTTTTTGGTAGCTCTGATTTTTTCGTCTTTGGCTTTTTCTCTGGCCAGCTTTTTTTGGGGCTTGGCGGCCTTGCCTGGGCAGGCTCCTTTTTCTGATTCGGTTTGGGGCCTAAATCCCGGGTTTGGCTCTGCCTGTGAGGGCATCCCGGCTAGGCTCTCCCTTGGGGCATAGCCTGGTTTGGGAAAGGGGGGGGGGGGAGTCTCGACCTGGGTTTGGGGAGAGGATTGGGCTGTTTTGGGCCTTCCCCACTTCCTTCCCTTTATTTTTTCACGTCTTTTGAGTGTCGTCATGGCAACATTGACTCCCTTATCCCCTTTTCCTGGGTCCTGGACAAGGATACTGCCACTGTGTGACTACGCGTGATCGGATCGACTGTCCCCCTCTCGAAGAACTGTCTTCGGGTCTGGGGGGACCGTGTGGTGGCTGTTGGGCCCCTTTCTTCCTTGGTTCCTCTGCATTTGCTTTATTTGGGGGGACTCCTGATTTGGGAGATCTCCGGTTTCGGCGGGGGGGCGTTTCCCTTCCTCTTAGGGGGTCGGGAAGCCTTTTTCGCTTTTTTTCCCTTCCCCCAACTAGGTCCCTGGGGGGGAGGGACAAGTCTGGTCGCTTTTTAGCACCTCTTGCCGTTTGGGGCCGCCCTTTCCCTAAAAAGGGGAAAGCCGGCTCCATGATGCCCCTTGGCAATTTGGCTTTTGGGCTTTTTTGGGCCCTTTCTTTTCTTCTTTATTGTTTTATCCACCTCGATTGTGTGCCTTGTTTACAACACCCTTTTTGGCTTGGCTGTACGTTACCCTGGGGTGTCCTATTTTCGGGCATTTAAAACACCAAATGTTCGGGGCAATAAGTCGTAGGTGATGGTACCCCGTTCCCAATAAAGGGTGGAGCTTGGGTCCCTTTCTGGTCACCAGGATTGCCGGGTTGGGTCTTCCCCTTCGAAATGGGGAACCCTCCACGCCTGTGGGTGTGATGTTATCACCTCCCATCGTTGGACTGAGAACCAAGTAGCCCCCATCTTACTCTCTTCTCCTCGGGTTCGGGGCGAGAGGCTCCTTTCCTCCCATCTTTTAGCTCCTTTTCTCCTGCGGGAAACAAGGGGCTTATCTTTGGGCATGATATCGCCCTGATCTCGCGAAAAACCCGGGATCGACGCCGGTTTTGCGCGGGCTCCCAATGCCCTTACCTTTTGGTAGGCATTGTCAAAGCCTTGGGGTTTTAACGTGCCTTAAATTCGGGAAACCCCTTTGGGGGGGGGTCCAGACCGCCACAGAGTGGGTCCCGGGGCCTGGGCCGTTTGGGTCCGCCCTTTTCGGCTTTGGGGCTTGCTCTGGAGGCCCATTTGTTTCGGCGGGTTTCACGGGTGCTCCTGATTCAGTCAGTGGGGTCGCTGAGGGGGCTCGGGCCTTTCCTGGCTGGGTGCTGGCCTGGGGGGCACACGAAGCCCATCTGTTGGACATCTGGGGGAAACTTTTTTTGTACAGGGTTTATTCGTCTTTCCGCCATTTTGGGCAGCAGGCATGACTGTCATCCTGTGCTCGGGTTTTCTTTTGCCACCCGGGGGACTAAGGCTTCGGGGGGCCGCCGGGGTCGGGGCCTTGCACGGGTCGTCACATAGGTCGTCTGTGGGGTTTTGATTTAAATTTTCCATATTTTGGGCATGCTTCATCCCTCCGCCCCACCCACCAGGAGCCCCAACAAGGGGAAGTAGTGCTAGACCCAATTCTAACAAAACAGGGTGATGAGTGGATATACGCAGCCATTACCATTGCCTGTCACACGACGGTGTGGGTACCACGGGCAGCATTACTGCTTGCCCCCCCCCCGAGGAACCACCTTTGACCTGACCGGGCCGGGATCGGCCGCCTGTTTTGCGAATAGGGGACCAAAGGGCTGTTGCTACCGCAGGGCGACTCGTGCACGGCTCGCTCAACCTCCGGACTCCCTCTCCCCGCTCAAAAGGGGCCAGCCGGCAAACCGGGGTGGGGGGAAAACCTCTGGGATAACCCCAGAGGGGATTCCTTCCCCCTACAGGACATCATTGAGGGGAACCTTTGCTCCTCCCTCAGTAGGGGGGGAGCTCTTTCACTTTTTCCAGACAGTTCCTCTCCGCCCCCCTCAAGGGGGACCTGTACCCTTTTTAAAAGTGAACCCCTCTTTTCTCTGAAACGCCCCAAGGTTGTTTCCCCTCATTGAGAAAGAGGGGGTTTCCTGCCTGTTCCTGTCGTTCCTTCATCCCTCAAAAACACCGGGGCCAAGCTGTTTCACCACAGTGGGGAGAAAAATTAACTTTTTTCCAGGAGTTCCTAGGCAGAGGGTTTTTTTGAGGTGGATCCCTCTTCCTCTCTAAAACCCCCAAAGGATTTTTCCCCTCAGTGAGAAAAGGGGGGGGGTCCTGTACCTGTTCCCAGTAAGCTCCTTCGTCCCTCGGGAAAACAGCCAACCACAACTGTTTCCATCACATGAGGGAAGGAGCTGACTTTTTTTCCAGGCTTTTTCTTTTGGCAGGGTGAGTTTAACGTGAATCCCTTTTTCCCCTCTGAAACCCCAAAGTTTCCCTCAGTGAGAGTGGGGGGGACCTTCCCTTTTCCCAGATTCCTTCATCCCTCTGAAATAGCAACCCAGACTATTTCATCACGTGAGGAGAAAACAAATTTTATCCAGGTACTTCCTATCACGGAATTGATGTTTTTCTAGCAGCTGCTATTGACGAACCTGGCTAAAGGCCTAAAAGGGGGCTCTACCTGCCTATCCCCCTTTTCAAAAGAAAAAGATGGCAGTCTCAGATGGTCTCCCAGACCAGTCCCTAACAAAAAAATGGCACTCATGCACACCGTAAGGCGGCCTTCAAAGGGCCCCCCAACACACCCTCCCCTGGGGGGTTAAGGGTCTGCCCACCCCGAGCACAAGCCCGAAGAGGGGGTCCAGTTCACCAGAAGTGTGCACAGAGTCATCCAAATCCGAAATTCGCATAGGAAAGATAGGCTAGAGGGCACGAAGCTACATGCAAGCACATAATCGTGGCATCAAAAAATGGGGGGGGCGCGTCACCGCCCGAACCGGGGAAAGAGCCGGGCCGAGATTGCATGGGCCGGGCGGGGTGTATCTCTTTATATTCCATGAAAAAGCCACACGATCGGGGGATCATGTGACTCTCTGGCTTTGCTCGCTCCCCCCTGCGCCCCGTCCGCCCCCCTTTTGCCAAACCGATCCCCCCTCTCTCTAAATCGTCAAATTAAGGCCCATTCCCGCGGGGAGAGAGGGGAGAGAAAGGAGAGGCTCTCTGTTTTTGTACAATGGAAAAAAAAACCCACAATAAAAAAACTAGATTTTTGATAAGACTACATTTCGAAAACCACCTGGGTTCCATCCTCAGGCTGAGGATTTTGAAGGGAGATTTCGAAACTGCAGTGTCTTTTTAAAAAAATCTGTTTTTTTTTATTGTGGGGTTTTCCCCCCATATACATGTATGTATATATCATTATATTAAAATATATATATATATATTATATATATATTTAACATATATATTATATATACTTATATATATATATTATATTATATATATATATTAAAAATTTTTTAATATATATATAAAAATTTATTTTTAATATTAAAAATATTATACATATAAATAAATTTTTATATAATTTTTAAAAATTTTTATATATATAAATTATAATATATATAATATTATTATATTTTAATTATATATATTTTATATATATATATATATAATGTTTCATAACATTCCTTATATGGAGGAAAAAACCCCAATACAAAACTAGATTTATTAAAAAGACACTCATTTCGAAATCTACCCGAATCCTCAGACCTAGGATGGAATCCCGGTATTTCAAACTGTATCTTATTTTTAAAAATCTAGTTTTTTTTTGTGGGTTTTTTTTTCCTTGTATCAAAGCAGAAAGCCTCTCCTTTCCTCCTCCCCTCTCTCCCTGCGGTGAATGGTCCTTAAATTTAAAATTCAAAAGGGGGGGGGTCGGTTCCGGAAGGGGGGCGGACGGGCGCGCGGGGGGGACCGAGCAACCCAAGAAAATCCCCCCTATCCCTGTCGGTGGCTTTTGCATGGAATATTAAAGAATACACCGCCCCGGTCCCATGCAATCTCGGCCTCGCTCTTCCGCGTTACCCGGGCGGTGACGCGCCCCCCATTTTTGATGCCACGATGCTATGTGCTTGCCCTGTGCTTCGTGCCCTCCTAGCCTACTCTTTTCCCATGCAATTTTCGGCATTAGGATGACTCTGTGACACCTTTGGTGAATGGGCCCCATCTTCGGGGTGTGCTCGGACGTGGGCGACCTTTACCTCCCGCAGGGAGGGTGGTCTGGGGGGGCCTTAGAAGGCCGCCTTACGGTGTGCATAAGTTCCCTTCTTTTGTTTTGGACGGTCTGGGAGCCATCTGATGCGCCCCTCTTTTTTTTTCGAAAAGGGATAGGCAGGGAAGCCCCCTTGTCGGCCTTCAGCCAGGGTTTTGTCTAATACAGCTGCAGACGAAAATCATTTTCCCCTTAGGAAGTACCTGTAAAAAAAAATTTTCTTTTTCCCCCATGTGATGAAAAAGTCTGTGGTTGACTATTTTTAAGGGTGAAAGGAAATTACGGAACAGGGACAGGTCCCCCTACTCTACTGAGGTGAAAATTGGGGGTTTCAAGGAAGAGGGATTCACTTAAACTCACCCCGCCCAAAAAAACTGCCTGGAAAAAAATCAGCTCCCTCCCCACTGTGAGGGGAAAAAGTCCCGTGGGTTTGGGTGTTTTCCCAAGGGGCGAAGGGGCTTCTGGGAAAAGGTACAGGGCCCCCCTTCTCTCACTGAGGTAACATCCTTTGATGTTTCGGAGAAGAGGGCCACCCCAAAAAACCCTCCTCCATAGGAAACCCCCTGGAAAAATGTTAAATTTTTTCCCCCCTCACTTGGTGAAAAAGTCTGTGGCCGGGTGTTTTCAGAGGGATAAGGAACTGACAGAACGGTGCAGCCCCCCCTCTTTTTTAAAGAGGTGAAAAAACTTTGGCGTTTTCAGAGAAAAAGGGATTCACTTGAAAAAGGGGCAGGTCCCCTCTGGAGCGAAGGGGCTGTCTGAAAAAATGAAAGACTCCCCCCCTCACTGAGGGAGGAGCGAAGTGGTTCCCTCAAAGGTGTCCGTAGGTGGAAGGGCTCCCCTCTGGGATACTCCCAAAGGGTTTTTCACCTCCCCGTGTTTGCCGTGCGTGGCACCCTTGGAGCGGGGGGACGGGAGTCCTGGAGGGTTTAGCGATGCCGTGCACGAGTCCCCCGCGGCTACAACACCCTCTTTGGGCCTCTATTTTTGGCAAGACGCGCCTGATCCGGGGCCCGGTCAGGGGAACGGCTGGTCTCCCTCGGGAGGGAGGGTCAAACAGTCTGCTGCCGTTGGGACCCACACCGCCGTGTGTACCCGTCAATCGGCTAAATTTGGGTGCTATATCCACTCATCACCCTGTTGCTGTTAGACATTGGTTCTAGCCCCAGCTTCCCCTTGTTTGGGCTCCGTGGTGGGGGGGGCGGGGTGATAAACACTGCCAAGTATAGGAAAATTTTAAAACAAAAACCCCCCCAGACAGACCTTACTGTTGCGACCCTGCAAAGGGCCCCGACCACGGCGCCACCCTGAAACCTTACGTCCTCCGGGTGGCAAAAAAAACCCCGAGCACAGGAACACTGTCTTTCCCCGCTCCAAGTGGCGGACAAGACAAAAAAACCCTGTACAAACGTCTGTCCACCGATTGTCCAAAAGATGGGCTCTCGTCGGCCCCTCCAGGCCACCCCAGACCAGGAAGGTCCCCCGAGCCCCCCTCGACGACCCCACTGCTGAATCAGGAGCACCAGCTAACCCCCGAAAAAACTGGTGCCTCCACGAGCAAAACCCCAAAGCCGAAGGGCGGACCGAAACGGCCGAGGCCGGAGACCGACTCTGATGGGAGTCTGGACCCCCCCAAAGGGGTTTCCCCCAATTTAAAGGGCCACGTTTTTAACCAAGCTTCGACTGCCTACCAAATGGTAAAGGGGTTTGGGAGCCGCGAAAAAACCGGCTGTGATCCGGGTTTTCGCGAGATCAGGGCTGATCATCATGCCCAAAGATCAAGCCCCCCTTTTTTCCTGCAGGAGACAAAAGGGGCTAAAAGATGGGAGGAAAATACCTCTCGCCCCCGAACCCCCAGGGGAAAAAGATCAAAATGGGGCTCTTGGCTTCTCATCTCAAAGATGTGGAGGTATACTCACCCCACAGTCTGGGGGCTTCCCCTTGTCCCAAGGGAAAAACCCCAACCCGGCAAGTCCTGGTGACCTGAAAGGGGACCCCAGCTCCCCCTTGTCGGGTAAATGGGGGACCCATCACCTACGTACTTAGGCCCGCCACTTCGTTTTTTCAAGTCCAGAAATACGGCACCCCAGGGTAACTGACGCCCAACCAAAAAGTGGTGTCTGTAGCAAGGCCCAAACCAGGGGTTTCTCAAGGGACATAAAAAGAAAAAAAGGGCACAACACCAAATGTCCTAAATGTGCCAAAGGGGATCACCCTGGAGCCTGGCTTCTCTGTCAGGAAAAAGGGGGGCCCCCAAACGGCAAAAGGGTTTCTAAAGGCGACCAGACTTTGTCCCTCCCCCCCGGGACCTACTCTGGGGGAGGGAAAAAAAGCGAAAAAGGGTTCCCCACCCCCTAAGAGGAAGGAAGCTGCCCCCAGCCGAAACCGGGGATCTCCGACAAACAGGAGTTCCCCAAATAAAGCAAGGGGGAGGAACCCCAGGGAAAAAAGGTCCCAACACACCCCGGGCCCCCCCCCCAGACCCCAAAAACATGTCTTCGACGAGGGGGACATGTCGATCCTGATCCTGCTTTAGTCCCGCGGGGGAGTATCCTTGTCCCGGGCCGAGGAAGAGGCGGATAAGGCAGTCAATGTTGCCATGACGACACTCAACAGACTGGAAAACATAAAGGGAAGGAAGATGGAGAAGGCCCAAATCAGCCCAATCCTCTCCCCCAGCCCCGGGCAGATCCCCTCCCCTCTCCAAGCCGGGTATGCCCCCACAGGCAAGCCTAGCCAGGCTATGCCCCACAGGCAGACCTAACCCGGGTGATTTAGTGCCACAAGCCCAAACAGAAAAGCTGAGCCCCCCCAGGGAAGGCCACCAAAGCACAGAAACAGCCTGGGCCAGAGAAAAAACCAAAAACAAAAATCAGAGCTACCAAAAACTCTCCACCCCCAGCGGATCCAGGGATACCTGACACCGAAGAGACCCCTCAAGCAGTGAGGATCTCACAATGGGGTTTTCGACTCCGACCGTCAACCCCCAATGTGCGACTCTCTGATGAAAATCAATTAGTACTAGAACGCAATCTAAGTATTTTTGCGTGGGAAAACTGTGGCTTCTCCTCAAGGATGCCATCCTCCACGCAATAGTGCGATCAAGGAGCATTGACTCGTCATGCTCCAGGAGACATTTCACGGGAAGCTGTTCCTTTTCAGGGTATCCGTCTCCCCTCCACTTCCGAGGCAAAGAGGCCCGATGCCCCGGTGAACGCAACAATTCCTCTCCGCAATGCCCATGCACCGCATGTGGAGATGTTGAATCTCTTGCCCCGAGATTCCTGGCCGGGGGGCCCCTGAAAATTTTACAACGTGTCAGCGGCCCCCACTGTCGTAGCTTAGACATCAGCCAGGTATTGCTTCCCCACACCGACCCAGTGATCATAGGGGGGGACTTCATGCACCCACCCCCCCCTGGCTCCCTGCAGGGCACCGGATGCGGCTGGGTGTCACATAGCCAACGTGCTCGAGACATTCCCCCAAACGCTCTCCTCAAAAAGCCAGGGGCCAACGCAGGGAGGAGGGGTCCTAGCCTCCCCCTGGCCACTGCGACTCTGGTGGAAGGATTGGCTGGCGTGTCGATGAGACCGTCACTAGTGACCATTATAAACTATAACAACCCCCAGGATAGTGGCCCCGCCCAAAAACCACGACCGAAACCAAAATGGAAAACAGACAAAGGCCCAAATGGGGGCGTTTTCCCGAGCGCCTTGGCCCCCCGTCTGAGAAAACAATGAACCACCGAGGATAATTGGGAAGTGCACAACCAGCTTGTAATGCCATTGATGAGGCACCTCACTGACCATACCCAAAACTCGGCCTGGGTCCCGGAGTCCAAGGACGCCTGGTACTTCAATGACAGATTAGGGGGTCAACCACAGGTAAAAAATGTGCCCAAAAAATTTCCGGGCAAAGAACCCCCACAACCAGCCCCTTTAAAGGCAACGGGTCAGGGGGCCACCCCCGCTCAGCCCCGGATGCACGCACCACGACCCCCAGGCAAGGCCAACGCCCGGGCAAGAGTTCTCTGCGAGAACGAGCGCGCATCTGCCGCCGAACTGAGGGCAAGACAAGAAAGCCCACAACCCGACAGCTTCTCACATCAAAAAGGGGACCGAACCCATAAATCAGACTTATCTTTTCTCTGAGGGAAAATAAAAGATCACAAAAGCCAGTCCAACTCACCCCGGGGGATGAGGGATCTCTACCCCATCATCTCCCCCTGGCTGGGAGGTGACTTTCATTCCTCAACTCATCAACAAATCCTGGGAACTTTCCCCTCTACCCCCAAACTGGAAAGGGCTACCATAGTTCCCATCCCCAAACAAAAGGGGCCGGGAATCCCCCCCATCTCTCTCCTCCTGTCTGGGCCCAAATGCCCCAGAGGGTGGTTTGAATGGTCCAAAGGAAAATGGGAGCCCCCCACAACCCTCCATGGGTTCCCAGGGGGATGAGCCAGCGCACAGCATAGCCACGCTCTTTTGGGACAATAAACCGGGCCATCTTTCAGTATTCCTTGACCCGGGGAAGGCTTTCGAATTGGCAAGTCCTCTTGCCCTTCGGAGACCCGATCCAAAAAAAAATCAGGGTAAGCTCTTGCTTTTTAGGGGACTACTTTACAATAAAAACCAAGTCAAATTCCCAAAGGGCACCTATCCAGCACTGCCACTAAAAAGGAAACCCCCAGGGTGGGGTTCTCAGTCCAGCCCTTTTTTTTACACTAAAGTCCTGTATCCTCAACATAAACCTCCCATGGGGTGCAAGATCATCTCCTATCGACATTGCTATCATCTCCACTGGGCCACCTGCCTAAAAAAAGCCCGCGTTGTCGGACTTGGGACCGAATGTTGCAGGACAGGGCTAAAGATCTTGCACCAATCCAAAACCCTGGCTCTGAACAGAGAGTTCAAGGCACAAGTCTGAAAATCCAGGGAATTTACTTTGGGGTGGGTTCGGAATACCGTACCTTGGGGGAAAGGATAGACCGGACCCTCTCCTTCCCCAGGGGCCAGTCCTGCTTGCCGAAAAAAGGCAAGACTGCTGTCATGAAGCATGGTGGGGACGCATAGGGGCCAGACACAAATACTAAGTCATTCTACTACATGCTGTCAGGCCCCTTGTGACTATGCCCCCTCGCTCTGATTTGGGATCAAGAAAAATATAAAGACCGATTTGGGGACAGTCCAAAAAAGCCGCCAGGGGCTTCTGGGTGCCCAAGGGGGGCAAGGGCCTCACCCCTATGGGACAAAACCCTTTTCCCCTTGGGCCCCAGAATTAATCAACGCAGCCCCCTTCTTTTCAAAGGGCACCAGGCTCCCAGGAACCAACCTAAGACACAAAAAAGTCAAAACCTAGAAAAAGACAATGACTTTTGCAAAAAACCCTGCTGTCTCACACGCCCCGGGTGCTAATACCCACCACAAAAGACCCCTCTGCCAAGGGGGATGGGTCCCCACACCCTGACTTTTTCGAAGCTCCGCCGGGCACAAACCCCGATAGAGTTCCGGTCATAACTGGCAAAATAAAAAGGTGAATATTGTACGCCTAGCCTAAAGGCAGAAACCCCCAGGTCTTGCAACCATCACCCCTCCGGGGGGCCCAACATATTCACAGACGGATCGGGCGTCCCCTTTCCCCCACTGAGACGCCCGGTTTGCAGCAAGGGGTGCCCCAAAACCTGGGGTAAAAGACAGCGCCTCTCGCTAAGGCAGGGCTTTGCTATCTGGGGGCACTGAGACACCGTCCTGAGGGAAGGAACCCCTGGTCATACACACAGACTCCAAAAGGGGCCGTCGACGTCTTCAGCCCTCACCCCCTACAACATCTACCTCCTGACAACCCCGCACAATAGAAAAGGTGCTTGCTCGGGTAGAAGAATTATCTAACTGGGGTTCCAGCCTATAGGGATCATGGCAAAGAGCTTGCTGACAGATAGCCCAATCGGCCGGGAAAGCCCCAACCCTGATAAAACATCAGACGAAATTTACTTTGGAGGGAAATGTACGGTGGCGGCCAAATCCTTTCCCCTGCGCTTTACAAGAGGAAACGAGACATTCCCCCCCCGGCCCCTGGGACTCAGATGCCACAGGGTATGAACCCTGGCCTCTCTGAAAATAAAAAACGAGGTACCCGGGCATTCTGCCAGAATCGCCTAGGTTTCCACGGCTGGCAGATTATACAAACCATAAAACTGAAGAAGGTGTTGCTGCATTGCGGGGAGCCCAAAGCCACCGATACACTACTTTGAAATTGCGTGCACACCAAAATTCCCAAACACACCCCCAGAAAACAGCCGTCGTGCTGGGAAAAATTTTTGCGAGATGCTTACACCCCGCTAAGGACGCCTGCTGCAATCCCCCCGCCACGGTAAGCACCGAGTGTCAAGAAACAATGAACAGCCATAAAACTGACACAGGCCATGAAGTGAAAGGCCCGGGGGAACCCAGAACTTCGCAATCTCAACAAGAAAGCAAAAACAACCGGAAACACGGGCATGGGGGGACAAACAACAAAGCAAGGAGGTCACATCAGGTAGGAGGATCGCGATTTTGCCGGGGGGCCGGGCACGGGGGGAAAAGGGTTGGAGGTGTGGAAGCAAGAAACTATCAGGATTCCACCTTTTTGGGGGCGGGGGCATCACGAAGAAAAGAAAATCTGTGCCTTTGACCGTTCTCTGATGGCCGTGCCCCCTGATGGCAAAAGGGGTTTTTTGTGTCCCGGGATCCGTTTTCTTTGGACAGACCTTGGGAGACTGGACCTTTTCGCCAAAGTATTGCTTTCACGGGGGAAAAGGGAACAGAAAGGGGGCCCCCCTTTCGAGATAAAGGAGGGGGATGGACCGGTACGACGAGATGTTCACCTGGGAAAATCACCTAGATTTGAGAGGGGAGGCGAGGGAGAGAGTAGATTCCCTCAGTGTGGGTAGGCTGAGGAGGGACATAAAACCAGTTTAAAAACGAGGGGATGCATAAAGCGATCTCTCCATCCGGGTACGGGGGGTTACAGATGCGGAGGGCGCGAAGGAACCAGGTGGGAAAACCTCTCTTAACATGGAGAGGGTGTAAGGAAGAAGTGTATTCTATGCATAGGCTTTCCCGTATATGGAGAAGGGGAAGTGGTCAGCAGAGCGATGGATTAGGTGTCCCAAGAAAGGGAGCTTTTTGTCAAACCCCCCATTCCCCCTTGAAACGGTTTGGGAAGGAAGAGAGAGTTAGCTCATCAAATCCGAGAAAGGCGGGTCTGAGGCCCGAGAGCAAAGACAAAGATTTACGAAGACACAATCTCGTACGAAGCCAAGTTGAAAGCCCCCCGATTAATCCATGTATTATCCCTCTAAAGCGTTTTCCCTCAGGGAAGCCATGACACACTCGGGGGGGCCCCTGGCGAACCCCCCCATCGCTTGTATTCTTCCCCACAATTTGAATACCGAAGTCCACGCATAATTTACTAGGCGAAAGAGTGATGTTTCGGCAAAGTTTAGTATCGTTTGGAGGGGCCCTCTCGACTACCGGGCTGCTCCTTCTGTGTGTACGTTTAAAAGATTTTTCATCAAAACTGGCAAAATTTTTTTTTTTTTACCCGGGAAAAAATCTGAAAACGTCTATGGGATCCCCAAATTTTTCAGGTGGGAAACCTGATGAACCCCATAGAGAGGGATAAGGATAAGTCGTATACAACTGCCTCCCCGGGCTATCCCCCTTAAGGGAACCCAGTCGGGGTCGCTTAGTGCCGACCGCTCACGTGTGTCGCTGGCTGAAACCCAGTCTTTACCGCCGTGGTGCCCAGCCCCACAGAACCCCCAGGTAACGGTGCCTTCTCGCGCCCCGGGGGGGGCACGACCGCCCTCCCTTCGGTGACAGGCCGACACGTTTCCGGTCTACCCGGGGCTGCCGGAGGGGTTTAGCCAATACTTAGGAAACGAACAGAAGCATCGGGAAAATAAAAAAGGGGGGGGGTTGGAAATCAGGAAA
>NC_051397.1:18028298-18043486 GCF_015228065.2 Penaeus monodon
GCATGGCGGGCAGCTTGATGTCCCAGTCTTCCTGACTTTCCCTGCAATATTTGGTTTAACTCTTGAGCAAGGGTCCGGTTAAACCGCTCCACATACCATCGGACTGTGGATGGAGGGGTTTCGTCCATGTCTTGTGCACCCCTGACAGCTCGCAACACTCACGGAACAATCGTGACTCAAACTCACGGCCTTGGTCAGAGAGCAGTTCAGAAGGCACACCAAAACAGGTAATGAATTCATTCAATAACACGCCAGCCACGGTCTCGGCCTCGGGTTTGGGTAGTGCATATGCCTCAGGCCCACTTTGAGAATAGCCCATTACCCAACAGATGTATCGGTTTCCTTGTGGCGTGAGAGGGGGCGGACCAGCAATGTCTATTGCCACCCTTCCATGGGTGCTCCCACACAGTACACCTGTAACGGGGCACGGTTCTTTCTAGCGGGGCCCTTCTTTGCACTGCACACATCACATGCTCTACACCACGCATGGCCCTGGGTACTACAACTACCCTTGTGTCACTGTCCACTTCACTCAACTGCACCCAGCGCTTCGCTAACAAACCGCTTTGATCCACTTGTAATGTTTCCCATTGGTCCACTATACACTTGGTGGTGGGGCTCTCTGCAGCCACAGCCTCCCAACTGGGGCATCCACTGAGAGCCTCAAGCCACCGGACAATGGGAGCAAGGTCAGAGTCCTCACGTTGTGCCTTACGCCACTCATCATCCCCTTTAGTGGTGCATTCCAGCACCTGCAGACGAAGCACACAGGATCAAGTCCTTCGGGACACAGTGTGACAACTAGCCTCACACGGGCGTCGACTCAGGCTGTCACCCGTTGCAATGGACACGACCCGGGGGGTGGACGATGTGGTAGTTGTACTGCTCAGGCGCCCTAACCACCTTCCCAAATATACCTTCAGCGATTTAAACCACTGTAGGGCAGCATGGTCGGTCCGGATGGTGAATTCGGCACCGTAGAGGAAACGGGTGAAAGTGCTCGAGACTCTTCACCACCGCCAACAAATCTTTCCCTTTTCACATAATAGTTTTCGTTCAGGCCTGCTGAACTTGAAGTAGGCCCCGACATACTCCTTCCTTTATCTGTGACAAAACTGCCCCGATGCCTTCCGCACAAGCGTCAGTGTCCAACAGGTAAGGGAGCGTCGGGTCCGGATAGGACAAAACCCGTGCATCCACCAGGGCCGTCTTCACGGTTGTCAAATGCAGACTGACATACCCCGTCCCACTGGAAGCACTCCCCTTTTTCGTGTAAGTCGGTGGAGAGGAGCCGCTACACTGGCGAAGTCCTGTACAAAGCGGCGTAGTATGTGCACAGGCCCAGGGGCTCCTGACTTCCGCCACATTGGTGGGAAATGGCCACTTTCTCCACCACCGCCACCTTCTGTGGTCGGTGCGCACACCGTCTTGACTGACTACATGCCCCAGAAATGGCACCTCATGCTGGAACATCGAGCATTTCTTGGGGCTGAGTTTTGAGGTTGGCCTTCCTCAACCGCTGAGTATCCTCCAGCCGCTCCACTCCTCCTCGAGTGCTCCCGAAGCGATGACGTCAATTTAATGTAGACAAGCCCGTCTTCCACTGCGCCATCCACTACCCTCTCCATTGTGGGTTGTGTTTAATGAAGTGAGTTGGATACTTAGTGATTTGTGAGCGCATATTGTGATGCCCCCATATCAGGATATGTGACATATTATCGTACGGGTATTGTGATAATTATATATTATATTATATATTACTGCCTTTTGTGTGTATGTTACACCATGGAATATAGAAGATTTGTTTAGCTATATTGCTGTGAAAGCATATCGCCTATGTAAAAAGTGAGATTCTCTGTACAATTTATAGAGTACATATTTTTTTTGTGTCTGTATCCACCGTCTGGCAGTAGCGCTCTCGGCAGGCCGACTCGTGTGCACAGCTGTGAAACTCCCTTTTATTTTTTCAGAGCTGATCTACAATGACCTACCTTTAATTTTAAATTGGGTGTTCTTCTCCCCTCAAGCTCATAGAGAAACACCAAACAACAGATATACGAACCAACACAGTGAGTATACAACTTTGGCCAGTGATTCGTTATTCAGTTCTGACGTCCCTGTCCTTTTGCCTGCCCGTGGCCTCCTCCACCCTCGTGCCGCTCAGTAAATAACCCGCTCAGGTGATTTTTCATTAGTGCAGTGAATTGTGGTGCTATATTGGAGTGTTGTGTTGTGCTGTGGCGATGTGTTTAGTGGCAGTGCTATATTAGTACATAAGGAGCCGAATCGAACATATTGAAGATCGCAAAGCGAGATATATTTGTGCGCTCTCTACGACGTTTTCGTGAGCCTGTTTCTCCTCGCGTCGCGGCTCGCCTACCCGCACGTGCCCGGCGTGACGCCCACGGCACTCCCAAACGCACACCACAAAACCCTCCCCCACACTCCCAGCCGAATTCACCGGTTTGCCCCGATTTGCTGTTTCTTACACCCTTCCACGGTACCAGGTAAAGGAAAGAACCGCAGAGCCAAAAGACGCCCAAAAATCAGCTCTAGCCTTGAAGGGTCTAAAGGAGCCAGTGCCACATCCCACCTCCCACAGATATTACTACATTGCTCCAGTGGATAATACAGAGGGATAAAAAGGGGGAAGAAGCAAGTCGGAAGGAGGAGGAATATCGTTACAGGCGTGAGGAAGCCCGACGGAAGGATAGGAAGCCCGTCGGAAGGAAGAAAGGCAGAACCCCGAAAGGATGATTTTGCCCGTTTTCAGGAGCTGATCCTTCGCCTCACTCCCCAGCACCCCCGTAGATTCAACTGCGAGTTCGCCAGTGAGCAGTTCTGCTGCGTCCAATGCTTCTCACTCTCCGCCGACGCCGGAGGAGCTGCCTACCGAAAATGTGCCGGAGGAGCTGCCTGCCGCAGATGCGCCGGAGGAGCTGCCTGCCGCAGATGCGCCGGAGGAGCTGCCTACCGAAAATGCGCCGGAGGAGCCCCTTTCCGCAGATGCCCCGGAGGAGCTGCCTGCCAAAAATGCGCTGGAGGAGCTCCCTGCCGAGGACGCTTTCGAAGGAACTGCCTGCCCGAGGACACCCCGGAGGAGCTGCCGTCCGAGGACACCCCGGAGGAGCTCCCCTGCCGAGGACACCCCGGAGGAGCTCCCCTGCCGAGGACATCCCGGAGGAGCTGCCTGCCGAGGACACCCCGAGGAGCTGCCTGGCCGAGGACGCGTCGAAGGAGCTGCTTGCCGGGGACTTGGTGGAGGAGCTGCCTGCCAAGGACTTTGCCGGAGGAGCTGCCTGCCGAGGAGACCCCGGATAAGCTGTCTGCCGAGAGACCCCGGAGAAGCTACCGGGAGTAGAGGGACTGGTGGAGGAGCGACAGTGCACCAAGTCCGACAGAAGGCGGGACCGTGATCGCCGGGAGAGTGCGGATGACGGAAGGGCAGTCCTGGGGCCACACCACCGCTAGAATAGGACCACGGAGCCTCGTTGCAGGCATCTCGCAGTTGTGGTTCTCTGATGATATTCTCCACTGGTGTACCAGTTCACCTGCGCACCGATGGCGGACTCACTTCTAGCGGGGGTTTTCTATTTTCCTTCGCGAGGGGGAGTGCGTCATGTCATGTCCAAGCTCCCATTACCCACAGTCCAATGGGCATGCAGATGCTGCTGGAAAAAAGTCAAGTATCTGATCATGAAGACAACACCAACGGGAATATTGACTGTGAGGAGTTCGACAGAGGATTACTGGAATTGCGTAACCCCAATTTCACTGGTCGTTCTCCTGCTCAGATTCTGTTTGGCATGCCCCTTCGCTCCTGTGTGCCTGCCCACTCTAGTGCCTTCATGAGGAGTGGCAGACCAAGGCTGAAGATTTGCGACCGTCGTGCTGCAGTAAGACCCAAAGGACGTGAAGACCCGCTATGACACTCGCGCCCCATCACTTTCCAAGCTAACAGTTGGGCGCATGTGCGCCTCCAGGACCCCCACATCCAAGCGTTGGGAAAAGGGTTTTGCACTGTCATGGGTATTGGCAAATCTCGTGATTACACATCATGCTTCCAAGTGGCCGTATACTGTGGCGCAATCGACGCTTCTTGCGCCCTAACAGCTCATGATTGGACACTCAACTGATTTGGAAGAACAGATGTCAGATGATGCACCTGGATTTTCCCCGCCCCATCTGTGCTTGTTGAACCTTGACGTTCGGAACGTATCACATCGAAGTCCGTTCAAGACCCCCGCTAGGGGAACGTAAAGGGGGGAGGGAGAGGGGGGTTGTGATAATGAAGTGAGTTGTGATACTTCTGCGAGTTGTGAGCGCCATATTGTGATGCCGCCATATACAGGATAGGGGGGACAATATTATCGTACCTGTATTGTGAAAATTATATGATTATATTATATATATACTGCCTTTTGTGTGATATGTTACACCCATGTAAATATAGAAGATTATGTTTAGCTTATATTGCTGTGTAGCATATCGCCTATGTAAAAGAGTGAGATTCTCTGTACAATTTATAGAGTACATATTTTTTTTTGGGTGTCTGTAGTCACACGTCTGGCAGTAGCGCTCTCGGGCAGGGCCGACTCGTGGTGCACAGGACTGTGAAGAGCTCCCTTTTATTTTTGTCAGAGCTGATCTACAATGAACCTACTTTAATTTTAATTGGTGTGTTCTTCTCCCTCAAGCATCATAGAGAAACACCAAACAAACAGATATACGAACACAACACAGTGAGTATACAAACATCTATCAGATGCTCGAAACAATCAGGGGCATTGCAGAGACCAAAGGGCATGACGTTGAATTGCCACAGGCCTTGCCCGAAGGAAAAGGCAGTCTTTGGCTTGTCCTCTTCCGCCATCTCCACCTGGTGATAACCGGACTTCGGGTCGAGTGTGGAAAACCACCTGGCCCCCACCAATGCATCGAGTGTGTCATAAATTCCCTCGGCAAGGGGTATGAGTCCTTGATAGTCCATGTCATTCAGCGCCCGGTTTCCCCACACGAAAGCGTTGTGTATCGTCTTTTTTCTTCACCAGGACTACCGCTGATGACCATGGACTGTCTGACCGTTTAGTCACCCCCTGCGCCGCCAGCTCATTGACAGTGCGCTGCATCTCTTCTCGCCTGGTTGGTGCAATACGTCCGGGGGAGGGCTCTTAATGGGCAAACTACTTCCGGTGTTAATGCGGTGCTTCACCGATCCTGTGCGGCCCAGGTCCAAGTCACCCCTGCTAAACACATCTGCATACTGAGCCAGGGTGTGGCGCATCTTCTCTGTCTGTGCCTCTGTCAGGTTAGTGGTGCTCCAGTGTGCCAAGTCCTCGAGGAAGTCAGGCAACGGCCCCACGCCAACCAACTCCTCGCTCCCCGACGACTCTTCTGGACGCCCCACTTCCTCACAAGTGCCCAGCTTTGCACCAGCTGGTACCTTCTGGGCCTTATCGGAGAAGTTAGCTACCAACACTGTTACTAACCCCTCCCCTGGTCCAACAAGGCTTCCGCCCAACCGCTACGCCTCAGCCAGCTGCAGGTTTTGGATGGGCTCCACGAGGCCCTCTCTCCACGCATCACTCTTGACAGTCGACCCCGGGATTCAAAGACTCTGTCCTGGGGGCAAGGTGCAGTCGCTCAGCCATAACTACCTCTGCACAGCCAACCTCTGGAAGCAAGGGCATATCTTCACCGTGCACCCTCACCAGCTTCCGTCCAAGGTCGACACATGCCTTACTCTGCGTCAGGTAGTCAAGGCCCAGCAAGCAGTGCTCATCCAAATCGGCCACATACACCGGCAGCCGCTGCACCGTGCTGCCCACGCCAATACGAGCCTCCACAGGCCCCTTGAGCTGCACACAATGCCGGCCCCGGAGGTCACAGCGGGGCTGAGCAGCTGGCCCTAGGCCACTGGTTGCCTTCAGGAAGGCCTCGAACTCCAAGGCCCTCGCCAGCGCCACCTGCAGGTCCTCAGGTGTGCCTGCTTGATGTAGATTTGCAGCTGCTGGTCCTGCAAAGCGTCAACAAAGAAATCGCGGGCCAGGACCACGATCATCTCTTCCGCAGCCGCAGGGTACGACCTCCTTACCAGCGCCTCCACATCCTGCACCAGCTGGGACAGTGTGTCGCCACGCTCACGAGTCCACTTCTTCAAGCAGGCCCGATATACCTCGGCCTGGTGGTGGTGCCCGAAACGGCGTTTCAAAGCTTCTGCCACGCTGGTGTAAGAGGTATGTTGGGATGGCGGCAGATGCCCCAACACTTCCACCGCGGGGCCCTTAGCGCTGTTACCAGCTGCAGGGCTTCTTTTCCTGGTTCCAGCCCTGGGCAGATGCCAGCATTTCAAATTGGGCGACATATGCCTCCCAGGCCACCTTCCTGTCGTACTCAGCTGGCTTACACCTCACAGAATGTCTGGAGGCCGAGGGGCTGCGGGGTGGAGAACACGTGCCGTGAACTAACACGCCCGGGGGGGAGGAAGGGGGTGAGCCACCTATACCCAAGGGAGCAGTTCCGATGGGTCCCCAGCCTTCTGCAGCGACCACTGGCTCCGACACGACGCTTAGAGGCCTGGGGGTTCCCTGCCATGGACCCCAGTCAGACCCCAGTAAATCTGACACTCTGGCATCTGTTGCCAGAACCTCGTCTGCCTTCTCTGCTTGCAACGTTACTACCTCGTGACGCCACCTTTCCGCTTTCACTTTCTCCCTCAGGCCCTGAACCTGCGCCCTTCAGAGTCCTGCACCTCCTCCATAAAGTTCACTCTTCACGCTGTTGAAAGGCCTTGTCAGTGTACTGCTGAGTTTCCATCTTCACAGATGCAAGATTGCTCTGTAGCACCTCAACAAGTTAGCAGAACTGTTCCTCTGCCTTCCTTGCCTGCATCTCGACGAGATGGTCCGCCTGCTCGCGTGCCCTCTGTGCCTGCTCTTCTGCCCTTTGTGCCATTTCCTCCCTCATACCGGCCAGCATGGCAGTGATCAGGTCCATCTGGCTCGGCTTCACCTCACTCGTCCCTTTCCTCAGTCATAGCCTCCTCTCCCTCATGGCTCCCTCATCTATGGACGACATGATAAATCGCGCCTCACTGATCAAATATCACAAATCCCACCCCCTGAAAACCATTTTTTTACGCCGGCCGCCACGTCTCTCTCACACCAACACAAGCCAGGCTAGGCAGACGGTGTGCAATCCACAGGGTCGTGAACACTGAACAGCTCCAAGAGGCACCGAGCACCACAGCGTCCCAAAACACCACGAGGGGAAACACCACATGGCGAGGCAGGCACGAATAACAACAAAATGACAGTCTTTCCTTCATTTACACAAGTTATTTACCCGTACACTTTTCTATAGGCACAATACAGGGGGAACCAGCATGTCACACTGCACGATCAGCTTATAACAGGGCAACACAAAGTATATCAAGGTCACAAGGGCACACACCAGGTCTTCACAGGAGCAGCACCCAACTGCGTTTTCTCTTGGCTTGTTCCTCCGCTCCTCCGCTCACAGCCAGTTGCGTCATGTTTGCCCAGGTCATCCTTTTCATGTTAACACATGTTTTTGCACGAGACAAAAACCCCACTGGCGCAGCAATAATATAAATATATATACATTATTTATATACATTATATATATATATATATATAAAAATATATATATATATATATTATATATATATATATATTATTATATTTTATATATATAATATATATATATATATAATATTATATTATATATATATATATATATTATAATATATATATATACACAATATATATATATTTATATAAATATATTAATATATATATATTATTATAATATATATTTATATATATATATATATATAATGTATATAAATAATGTATATATATTTATATCGTATTGCTGCGCCAGTGGGTCTTTGTCTCTGTGCGAAACATGTGTTAACATGAAAAGGATGACCTGGGCAAACATGACGCAACTGGCTGTGAGCGGAGGAGCGGAGGAACAAGCCAAGAGAAACGCAGTTGGGTGCTGCTCCTGTGAAGACCTCGTGTGTGCCCTTGTGACCTGATAACTTTGTGGGTTTTCCCTGTTATAAGCTGTATCGTGCAGTGTGACATGCTGGTTTCCCCCCCGTATTGTGCCTTAGAAAAGTGTACGGGTAAATAACTTGTGTAAATGAAGGAAAGACTGTCATTTTGTGTTTATTTCGTGCCCTGCCTCGCCATGTGGTGTTTCCCCTCGTGGTGTTTTGGGACGCTGTGGTGCTCGGTGCCTCTTGGAGCTGTTCAGTGTTCACGACCCTGTGGATTGCACACCGTCTGCCTAGCCTGCCTTGTGTTGGTGGCAGAGAGACGAGGCGGCCGGCGTAACAAATGGTGTCAGGAGTGGGGTTTGTGATATTTGATCAGTGAGGCGCCGATTTATCATGTCGTCCATAGATGGAGGCAGCCATGAGGGAGAGGAGGCTATGACTGAGGCAGGCACGAGTGAGGTGAAGCCGAGCCAGATGGACCTGATCACTGCCATGCTGGCCGGTATGAGGGAGGAAATGGCACAAGGGCAAAGAGCAGGCACAGAGGGCACGCGAGCAGCGGACCATCTCGTCGAGATGCAGGCAAGGAAGGCAGAGGAACAGTTCTGCTAACTTGTTGAGGTGCTACAGAGCAATCTTGCATCTGTGAAGATGGAAACTCAGCAGTACCACTGACAAGGCCTGCAACAGCGTGAAGAGTGAACTGATGGAGGAGGTGCAGACTCTGAAAGGGGGAGGTTCAGGGGCCCGAGGGAGAAAGTGAAAGCGGAAGGTGGCGTCACGAGGTAGTAACGTTGCAAGCAGAGAAGGCAGACGAGGTTCTGGGAACAGATGCCAGAGTGTCAGATTTACTGGGGTCTGCCTGGGGTCCATGCAGGGAACCCCCAGGCCTCTAAGTGTCGTGTCGGAGCCAGTGGTCGCTGCAGAAGGCTGGGGACCCATCGGAACCGCTCCCTTGGGTATAGGTGGCTCACCCCCTTTCTCCCCCCCGGGCGTGTTAGTTCACGGCACGTGTTCTCCACCCCGCAGCCCCTCAGCCTCCAGACATTCTGTGAGGTGTAAGCCAGCTGAGTACGACAGGAAGGTGGCCTGGGAGGGATATGTCGCCAATTTGAAATGCTGGGGATCTGCCCAGGGGCTGGAACCAGGAAAAGAAGTCCCTGCAGCTGGTAACAGCGCTAATGGGCCCCGCGGTGGAAGTGTTGGGGCATCTGCCGCCATCCCAACATACCTCTTACACCAGCGTGGCAGAAGCTTTGAAACGCCGTTTCGGGCACCACCACCAGGCCGAGGTATATCGGGCCTGCTTGAAGAAGTGGACTCGTGAGCGTGGCGACACACTGTCCCAGCTGGTGCAGGATGTGGAGGCGCTGGTAAGGAGGTCGTACCCTGCGGCTGCGGAAGAGATGATCGTGGTCCTGGCCCGCGATTTCTTTGTTGACGCTTTGCAGGACCAGCAGCTGCAAATCTACATCAAACAGGCACACCCTGAGGACCTGCAGGTGGCGCTGGCGAGGGCCTTGGAGTTCGAGGCCTTCCTGAAGGCAACCAGTGGCCTAGGGCCAGCTGCTCAGCCCCGCTGTGACCTCCGGGGCCGGCATTGTGTGCAGCTCAAGGGGCCTGTGGAGGCTCGTATTGGCGTGGGCAGCACGGTGCAGCGGCTGCCGGTGTATGTGGCCGATTTGGATGAGCACTGCTTGCTGGGCCTTGACTCCTGACCAGAGTAAGGCATGTGTCGACCTTGGACGGAGCTGGTGAGGGTGCACGGTGAAGATATGCCCTTGCTTCCAGAGGTTTGGGTGTGCAGAGGTAGTTATGGCTGAGCGACTGCCCTTGCCCCCAGGCAGAGTCTAGAATCCGGGGTCGACTGTCAAGAGTGATGCGTGGAGTAGAGGGCCTCGTGGAGCCCCTCCAAAACCTGCAGCTGGCTGATGGCGTAGCGGTTTGGGCGGAGCCTTTTGGACCAGGGGGGGGGTTAGTAACAGTGTTGGTACTAACTTCTCCGATAAGGCCCAGAAGGGGACCAGCTGGTGCAAAGCTGGGCCTTGTGAGGAAGTGGGGCGTCCAGAAGAGTCGTCGGGAGCGAGGAGTTGGTTGGCGTGGGCCGTTGCCTGACTTCCTCGAGGACCCTTTCACCTGGAGCACCACTAACCTGACAGAGGCACAGACGAGAAGATGCGCCACACCCTGCTCAGTATGCAGATGTGTTTTTGCAGGGGTGACTTGACCTGGCCGCACAGGATCGGTGAAGCACCGCATTTAAAACCGGAAGTAGTTTGCCCATCAAGAGCCCTCCCCCGGACATATTGCACCAACCAGGCGAGAAGAGATGCAGCGCACTGTCAATGAGCTGGCGGCGCAGGGGGTGACTAAACGGTCAGACAGTCCATGGTCATCAGCGGTAGTCCTGGTGAAGAAAAAAGACGATACACAACGCTTCTGTGTGGACTACCGGGCGCTGAATGACATGACTATCAAGGACTCATACCCCTTGCCGAGAATTGATGACACACTCGATGCATTGGTGGGGCCAGGTGGTTTCTCCACACTCGACTGAAGTCCGGTTATCACCAGGTGGAGATGGCGGAAGAGGACAAGCCAAAGACTGCCTTTTCCTTCGGGCAAGGCCTGTGGCAATTCAACGTCATGCCCTTTGGTCTCTGCAATGCCCCTGATTGTTTCGAGCATCTGATAGATGTTTGTATACTCACTGTGTTGTGTTCGTATATCTGTTTGTTTGGTGTTTCTCTATGATGCTTGAGGGAAAGAACACACCAATTAAATTAAAATAGGTTCATTGTAGATCAGCTCTGACAAAAATAAAAAGGGGGCTCTTCACAGTCCTGTGCACCACGAGTCGGCCCTGCCCGAGAGCGCTACTGCCAGACGTGTGACTACAGACACAAAATAAAATATTGTACTCTATAAATTGTACAGAGAATCTCACTCTTTTACATAGGCGATATGCTACACAGCAATATAAGCTAAACATAATCCTTCTATATTTCACATGGTGTACATTCACACAAAAGGCAGTATATATATAAAAATAATCATATAATTATCACAATACAGGTACGATAATATTGTCACCATATCCTGTATATGGCGGCATCACAATATGGCGCTCACAACTCGCATAAGTATCACAACTCACTTCATTATCACAACCCACATCTCCCTCCCCCCTTTACGTTCACTAGCGGGAGTCTTGAACGGACTTCGATGTGATTACGTTCCGAACGTCAAAGGGTTTAACAAACACAGATGGGGCGGAAGATCCAGGTGCATCATCTGACATCTGTTCTTCCAAATCAGTTTTAGTGTCCAATCTGAGCTGTGTAGGCGCAAAAAGCGTCGATTGCGCCACAGTAAAACGGCCACTTGGAAGCATTATTGATAATCACGAGATTTGCCAATACCCATGACAGTGCCAACCTTATCCCAACGCTTTGGGTTGGGGTCCTGGAGGCGCACATGCGCCCCAACTGTTAGCTTGGGAAAATGAGTGGGCGCGAGTGTCATAGCGGGGCTTCACGTCCTTTGGCTCGTACTGCAGCACGACGGTCGCAGTCTTCAGCCTTGGTCTGCCACTCCTTCATGAAGGCACTAGAGTGGGCAGGCACACAGGAGCGAAGGGGCATGCCAAACAGAATCTGAGCAGGAGAACGACCAGTGAAATTTGGGGTTACGCAATTCCAGTAATCCTCTGTCGAACTCCTCACAGTCAATATTCCCGTTTGGTGTTGTCTTCATGATCAGATACTTGACTTTCTTCACAGCAGCATCTGCATGCCCATTGGACTGTGGGTAATGGGAGCTTGACATGACATGACGCACTCCCCTCGCTGAAAGGAAATAGAAAACCCCCCGCTAGAAGTGATGTCCGCCATCGGTGCGCAGGTGAACTGGTACACCCAGTGGAGAATATCATCAGAGAACCACAACTGCGAGATGCCTGCAACGAGGCTCCGTGGTCCTACTTCTAGCGGTGGTGTGGCCCCAGGACCTGCCCTTCCGTCATCCGCACTCTCCCGGCGATCACGGTCCTGCCTTCTGTCGGACTTGGTGCACTGTCGCTCCTCCACCAGTCCCTCTACTCCCGGTAGCTTCTCCGGGGTCTCCTCGGCAGACAGCTTATCCGGGGTCTCCTCGGCAGGCAGCTCCTCCGGCAAGTCCTTGGCAGGCAGCTCCTCCACCAAGTCCTCGGCAGGCGGCTCCTCCGGCGTGTCCTCGGCAGGCAGCTCCTCCGGGTGTCCCCCGGCAGGCACTCCTCCGGGATGTCCTCGGCAGGCAGCTCCTCCGGGGTGTCCTCGGCAGGCAGCTCCTCCGACGCGTCCTCGGCAGGCAGCTCGTCCGGCGCATTTTCGGCAGGCAACTCCTCCGGCGCATCTGCGGCAGGCAGCTCCTCCGGCGCATTTTCGGTAGGCAGCTCCTCCGGCGTCGGCGGAGAGTGAGAAGCATTGGACGCAGCAGAACTGCTCACTGGCGAACTCGCAGTTGAATCTACGGGCTGCTGGGGAGTGAGGCGAAGGATCAGCTCCTGAAAACGGGCAAAATCATCCTTTCTGCGTTCTGCCTCTTCTTCCTTCCGACGGGCTTCCTCATCCTTCCGTCGGGCTTCCTCACGCCTGTAACGATATTCCTCCTCCTTCCGACGTGCTTCTTCCCTCTTTTCATCCCTCTGTATTATCCACTGGAGCAATGTAGTAATATCTGTGGGAGGTGGGATGCTGGCACTGGCTCCTTCAGACTCTTCAAGGCTAGAGTCCTATTTTCTCCGGGTCGCTCTTACTGGCCTCTTGCGGTTTCTTTCCTTTACCCATGGTACCGTGGTAAGGGTGTAAGATAATACCGCAAATTTTGGCGCAAATCCGGTGAAATTCCGTCCATGCAGTGTGGGGGAGTGAGTGTGTGTGCGTGGCAGTGCCGTGACGTCACGCCGGGCACGTGCGGGTAGGCGAGCCGCGACGCGAGAGAATCAGTCGCTCACGAAGCGTCGTAGAGAGCGCACAAATATATCTCGCTCTTGCGATCTTCAATATGCTTCGATTCGGCTCCCTTATGCTACTAAATATAGCACTGCACTAAACACAATCGCCACAGCACAACACAACACTCCACTATAGCACCACAATTCACTGCACTAATGAAAATCACTCCTGAGCGGGTTATTTACTGAGCGGCCACGAGGGTGGAGGAGGCACGGGCAGGCAACAGGCCACAGGGCTGACGTCAGAACTGAATAACTGGATCACTGCGCCATGTTTGTATACTCACTGTGTTGTGTTCGTATATCTGTTTGTTTGGTGTTTCTCTATGATGCTTGAGGGAGAAGAACACACCAATTAAAATTAAAGTAGGTTCATTGTAGATCAGCTCTGACAAAAATAAAAGGGAGCTCTTCACAGCCCTGTGCACCACGAGTCGGCCCTGCCCGAGAGCGCTACTGCCAGACGTGTGACTACAGACACAAAATAAAATATTGTACTCTATAAATTGTACAGAGAATCTCACTCTTTTACATAGGCGATATGCTACACAGCAATATAAGCTAACATAACCCTTCTATTTTTCCCACATGGTGTAACATATCACACAAAGGCAGAAATATTGTCACCATATCCAATTATCACAATACAGGTACGATAATATTGTCACCATATCCTGTATATGGCGGCATCACAATATGGCGCTCACAACTCACATAAGTATCACAACTCACTTCATTATCACAACCCACAATGGAGAGGGTAGTGGATGGCCTGCAGTGGAAGACGGTGCTTGTCTACATTATTGACGTCATCGTCTTCGGGAGCACCTTCGAGGAGGAGCTGGAGCGGCTGGAGGAAGTACTACAGCGGTTGAGGAAGGCCAACCTCAAACTCACCCCAAGAAATGCTCGATGTTCCAGCATGAGGTGCCATTTCGGGGGCATGTAGTCAGTCAAGACGGTGTGCGCACCGACCCACAGAAGGTGGCGGTGGTGGAGAAGTGGCCAGTTCCCACCAATGTGGCGGAAGTCAGGAGCTACCTGGGCCTGTGCACATACTACCGCCGCTTTGTACAGGACTTCGCCAGTGTAGCGGCTCCTCTCCACCGACTTACACGAAAAGGGGAGTGCTTCCAGTGGGACGAGGTATGTCAGTCTGCATTTGACAACCTGAAGAAGGCCCTGGTGGAAGCACCGGTCTTGTCCTATCCGGACCCGAAGCTCCCTTACCTGTTGGACACTGACGCTAGTGCGGAAGGCATCGGGGCAGTTTTGTCACAGATAAAGGGAAGGAGTATGTCGTGGCCTACTTCAAGTTCAGCAGGCCTGAACGCAACTATTATGTGACAAGGAAAGAGTTGTTGGCGGTGGTGAAGAGTCTCGAGCACTTTCACCCGTACCTCTACGGTGCCGAATTCACCATCCGGACCGACCATGCTGCCCTACAGTGGTTGAAGTCGCTGAAGGTATATGGCAAGGTGGTTAGGGCGCCTTGAGCAGTACAACTACCACATCGTCCACCACCCGGGTCGTGTCCATTGCAACGCTGACAGCCTGAGTCGACGCCCGTGTGAGGCTAGTTGCTCACACTGTGTCCAGAAGGACTCTGATCCTGTGTGCCTCCGTCTGCAGGGGCTGGAATGCACACTAAAGGGGATGATGAAATGGCGTAAGGCACAACGTGAGGACTCTGACCTGGCTCCCCTTGTCCCGGTGGCTTGAGGCTCTCAGTGGATGCCCAGTTGGGAGGCTGTGACTGCAGAGAGCCCCCCACCAAGTGTCTAGTGGACCAAAGGAAACTTACAAGTGGATCAAGCGGTTTGTTAGCGAAGCGCTGGGTGCAGTTGAGTGAAGTGGACAGTGACACAAAGGGGAGTTGTAGTTACCCAGGGCCATGCGTGGTTGTAGAGCATGTGATGTGTGCAGTGCAAAGAAGGGCCCCGCTAGAAAAAACCGTGCCCCCTTACAGGTGTACTGTGTGGGAGCACCCATGGAACGGGTGGCAATAGACATTGCTGTCCGCCGCCTCTCACGCCACAAGAAACCGATACATCTGTGTGGTAATGGCTATTTCTCAAAGTGGCCTTTAGGCATATGCACTACCCAACCACGAGGCCGAGACCGTGGCTGGCGTGTTATTGAATGAATTCCATTACCGTTTTGTTT
>NC_051397.1:18048420-18062801 GCF_015228065.2 Penaeus monodon
ATGCCAAAAAAAGGGGGGGAATGGGTGGGGTTTCATCCAGCCCTATTTAACCCCTTTAAAGCCCGCATCCTCAAAAAAAACTTCCCCAGTGGGATGCAAGATCATCTTTTATGCAGACGCCCTTTGCTATCACCTCCACGGTCCATATGCCTAAATAAAACCCAGTGTTGTCGGGCCCTTGGTTGAGGAGTTTTTATAGGCAGGACTAAAGATTTTGAGGCAAATAAAAACCATGGTCTGAGACATAAATTTAAAGGCACAAGTCTAAAATCCAGGGGAATGAATTGGAAAAATGGGGGGTTCAGGATTTCCCAATAACTTGGGGTAAGAATAGCCCGGGCCCCTCCCTTTCCCAGAAGGAGGTCCAGTACTGGTTGATAAAACCAAAAAACAAGACTGTCTGTCATGAGAGCAATAGTGGGGGAACATAGGACCCAGACACAAAGTCAAAGATATTCTATTTTACACAAAGTACGAAGATCTTTCATGACATCCCCGGGCCCCCACTGTGGATACCCTCAGTACCTGTTGGCCAAAAGAGAAAAACAAGACAAATTTGAAGACAGTCCAAAATAAACCTCCAGGATCATTTGGGTGCCCCAAGGTGGACGAAGGCCCTCAACCTCCTCTTGGAAGCAACCCCTCCCCCGGACTACAAATTGACTAATGGAAGCAAATTCCTTAAAAGGTCATCCAGGCTCCAGCAACACAAGCCTAAAACAAAAATAGTCAGCAGTAGAACAAGACAACGAGCTTTTTGCAAACAATCCAGGAGGATGTTAATACGCCATAGCTCAAAGAACAGTTTTTTGCAAAGGGGCATGGACTCCCCCCACCCTAATTTTGTCGAAGCCGCTGTGGGCACAAACCGATAGAGTTCCCACCGGGAGCCTGTCAATGAAAAAGATTCAGTACCCCACCCCCTAGTCTAAAGGCAGAACCCCAGAGGGCATTGCAGCATCACCCCCCGGGAAGAGAACATACTAAAGAGGATCAGTCGATCCCTTGACCCACTGCAGGGCCCGGCTTGTAGAAAGGGATGCCAATAAATCCCTAAGGAAAACAGACAGGCCTTGTGGCAGAGGTAGTTGCAACCAGGGGAGCCCTAGCCCACGTGTCCCTGAGGGAAGGATACGTGGTCATACATACAGACTCCAGGGCAGCTGAACTTCAGCAGCGCTCCCCCAAAACAAGATCTACCTTCTGACTACTTCCTCAAAAGCACGGAGGTTTTTTGCTCAGGGCAGAAGAACAATCAAAGGGGTCCCCAGCCAATTGGCATCGGGGAATGAGCTTGCTGACAGATAGCCGACATGCAGGGTAGCCCCCAAACCCGGATCATAAACCAAGCCAAAAATTACAAGGGAAAAAGTGTACTGCTGCCGCTCGTACTTCACAGAGAGGAAAGAGTTTCTCCCCCTCGGCCAGTGGTATCAGCGTCAAGGCTATAAACCCACTGGCACTCTCAAAATAATCAACAGAGGTACCGAACCATTTTTCACAGAATGCGCCTGGTTTTCCCATGTGCAGGGCAGTTTAAGAACAATAAACCATGAAGGGGGGGTTTGTTTATGCATTGCGGTCGTGCTGGTAATAATTATGCAGTATGTTACACCATGGCGGCAGGGCAATCCCCCCAGGGGAAGAGGTGTCAGAAAACAAATGAGACACCATAAAAAGCTGACATAGGCCGGGCCATATATGGGAAAACCTGGGGGAAGCTGAATTTCAAATCATTTATTATTGGGGCCAGTGTACTACAAATATATTAAAGGGGTTTTTTAGTGCAGCCCTTTAAAATTTTTCAAAAATGCTGTTATTATATATTTATATGCAACACTAT
Source organism: Penaeus monodon (assembly GCF_015228065.2). Lineage (NCBI taxonomy): Eukaryota > Metazoa > Arthropoda > Malacostraca > Decapoda > Penaeidae > Penaeus > Penaeus monodon. Next base: position 18,050,264 of record NC_051397.1, read on the forward strand.
TTGGTCACCTTTTTCACGTTTATTCGATAAAAAACGTTACTGTCATTTTTTTTTTTTTTTATCATTGGCATGTTCCTTTTTCTCTTTTGTTTCCCTCCTTTTCCAATTACATCTCTGTTTCCATTCCTATTTCCCCCCTGTGCCTTCCTTTGGTCTGGGCTACAAATTCACGCAGACAAGCAAAATTTTGCCCCCCCCCCTTTCTCTCTCTCTCTTCTTTTTTCCCCACACAAAGGTACACCATTAACCCCTATTTTAAAGTCATCATCATAAACTAGGGGCTAACACCCCACAGGGGGGCATGGCCCCCCTCCACCCCTTTGTTTCCAGCCCGGAGATCCCCGGGCGAATCCCAGGCAGGCCACGGCCCATCTCTAATTCCTTTCGACAGGTTCGTCGAGGCCCAAGCATGATCTCCTAGGTCGTCCACGGTCTCCCCACCCAGGGGTTGTCTGCAGAGAGACAAAAGGGGGGCGGGTGGGCCCCCGGGAGACGCGCTAGGTGGGCCCATTAGCCCAATTGGGGGGATCCCCGGGTTATGCAAGTAACAGGTCCCCTGCCCCGTCTCACGGGTAACCGCCGGTTGGCAGGACACGCGGTCCTGCCAAAATGTACCCCTGATCCCGGCAAAGGGGCTTGTTTCAAAAGGCATCAAGGCAAGACTCCAAGACACTGGATAGATCCGTTTTGCTTCCCTGGCAAAACTGGGAGTATAAAAGGCCCTTTAAGACACGCAGCTTTGGGCCTTTGAAAAAGGTACCCACATCTAAAATTTCTTTTTGTGAGTTCGGCTCCTGTTGCCAGACCCAACCCTCTACTACTTTTGGGCTGACACCCAGGATATGTACTACACTATCAAGGTATGTAAAACTTTCTGTGACTTCAACGTCCTCGCCGCAAGCATGGATCGACTGAAGGGTTCCCAACAGGCCCCCAAAAAAACGAAACTTTGGGTTTGGTCCCGGAGCCCTAGGCCCCGGGGCCTTTGCTCATTGCCCAAAAGATTTAAGACCCCCACAAGTGACTAGGGACTCAGAAGGTAGCAAATCAAGCAAAGTCAAGGTCAGAAACCTTAATATTCCCTAGTGTTGCTCCACACTGCTTTGGCTAGTAGCTCTACCCATTATCTAGTCCAACAGGTGTTGAAAAGTGTTGGTGCAAGGACGTGGGCCTTGCCTCCCCCCTGAATTAACAGGGAAGAAGTCCGACATACCCCCACCACACTTTACAGCACTTTCAGTCCCAGTATAGAGGCTTGCTATCAGGCCAATAATCTGTGTTGGAATTCCCCTGACCCTAGGATCTCCATAGCGATTCCCGATGCACTGAGTCAAAAGCCTTCTTGGGGTCGATGTAGGCTGCAAGAACCCACGCCCAAAAACTCACGACGGCGTTCCAAATTACTCGAAGCGCTAGTATATGGTCTATCGGGGACTTGCCAGGAGTAAATCCAGACGCTCCGGTCTCTGATGCCTCAGTAGGTGGTTGCAAAATCCGTTTCAGAAGAATTGTGGGCAAGATGTTGCCTGGTATGCTTGAGCAGTGTAATGCCACGGTAGTTGCTACAGTCCCATCGATCCCCTTTCCCCTCCAGAGAGGGATAACTACGCCCCACAAAGGTCAGGGGGAATGGTACCAGACTGGGCCCGATGGCAGTCAGGACTGTAAGCAGGCCCCGAGCATAGGTTCACCCCCAGCCTTTAGCAGTTCAAACAGGGATATCACATATGCCTGCAGCTTTTTCACTCTTCAGTCCCTCCGCTGATGGACTGTAGTCATCTGTGAGGAGGGCTTAGAGTTCAGTTTTCTTAGGGCTTTGGGAGGCAGGGCGAATGTCATTTACCAAGAAATGGCCTTCGACCTCCTCAGCGAGATTCTGATGAACTGTTCCTTGGGCCCTTCTCAGCAGTGTCGAGCCCTACGCACCATGGAACGACACAAGACTTGATTCCCCTTCAGCCGAGCCTTGGACATGCTTCAGTGGCCTCTAATGTCTCCAGGGAGAGGAATTCTGCCTTGCCTTCGGGCGTAAGCCAATGGGACTCCTGAGCTGCTTCGAGTTTTACGCGCTTGAAGAGCCTCCACAGAGCAACTGGGTCCGTCAGGTTGTTGAGTTCTGTGAATTGGTCAGAAACTGCCATGGTGAACCCCCGGGCACACTCCACCCCCCTTAGTCTGTCCAGGTGAAACACCCTTTGGGTGGCCAATGGAAAGGACAGGGGAGTTTTGAAGTGGACCCGCAGGGTAGCCACAACCAGCCTATGGTTTGGTGCCACAGAACTCGGCACTCCGGTAAACCTGCAGTTCTGGAGGATCTCCATCACGTGCTAACAAGAATGTGGTCGATCTCCTTGGCCACTGGACTTGCTACAAACGATACGGGTGGAGCGCTGGTACCAGGAGCCAGAGATCCTGTCATTTGTACTCAGGGAACTGGCAAGGAGTCCCTGCAAAGGGGGTGAGTGGCTATACCGACTGCTAGCCAGGAATTGCTCCCTTAAGCCCATGCGGGCCGCGCCCTCAAGACAGACATCTCGTAGCAGCTACGGTCACAGGCAGTTAGGACCCCGATACCACATATGAATGTCACCCAGAACAATGCAAATATCCTTTATCGCCGAGGAGGCAATCGTACTAAGCCCCAGATACGAGTTTGCGCATAGAACGACCTCTTTCACATTCTAATTTTAATATACATCTGCTAGCCGAAGTTTATAAGACCAATAAGAGCACCTGAGTCCCCCAAAGCATGCTTTCAGTCTCAAGTAGCTCCATGATACGCTCATTCAACCTTGTGTCACTTCAACAAGCCGAGGGCGGCAAGTCTGACTGGAGATATGGCTATGGCTACACCCTGAGATTGTGGCTGACAATCACTGCGGGCCCCGACCAGCAGTATGGTGCTATACCACCCACACTGATCGATGCTCGCTACACAAACAGCGTACTTTCTGAACCTCTCGAGAGGGCAGCCAACGCAAACTCCCAGTCGCTTTCAAATTCCCACAGACAGCCAGATCGGTCATCAAAACCGCTCCATCTTGGCTGCAAGGACCGGCATCGTAATCCAAGCGCCATATACGGAAAGCCACAGCACTGGAGATTAAGCACCAACACTGCAACCAGGCTGCGTCACTCCAGGCTAGCACGGCCACTCTGCCGCCCCCGCCAAAACAGCCCCAGATAAAGGGAGTCGCCGCTGTCTGAGACCCAGGACTAGTGACCAGACCGCCTCATCCGCCTAACCTGCCAACGCGGTTCCCAAAGGGCTTACTTGCCCAAAAGCCCTTATGCTGGGTTGACCGACGTGCCGCGGGCGTCAGGCCATTCGGACGCCACGAGCTTAACTCGCTGTTCCAATTCCTCGCCCAGCCCCGAATTATAGCCCACTACCCAGCTGGACCCACAGCCCGACTTAATGCTGCGGTGGGAAGGGAAAAACACGCCCTTCACCCAAGCATTACCCATACTATTTAATCTTGCACGTTCTGACAGTGGCGTTCTTTCTGGCTGGGGAAGAGAGGAACTGGCTAAGCCCCCACCTCTCCCGCACCGCTCCCATACTGCTAGCTGGATGGCTAAGGGGCAGGACGTTGGTACGGAGCCAGAGCAAGGAAGAAGGAACGTGTTCCATATAGCTGCGTCTGCCGGCCCATAGCTCCCTCTACCTCCTGGGCGCACTCTCCTGCTGCTGCCGAGATACTCACACAGTATTTAGCCTGCGCGATAGAAAGCGTGCCAGGTTACCATGGAAGTGTCCATGAGGAGGCACTGCAAAAGTCACTTGCATGATGGGGAGAAGGCTGTGCCCTAGCGCCAGGGAGAATATGCAACAGCTGCTCCCTTTCTTCGCAACCTATGAGCTATAGACAGGGGGTGTTGTAAGCTGCAAGCGAGCAAGGCATAAGCAAGCACTAACAATATATAGGCCTACCACCCATCGCTCATGTAACTGTTATTCAGCTATTAATAATTCCATAATATGCCCATTTTAGTAGATAATTCAAATCGGCTTAAGACTTGAGCACTGCTACGAGGCCTGGGAGTAGAATTCCTGTCCTGAAGCTCTGAGATTTTAAAAAATTTAGTACGTCTCTTTTCTAAAAAAGAAGAGAAAACTAGTAATATAGGGACCGGTGAGACTGTTACAGGATTGACTCAATCAGATCTGCCCCGCTAGCCAGTTTTGCAAACTATTAAATGAAGAATATACTAGCTAAAAAGAGAGGAGAAAGTGGATCCTGGAGATTATAATAGGTTAGTAGATCGAATACGATGTAAAGACATGTACAAAGAAAAGAGATAGATACATATACAGACTAGACATTAAGATGAGAGTGTGCGGATGATACTAGACCAGAAAAAAGAACGTGACATTGGTAGACAGACAGAGATCAAGTAATTAGACGAATATATTAAGCACACACACACACACACACACACACACACACACACACACACACACACACACACACACACACACACAACACACATCACAGCAGTAGATAAAAGTAGACTATAGGCTTTGTACTTGCCTCTTGCTTCTGTATGACGAATGCGTCACACACACACACACACACACACCACACACACTACACACACACACTACACACACACACACACACACACACACACACACACACACACACACACACGTGGTGTAACGCCTGGATTATCCCTTAACAAGTGAAATATTGAAACAAGTGAAGTAACCCAAGAAAGTCTCACTCAGATGTACACCACATGGCGACCAAATATAACCTTTGTTTGTATGCAGTTTCGCACCCCATTGACATATCAGGCGAAGTTGACACGAGAATAGCTTTTGACCTGGCTCAGGACCAGACGTGGGAAAACGTGGACAACAGATACTGTTGTTAGTGTAGGCGTGTCTTAACCATAGGAATATGTTCATTGGACAAGAAAATAACCAATGAAGAAGTGTGTATGGGAAAAGAACCAATGAAGAGAAGAGAAAGATGAGAGCCAGGCTGAGTGACAAAATGTGTGACGAAAAGTCGTCAGCCTCAGAGCAGACCCCAAACTAGGTGCAACTGAACCTGTTACCCGGTGAATTACTCGAACAATTATTAGACAGATCTCCCAGGTTTTAACTTAGAAAATTCTAGAATCCAAGATTAAGGCAATATTGAATAAGCAAATAAATAAAGAAGTGAAAACAATCTTTCAATTTTCCTCTTGATAACAATGAATCCCAAGTACTAGCGATCTGACACTGGTGGCAGTTTACCATTTAAATGTGGAATGTTAAACATTAGATAAAGAATAAGTAAAATCTACGGTAGCTCGGTAACGCCACAGTGGTGGCCTGCGGCGGGATCGCAAAAACAAAACATTTCACGCCTTGTTAAAATACAGAATAAAATTAAATACTTAAAATTCATTCGAGTAAATTAAGAATTATTGGTAATTATCAATAAATAAATTCGATATTACCACTTACGAGATTTGTTATGTTATGGATATATAAAATTAATTTAGTGCTTGAATTACAAGAAAATATTGAGTATACAAGATTTTTATGCCTTTTTGAACATACAAGTCATGAAACATATCTTGAAGTCATGTAATCTATCTTAAAGATATCTTTAAGTCATGAACAATATTGTGCTATATTAGTTTAAGTATTTTACTTAAGACTGCATGATATTTTTTTTTTTATTATGTTGTATGGTATATGTATGAGTGCTCTATAAAAAGGGAACTTTAAGCATAAATTCGTGCGTAACTTAGCGGTGAAAAACATTTTCATTTATGTATAAATCCTTGCGAAATCAGTGATATGATTTTTTTTATAATGACTGGTGTTAATCAATATTTGGGCGATTACCGTGAGGATTATATACTGCGAAGAGGAGGTAGAGCAGAAAAAACAAATTAATTAATTATAAAAAATAAACCAAAAATCCACTATATTCACCTTCGTCTGCGCTAGTGTGAAAAAAGTGCTCAGCTCAATTGCTTATATTATAATCTTGCCACTTAGTGACTAAAAATTTGCTCAAATAGATATATATACTGAATTAAATAAATAAATAAATAAATAATTAAAAAATAATAACATAAAATAAACTTAAGTCAGCTAGTGAGAAATTTGTGCCCACTAGTATGGTTAAATTATACTCAGATTCTGTCACATACATTGAGTGGATGCTTCGTTCCACCTGTCATTACTTAATAAACAAAGGTGAATGGAAAATAAAGACATGTACTAGGCAATCCGGAATACAAAATAAAGCACTGCTTACATTGATTTGAGGCCCGAGTGACAGAAGTAGATAGCTTTAGTATTCAGTGTGTAATACAAAATAAGATATCGTTACAAATTATAATAATAGTAATAAAATATGACAATATTGCACTTGAAAGTGAAATGACTTACCAACAAAAAATACAGTAGTACTGAATTATACAATAAGTAAATCAGTAGATAAATAGTCAGAAAAATAAATAAACAATTGTAAGGTTAACACGCGACGTGATTTTATAGGGTACGGAAACAAAGGGTCCATTAACAGTTAAATAAATACATAAAGGTGATTATTAGAATGCCAACCTCAGTTCAAGCTGGGCAAGGAAATCAGGGTCTCACGTCCGCCGCCAGCGACAGCCAGGGTAACGCTCTCTCAGAAAACATTATTACAAACATGGACCTGCCCAGAGATGTCGCATAGATTTTTAAGAGTATTACAGAGAAATTGGAGAGTAAGGAGATGGACAGATTAGAAAAGGCTTTTGGTATTCTGTATTTTTTTTCGAGCGGAATTGACAGACATCCTTCAGTGGCTCAGACAGTCTGCCCTGACGCGGGAAACTGGCTTGTCATTACAGAGGACAGATGCCCGCGATCTGAGTGGACTGATAAAGGGCTAATAAATGTTGTGGTTGAATATGCACTAGATAGCGCGGCAGCAGCAGCACAAGACTCAAAATCCAAGGAACTGGATAACATGTAAGGAAACTTTCCTGAAATATTTTCCTACATCTTCCTCATTAGATGTTACTTTGACAGAGTTAGAAACCACAAAGATCCGCGAGGTGGAGAACTTAGAGAATTACAATGTGAGTTTGCAGGTCCTTGTTGCAAAGGCAATGTCCATAGACCCAGGAAGGCGTTTCGTAAAAAAAAAATCCATCGTCTTTTGCCGAGAGATTATCTGCTTCCCAATATTTCAGATATGGGGAACTCTTAGCATAGGGATTGGAGTACATGAGACAACACCTGGAGGCTAAATTAGTTTATGAGGAACAAGTGAATAATAAAAAAGTGCATGTTAATGCCCTGCCTCATAGGACAGCCGAAAGCCACAGTACTGAGTACAATAGCCAGAGTAAAATGAACAAGACAAGTGAAATGTATATGGCACCCACACACAGGGGTCTGATGCAACATCAGATTAGTCCCCAACCTTCTATGTTCTCCTTCAGAGAATCCAGTCATTAAAGGATGTTACCTTTCTGTACGTTTTGCAAGAAGACCGGTCATGACATAGATACATGTTATCGATTCAGGAGACAAGATCCAGGACCTCTCGACAGAATGCTAGCAATAGTGACTGTAATTGTGGAAATACTGGTTATGCAAAGAAAGCTTACCATTCACCTTCAAATTGGAAATCAGCTAGGTCTTACAATACCACCCATAAACGACTCGCATGGAACCCTAGGAGAAAATCAAACAAGTCAGAAAATCAATCGGGAAACGGAGGCAGCCCAGCAAAAAACCAAGTGACATAACTATAACCTTAGTGCAATCAGGTAGCCAAAATCTCTAAGTGTTAATACAAGTTGCCAGTGCTACAAAATTTAATGGTAGAGGATTGATAGTTTTTTATTAAATGCAGTAGTAGAGGGCACTGAAAGAAGGGTATTGTTTGATACTGGTGCTGAAGTATCCTTAGTGATTCTGATGAAAATAAGTCAGAAGATTACCACATTATGGAAGGTCACTCTCAGACCTTGCCGGCATGTTTTGCTACATCTCAATCTGTTGACGGGTTTTCAGGCGGTACTGTAGGGATGGTAGTCAGGAGTTGTCACAGCAGAGGGCTCTTAGAGAACAACATATCAGGACTCTTTATACCAAGAGAGCATGTTACTAATAGCAATTTATTGAGCAAGGGGTTGTACAGTTGATTAAAAACAAGAAGGATGAGTATTAGTTTAAAATCCCCTATTTAAATGTCCAACCAGAGATGGTAGAACTAATATCAGATTACCCAGTGGGGGATGTAACAGTGTTTGAAGGAATGTCTTTGGCACAGAAATTAAGTAAATCCAACATTCAGGGAGAATTCATAGTAGGTGCACTCATGCAATCTTCTCGTGGAGAGAAATTGAGAGAGCAAGTAAATACCTTGTTTCCTGATCTGCAAAGTAAAGAAAATCAAGTACTGCAAATGCTGGTCAGTAAGTATGAACAAGCATTTTCACTTAAAGATGAACCTCTTACTGAAGCAACTCATTTCTTCCATGAAATTTGGACAGTAGGACCACCAGTGTATAAAAGGTCATACCCAATTCCTGCAAAGTATAGAGAGGAAATTCAAGCCCAGATTGAGGACATGTTAGAGAAAGGGATATTTAGGCCCTCTAGATCACCATACAAAAGTTTTCTTGTCCTTGTAATTAAGAAGGACAAAACCCTTAGACTATGTATAGATTTTCTTGCCCTATACAAAGTGGTCGAGGATGACAGTTATCCCTTGCCAAATATAGATTCTATTTTGAGGAGTCTAGGTAGAAGTAGTCTTTTCTCATCATTAGACATGCACCAGGGTTATCATTAAATTCCATTAACTTCTGGGAGCTGTACTAAGACTGCTTTCTCCACACCAAGTGGACATTAGGAGTTTACTTCTCTGCCATTTGGGTTAAAGGGTGCTCCCTCGTGTTTTCAAAGAGCAATAAATCATGCTTTAGCAGGATTAATAGGGAGGCCAGCCTTAGTATATATGGATTATATCATTGTTCTTGGGTCCTCATGGGAAGAACACCCGTACATTCTTGAGGATATTCTTGATAGATTAGTGCAAAGTAATCTTTCTTTAAAACTGGAGAAGTGTAGTTTCTTCCAAGAAGAGGTTAGGTATTTTGGGTATATAATTTCCAGTAAGGGTATCAGACCTCAAGGAGAAAAATTAGAAGCACTATGGAAGTTTCCAAAACCATTGGTACTGAAAGAGCTGCAGTCATTTCTTGGTCTTTCAAATTACTATTACAAATTCATTTTGAATTTTGCACAAGAAGCTAAGCCTTTTACTGAAAGGACAAATGGTTCTCAGAAGCTTAATAACCGCAAAATCATCCTTAAATAGTCTGATGATCTTAAAGAATTGCTTGCCAAAGAGGTAACTCTTTCTTATACAGACTTTGACAAAACATTCATTCTGAATATTGATGCTAGTAAATTTACTACTGGGGTGTACTCCAGCAACATGGTGATAATGGGCATTTGCATCCAATACTTGTTTGGCTTTTTAATCATGCAGGGCCAAACTCATGGCTTTTGCATTTGCAGATGTCTGTTGCGCGATTTTGAGCTGGAAGTTACTTACATAGCTGGGACACAAAATTGTGTGGCTGATGCACTATGTAGAATAAGAAATGGGATCACCCCATTGATAACTATATTGTATCGGCCGTGACACGGAGTGGAAGAGAATCATTAAATAATGATTCGGAGATAAGTGATAGCCTGGGACCCACTTAAAGTTAGGATGGATCAGGATGCTGTACAGTGTAGCATGCGGGTCCGGTGACCTCACCTCGCTCCCCTCATGCCCCCTCCAGCTGCTTCTATCGCTTCAGGCAGCTGGAACGGTCACTACTTATACCAAGGATGACCTCCGCCTCGGAGAGTGGGTGGTTCTTATTTGGGACTTTGGATCCGCGTGGTAACCAGCCACGTGGTCCACTGGTAACAGAAATAGAATTATGCACATCCTATATTGCTCGGCCACCTACTCGCGCCTCGCCCTCGAGGCGCCTTCAAGGGTGACCTAACTTGGCTGGTCGTCTCGTTCTCGTGCGTTGTCCTGGTGCATCTTCATGGCTACTCATCCCTGCTGTCCTCATCCTCCTGGTCCTTGGTGTAATCTGTCCGTCCTCGATGTCCACACGTCCTCGAAAGTCTCGCACAGGTCCTCCTTGATTTTGGATTCGTCTAGACCTCCTCATAGTCCTGGCCCAGGCCTAACTTGGGGGCGTCCTCGTCCACACGTCCTCACAGATCTCGTCCAGGTCCTCCTCATGTTCACACATCTTCATAATCTTCATCTGGATCTATGGGTGTCAGGGCAGGGGTGGCATCTCGGGGCAGCTTATACCTGCGCTACGAGCTCCTGGAGTTGACCGGATCTGCAGGCGTCCACCAGGCGTCGCCCATGCACATCATCCTGGGGTGACAGGTACCTGCAGCAAGTTGCTGGTGCTTCTCTCACAGCATCCTAAGGGTCCTCCTTCGGTGCTGTGCCTGTCCGACTGCAATATATAGTCGAGGAACCAGATCATACACGTAAGGGCCAGAGTAAGAGAAAAAGATTAATATTGTTTTTTTATTTATTTTCGTCTTTTATTTTTTATTTTGTGTTTTATTTTTACAAAGATAAAGAAAAAAATGGAGATGGAGACGTCAGTAGTGATCTGCATGGACCTGGCTTGAACTACTAACCGTCTCTGATAGATATGAGAGTAGATAAGGGAAACGGCATCGGCAATCCGCAAGGATTTACTTGAACCTCAGTCATCACATGGAGAAGAAATAAATGTAATTTGTACATCAAGTACGAGTCACTCGTCACGAAAGACAAAATTGTGGGCTAAAGAGATACATCTTAAATCTTGACGCTGGCACTAAGACAGCAACCAACCCTATTAATGAAAAGGTTCAGTGTCTTTTGTTCTGCGTGTGTGAGTGAGGTGAATGTGTGTGTGTATGCATGTGTGTATGACAGCTAGTGTGAATGAGAGGGAAAGCGAGAGAATGAATCACAACCACGAATATTAATGTTCACTATAACAAAACTGAAGTAAATTAGCAATGTTAGCTATATAAAATTATTTCAACTACCACATTGAATTCAACTTATAATGATATGCGACAGAATATACGCATGAATGAATGGTGACATGAAAAAAATATTCGCCAACATTTTAGCAAGCAAATCATCTCGGGGTCAGGAAATCTGAACTGCTGAGGTACAAGTCTAGCTATGCATGTAAGACTTCATGTACGGGGGATCCTATACCCAAAATGCCGTACATTGACTGAAGCGACTCGAGCCAGGAAAACAACCTGCTCTTTTCTGCGTATCTGTGATGGGCGCTCGCGAAATTCCCTAAGGATATTTAAATTATCACGAATCACACTTGGGATATACCCAAAACATGCAAACGACTTCAAAAGGGTGAAAAAGGTGTGATTAATAAGCGAATAATGATTCTAGCTTAAACCCTAGTCCTACATTAACTAACTTTCATAACCGCGGGTCACATCGACTCAAAGGTGCCGATTGGTTTATTGTACCTATGTTCGAACGACGGAGCGCAGATCTATTAGGCGTTTACACAACCCTGGGGCAATATCGTGCAATCCTGTGCACTATGAAATGGGGGAAGATCCTACGCTATATTCAAAATAATACATTTTAATGAAATTGCGTTACGTTACCTGTCACCAAAAAGCAATGTAACAATGCTATGGTTAACCCCCAAGGCGTCAACAAAACAACAACCAAATTACAGGGAACCAAGCGGTCATCTTGACCCTTCCCACGTCGCCACCGACCGAGAAAAGAGAAAGTGAGGTCAGGTCAAGACGGGAAAACAACCTTTTCTCATCCAAGTGACCGCAAGCGAAAGAAAAGGGACGGTCAGGTTGGGGTGAGGGGAGGAACGAGATAAAATGAAATGATATTCGTGATAAGATAAAATCAAGAACGCATAAATTCGCTGCAGATGAAACAACATAAATCTCTAAAAACGAGAGAAATCAATTAACTACTTAACTAACGTACGATATTCATGTTTATTGACCACATACTCGATCACACAGAAGTGCCATCTGAGGTGAAGGAAATAGTGTGAGAACGTGCCATTTGCTGTCATTTAGCACTTTTTAACCCAACAAAAAAACTAACGGCTTAACACATATATGGGAGAAGGAAAAGAAATAAGAAAAGGGGGCCCAAACATGTATTTACATGTTTTTTTTTTCTTAGCCATGTCTTGAAGCAGTCGAGCAGATTTTCTTCAAAGGTTTGCGTTCATGCTGTGAGCCGGAAGGACGCAGCGCCACCCTGACACCAGATTGTAAAAGTCTAGAGGGTAGTCAACGTATGTCGGACTCACAACACTTGTGAAGTGGGTGAACACACGCTAAGCGACGCGACGACTTGTCTAAAAGGTAAAAGCGCCGAGCGTGGGGGTCATGGGGTCAGCCCGCCCGGAGAGAGGCAAGGGCAGAGCCGACCTTACCGTGCTGGTGGCTGGCGACGAACTCCATGAGCGACCATTC
>NC_051397.1:18062901-18070103 GCF_015228065.2 Penaeus monodon
AGCTGGACACAAAATTGTGTGGCTGATGCACTATGTAGAATAAGAAATGCGGATCACCCCATTGATAACTATATTGTATCGGCGATGACACGGAGTGGAAGAGAATCATTAAATAATGATTCGGAGATAAGTGATAGCCTGGGACCCACTTAAAGTTAGGATGGATCAGGATGCTGTACAGTGTAGCATGCGGGTCCGGTGACCTCACCTCGCTCCCCTCATGCCCCCTCCAGCTGCTTCTATCGCTTCAGGCAGCTGGAACGGTCACTACTTATACCAAGGATGACCTCCGCCTCGGAGAGTGGGTGGTTCTTATTTGGGACTTTGGATCCGCGTGGTAACCAGCCACGTGGTCCACTGGTAACAGAAATAGAATTATGCACATCCTATATTGCTCGGCCACCTACTCGCGCCTCGCCCTCGAGGCGCCTTCAAGGGTGACCTAACTTGGCTGGTCATCTCGTTCTCGTGCGTTGTCCTGGTGCATCTTCATGGCTACTCATCCCTGCTGTCCTCATCCTCCTGGTCCTTGGTGTAATCTGTCCGTCCTCGATGTCCACACGTCCTCGAAAGTCTCGCACAGGTCCTCCTTGATTTTGGATTCGTCTAGACCTCCTCATAGTCCTGGCCCAGGCCTAACTCGGGGGCGTCCTCGTCCACACGTCCTCACAGATCTCGTCCAGGTCCTCCTCGTGTTCACACATCTTCATAATCTTCATCTGGATCTATGGGTGTCAGGGCAGGGGTGGCATCTCGGGGCAGCTTATACCTGCGCTACAAGCTCCTGGAGTTGACCGGATCTGCAGGCGTTCACCAGGCGTCGCCCATGCACATCATCCTGGGGTGACAGGTACCTGCAGCAAGTTGCTGGTGCTTCTCTCACAGCATCCTAAGGGTCCTCCTTCGGTGCTGTGCCGGTCTGACTGCAATATATAGTCGAGGAACCAGATCATACACGTAAGGGCCAGAGTAAGAGAAAAAGATTAATATTGTTTTTTTATTTATTTTCGTCTTTTATTTTTTATTTTGTGTTTTATTTTTACAAAGATAAAGAAGAAAATGGAGATGGAGACGTCAGTAGTGATCCGCATGGACCTGGCTTGAACTACTAACCGTCTCTGATAGATATGAGAGTAGATAAGGGAAATGGCATAGGCAATCCGCAAGGATTTACTTGAACCACAGTCGTCACACGGGGAAGAAATAAATGTAATTTGTACATCAAGTACGAGTCACTCGTCACGAAAGACAAAATTGTGGGCTAAAGAGATACATCTTAAATCTTGACGCTGGCACTAAGACAGCAACCAACCCTATTAATGAAAAGGTTCAGTGTCTTTTGTTCTGCGTGTGTGAGTGAGGTGAATGTGTGTGTGTATGCATGTGTGTATGACAGCTAGTGTGAATGAGAGGGAAAGCGAGAGAATGAATCACAACCACGAATATTAATGTTCACTATAACAAAACTGAAGTAAATTAGCAATGTTAGCTATATAAAATTATTTCAACTACCACATTGAATTCAACTTATAATGATATGCGACAGAATATATGCATGAATGAATGGTGATATGAAAAAAATATTCGCCAACTTTTAGCAAGCAAATCATCTTGGGGTCAGGAAATCTGAACTGCTGAGGTACAAGTCTAGCTATGCAAGTAAGACTTCATATACGGGGGGATCCTATACCCAAAATACCGTACATTGACTGAAGCGACTCGAGCCAGGAAAACAACCAGCTCTTTTCTGCCTATCTGTGATGGGCACTCGCGAAATTCCCTAAGGATATTTAAATTATCACGAATCACACTTGGGATACACCCAAAACATGCAAACGACTTCAAAAGGGTGAAAAAGGTGTGATTAATAAGCGAATAATGATTCTAGCTTAAACCCTAGTCCTACATTAATTAACTTTCATAACCGCGGGTCACACCGACTCAAAGGTGCTGATTGGTGTATTGTACCTATTTTCGAACGACGGAGCGCAGATCTATTAGGCGTTTACACAACCCCGGGGCAATATCGTGCAATCCTGTGCACTATGAAATGGGGGAAGATCCTACGCTATATTCAAAATAATACATTTTAATGAAATTGCGTTACGTTACGTGTCACCAAAAAGCAATGTAACAATGCCATGGTTAACCCCCAAGGCGTCAACAAAATAACAACCAAATTACAGGGAACCAAGCGGTCATTTTGATCCTTCCCATGTCGCCACCGACCGAGAAAAGAGAAAGTGAGGTTAGGTCAAGACGGGAAAACAACCTTTTCTCATCCAAGTGACCGCAAGCGAAAGAAAAGGGACGGTCAGGTTGGGGCGAGGGGAGGAACGAGATAAAATGAAATGATATTCGCGATAAGATAAAATCAAGAACGCATAAATTCGCTGCAGATGAAACAACATAAATCTCTAAAAACAAGAGAAATCAATTAACTACTTAACTAACGAACGATATTCATGTTTATTGACCACATACTCGATCACACAGAAGTGCCATCTGAGGTGAAGGAAATAGTGTGAGAACGTGCCATTTGCTGTCATTTAGCACTTTTTAACCCAACAAAAAACTAACGGCTTAACACATATATGGGAGAAGGAAAAGAAATAAGAAAAGGGGGCCCAAACATGTATTTACATGTTTTTTTTTTCTTAGCCATGTCTTGAAGCAGTCGAGCAGATTTTCTTCAAAGGTTTGCGTTCATGCTGTGAGCCGGAAGGACGCAGCGCCACCCTGACACCAGATTGTAAAAGTCTAGAGGGTAGTCAACGTATGTCGGACTCACAACACTTGTGAAGTGGGTGAACACACGCTACGCGACGCGACGACTTGTCTAAAAGGTAAAAGCGCCGAGCGTGGGGGTCATGGGGTCAGCCCGCCCGGAGGGAGGCAAGGGCAGAGCCGACCTTACTGTGCTAGTGGCTGGCGACGAACTCCATGAGGCGTAGGTCATCCTCAGTATAAGTAATGACCATTCCAGCTGCCGGAAACGATAGAAGCAGCTGGAGGGGGCATGGGGGAGCGAGATGAGGTCACCGGACCCGCATGCTACACTGTACATTATTTCTGTTACCAGTGGACCACGTGGCTAGATACCACGCGGATCCAAAGTCCCAAATAAGAACCACCTGCTTAGCGAGGGCGGAGGTCACATTTTATATCTCACCTAGTTTGACCGAGAGTTTGTGTCAAGCACTAGGCCCGTTAAGGCCGGCTTCGCCCTCTCCCTCCGGGCTAGCTGGCCGCGACCCGCATACCGCGATTACCCCTATAACTAGACATGTCTCGTGTGTTCATATGTGTCAACTCTTAGAAATAAAGAGTCACGCCAAACTACAAATTATAACTACCCTCTGCTCACCATTGTACTAAGTTCTATGTCAATGATTTCAAAATACTACAAGATGGAGTTCTCTATCATACCCATGTCAATATATATGATCAGCTAGACATTTGAGTGGTTGTTCCAGACGTGTATAAAAACATAGCATCGTATCTGGCCCATTGCCTCCACTTGGCAGGTCATGGAGGGGTCCAGGTTACCGTTGAGAGACTAAAGAAGTTTGTATTCTGGCCGGGTATGTCAAAGGACGTCCCAAAATATGTAAAGTCATGTATTGTTTGCCTAAAATGTAAAATGTGACTGCTCCGCTGCATCGGTTCCCAGGTGTAAGAGAGAAATTTGAGTGTACACACCTAGATTTGATAGGCCCACTCCCGGTTACAAATAATGGGGCAAAGTATGTGCTGACAGTAATTGATGTGCTGACCCGATTCCTCATAGCTGTATCACCACAAAACAAAGAAACAAAAGAAGTAGCCCAAGCTTTTATAACACATGTTGTCAGTATCCACGGCATTCCAAAACATGTAATAACAGATGGTGGAGGAGAATTTATAAATGAAGTTTTTAAAGACATTTGTAGGTTGTTGCAGATAAACAGGCACACTACAACTCCATTCCATCCATCAAGTAATGGGTTGGTGGAGCATGTAAATGGGACCATAATGCAAATATTAAGGAGTACAATATATGATGACCCTAAAAAATGAGATACACTGCTCCCTTTTGCCGTATTTGCCTACAATTCAGCATATCACAGGACAATCCATGATTCTCCTCACTTCCTTATGTATAACAAGGATCCCTCAGTACCATATTGAAAATTCTTTCATTATAATGGTCCATGGTACAACATAGAGGACCTGAGACACAAGACTTCAGTTATTGCAAACAAAGTCTATAATCGGTGTCAGCTGTACTTGGAGAAAGGCGCAGCTAACCGTGAAAGATACCAGTCACGATCCCAGGTGAAAGATATATACACACGTGATGCAACTTCTATAACTTCTCAGCCCAATGCAGGATTATCTAAGAAATTACAACCGTGTAGTAGCCAAAGTTAGTGATATAGTCTACAGGCTAAAAAACATTCGGTCTGGTCGCGAATTATTAGTGCACACTGATAAGATTAAAATAGAAGGATGCATGTCATCTCACGAGAATAAAAAGGTGAGGAGTGCATACCCAGTTCATGATCAGATTAATAGTGACAGTGAGGAAGAGATGCTTTCTTCCCAATCCCTAGGCTCTGATAAAGAGGGTGATATGGACTTTGAGGTGAGGGGTGACTTGTCAGGTTGGCCCACGTACAATCTAATGTCCCAATTGTCTGCCACCAAAGTCACCAGAACAAAAGAGGAAGCATCCTGGTCACTGAGTATAATTAAATATAGAGTGAGCTGAAGCAGGAAAGAACTAGCTAAGTATGTGCTAAACGAGCCATTAGATGTTCCTTTTTCCCAATATACCAGCCACTCTGAGATAAGTTGAGCATAATATGAAAAGTAGAATGTGCTGATGCTGGAGATTTCCTAATATTATTATACTGTGCAAGAAGATTCTACAAGCTGTTCGAGTACTCCAGTATAATTTGGGTTCATGCTCGTCCTATTGTTCCCGCTCATGCAGAATTTTCTGTTCCGTTTTTCTGCTGTAATATTGCTGTTGCAGATCCTGAGACTGATGGAATGACGAGATCCTGCCATCACATACATGGCTTGCCATGATGACTCTGCTGGCTACTGGAACCACAGCTGACAGTTGTGTCCTGCCCTGTCATCTCTTCGGATGTCTGTTAGAACCATGGAATCCTCTCTTATTGGCTGAAAGCCTGATGCACGGTGATCTCTGCTTGGTGTTAATACCCAGTACTAGAAGATGCCATCAATACAAAAGCGGTTACAGAAGCGGTGTAGAAGATGTGCAGATGACTCCTTATGCAAGAACCTTCACATGGCATTCCTGTGACATCATATTGTGCCCCTTTTACAGTGCAGTAGAGACAATTACCATATGTGGGACATAGTGTATCGGGGCATCTTTACCTGATGATTAGTTGTTTTGCTAAGTACTGGAGAGGTTTTTCATCTCGGCAGCCCAATGTCCTGGCAGGAGTCCAGTTTTATGAATACACAGGGTTGTATTCTCTCCCAGTTATTGGGGACATGGAGTTTTTTCCCTTGTCCAGCAGCAATACAGTTAAGGATTACCGGATCCCTTATCATTGCCGTTTTGGGCAATCTGTTTGGGGTTTTACCTCTGTCGATCGTATGGGACACACGAAGCTGAAGAAGGGGGTCTGTGGTGTAACGCCTGGATTATTCCTTAACAAGTGAAATATTGAAACAAGTGAAGTAACCCAAGTCTCACCCAGATTTACACCACATGGCGACCAAACCTAACCCTTGTTTGTATGCGATTTCAGACCCCAATGACATATCAGGCGATATGATATGAGTAATAGCTTTTGACCTGGCTCAGGACCAGACACACACAAAAAAATGTTACCCAGATGTACACCACATGGTGGCCAAACCTAATGTCAAGTTCATCTTGGGTTGCTTGCTTGAGAGTTCTGGCTTCGCCTGGGCCTTTCACTTATGGCCCGGCCTGTGTCAGCATTTTATGGCTGTCTCATTTGTTTGTCTGACACTCGGTGCTTACCGTGGCGGTGGGATTGCCAGCAGGCGCTCCTGTAGCCGTGGTGTAAGCATCTCGCATGATCTCTTTACCAGCACGACGGCTGTGTTCTGCGGGCTTTGTCTTAGGAATTGCGTGTGCACGCAATTCTCCAAGTAATGTACAAGTGTGGCGTTCGGCTCGCAGCAATGCATGCAACACCTCTCTTCACGTTCTATGGTTTGTATGACCTGCCATGGAGAGTGGTAACCTAGGCGCATTCTGTACAGAATGACTTCGGTACCTCTGTTGTTTATTTCAGAGAGTGCCAGTGGTTCATAGCCTGTGGCATCTGAGTACCAGCTGGGCGAGGGGGAGGATCTCGTTTCCTCTCTGTGAAGCTGCAGGAGGATGGAGGTGGCCGTCACCGTACACCTCCTCCTAAGTAATTTTCGGCTCTGATGTATTATCATGGGATTAGGGGGCATACCCCTGCCAACTTCGGCTAATCTGTCAGCAAGCTCATTACCTCTGATCCCTATGTGGCAGGGGACCCAGTTTATAATAATTCTTCTACCCTGTGCGAGAATCCTCTGTGCCAGTGTGAGGATGGTAGTCAGAAGGTAGATGTTGTCAGTGGGTGAGCGCTGCTGAAGACAGTCGACGGCTCCTTTGGAGTCTGTGTGTATGACCACGTGTCCTTCCCTCACGGACGCGTGGCGCAGTGCACCCATGATAGCAACTGCCTCTGCCTGTAGCTAGGAGGCATTGTCTGTTACCCTCATGGATATTGTGGCATCCCTTACTGCGAAGCCGGCGCCTGCAGTGTGGGTCAAGGGATCGACCGATCCATCCGTGTAATATGTTCTGCTCCCCGAAGGGGTGATGGCTGCAATGACCCTCTGGGTTTCTGCCTTTAGGCTAGGCATACAGTATTCATTCTTTTTGCTTGCCAGTCTCATGACCGAGAACTCTATCGAGGTTTGTGCCCACGGCGGGACTTCGACAAAGTCAGGGTGAGGGGAGTCCATGCCCTTGGCCAGTAGTGCTTCTTTGAGCTGATGGCGTATTAACACCCTGGATGTGTGAGACAGCCAGGAGTTGTTTGCAAACAGCCGTATCCGTTTAGGCGTCTGACTATTTGTCTTAGGCTTGGTCCTGGGAGCCTGATGACCTTTGATAAGAATTGGCTGCCATTAGGTCAATTCGTGAGCCAAGGGGAAAAGGTTTGCCT
>NC_051397.1:18070203-18080203 GCF_015228065.2 Penaeus monodon
TTGGCTTGTACAGTTCAGCCTGGTGGCTGTCCGTTTAACTCTGGCACTTGAACCTACCGAAGTGGTTTTCAGGCAATAAGTGCGTAGTAGGTGTCCAGGTACCCCAGTTACCCAGATAAGGGTGGAGCTAGCTTGGGGTACTTTCATGGGCACCAGGACTAGCCTGGTTGGCGTCTTAACCCTTCGACAATGTGGAAGCCTCCAGACCTGTGGGTGTGATTGTTATCACCTCCACATCGTATGAGATGAGAAGCCCAAGTAGCACCATCTTGACTCTCTTCTCCTCGGGGTTCATGGCGAGAGGCGTCACTTTCCTCCCATCTTTTAAATCCTTTGTCTCCTGCAGGGAAACAAAGGGTGGCTTGATTCTTTGGGCACGATGATCATGCCCTGATTCCGCGCAACCCGGATCGACAGACGGATTTACGATGGCTCTCAATGCCCTTTACCATCTGGTAGGCATTGGCGAAGCCTTTCGGGTTTAACGGGGACGCTTAAATTGCGGGAAACCCTGGGGGTCCAGACTCGCCATCAGAGTCGGACTCCGGGCCTCGGCCGTTCGGTCCGCCCTTCGGCTTTGGGGCTGCTCGTGGAGCACCAGATGTTTCGGAGTGGTTCAAGCTGGTGCTCCTGATTCAGTCAGTTGGGGGCGTCTGAGGGGGGGTCAGAGACTTTCCGGTCTGGCGTTGCTGGCAGGAGGGGCCAGCACGAGAGTCCATCTGTTGGGACAAATCGATGACAGAATGTTTGTAACCTGAATTTATTGTCTTGTCTGCCATCTTGGCAGCAGGCCATGACAGTAATCATCCTGTGCTCGGGGTTTTCTTTTGCACCCGGAGGCACGTAAGCTTCAGGGTGGCTGCCGGGTCTGGGCATTTGCACGGGTCGTCAACAGTAAGGTCTGTCCTGTGGGGGCTTTTTGTTTAGTTTTTCCATTATACTTGCAAGTGCTTCATCCCACTCACGCCCCCACCCACACGGAGTCCAACAAGGCGGAAGCTGAGGCTAGGACCCAATGTCGAACAAGCAAAAGGGTGATGATGAATATACGCAGCCAATTAGCCGATTGCACTGGTCACACGGACGGTGTGGGTACCAACGGCGACGAATGACTGCTTGGACCCGAGCCTCACCGAGGGAGACCAGCCGACTGAACCTGACCGGGCCTGGATACAGGCCGCTGTCTTGCCAGAATTAGAGGGACCAAAGAGGCGTACTGTGCAGCCGCAGTGGGCGTACTCGTGCACGCGCCATCGCTCAACCTCCGGGACTCCAGTACTCCCAGCTCACAAGGGTTGCACGCACGGCAAACACCCAGGGGGTGGGTTAGGGTAAACCTATGGAGTATCCCAGAGGGGATGCCCTTCACTACAGGACATCATTGCTGGGAACACTTCTGCTCCTCCCTCAGTGAGGAAAGGGAGCTCTTTCACTTTTCCAGGCTAGTCCTCTCCGCTCCTCGGGGGGACCTGTAACCATTTTTACAAGTGAATCCCTCTTTTCCTGGAAACGCCAAAGGGTTGTTTCACTCATTGAGAAAAAGAGGGGGGCTCCTGCACCTGTTCCTGTCAGTTCCTTCATCCTCTGAAAACAGCGGACACAGACTGTTTCACCACAGTGAGGGAGAGAAATTAACATTTTTCCAGGACGGTTCCTATGGTCAGACGGTTTTGAGGTGGAACCCTCTTCTCTCTGAAACTCCAAAGGATGTTTCACCTCATTGAGAGAAGGGTGGGTTCTGTACCTGTTCCAAGTAAGCTCCTTCGTCACTATGGAAACAGCCAACCACAGGACTGTTCCATCACAGTGAGGGAGAGGAGCTGACTTTTTTCCAGCAGTTCTTGTGGGCAGGGTGAGTTTAACGTGAATCCCTCTTCTCTCTGAAACACCCAAAGTTTCACAGTCAGTGAGAGTAGGGGGGACCTGTACTGTTCTTTTTTTATTCCAGTAAGTTCCTTCATCCCTCTGGAATAGTCAAACACAGAATATTTCATCACAGTGAGGGAAAAGACTAACTTTTATCCAGGTACTTCCTATCACGGAACACTTGATGGTTCTGTCTAGCAGCTGACTATTAGACAGAACCTGGCTGAGGCTGACAAGGGGGCTCTACCTGCTATCGCCCGATTCGAAAGAAAAAGAGTGGCAGGTCATTCAGATGTCTGCCAGACCAATCCCTAACAAAAGAATGGAAACTCTATGCACACCGTAAGGCAGGCCTTCAAGGCCCCCAAGACACACCTCCCCTGCGGGAGGTGAAGTCTCTGCCACGTCCGAGCACGCGCCCGAGAGGGGTCCTCCAGTTCACCAGAAGGTGTGCACAGAGCATCTCCTAATGCCGAAAATTCGCATAGGAAGAGTAGGCTAGTAGGGCACGAATGCTAATGCAGCACATAGCCATCGTGGCATCAAACAATGGGGGGAGCGTCACCGCTCCGGTAAACGTAGAGCGAGGCCGAGAATTGATGGGACCGGGCGCGGGTGCATCTCTTGAATATGCCCATGCAAAAGCCACACGATTCGAGGGCTATGGGGCATCATGTAACCTTGAGTTGCTCGGATCCACCCGCTGCGCCCCCGGTCCGCCACCCTTGCCGGAACCGATCATCCCGTCTCTCTGAATCGTCCAATTAAAGGACCGATTCACCGCAGGAAGAGAGGGAGGAGCATGATCATTTCTATCCTCTTCTGATTGGTGCTGGTTCCTCTCCTGTCTCTGTGTGTGTCTGGCCGTGTAAAGCGTGCGAACTTATTACCATTGAGTGACGTCAGATGGCCAGCGCTCTCTCCCCCGGATTGGCTTGAATGGCGCCGCACGCCTGTGAGATGGCAGAGCCGATGGTCGCTCGCACTTGCAATTGAATTGCCGTTGCTATGCAGGTCGGGATCAGACAATCCTTTGGGATTCATGAGGGTGACTTCTGGTTTTTTTATTGTTTATTTGTTTTTAACATTAGCCTTATATTCATTCCTTAAAAGTATTCCTAAGATAGTCATGGTCATAGCTGGGGTCGTGAGGATTGTGCGTATATGGGTGGTGGTTGTTCTGTTTTCGGTGAGTGTGAGTTTTCTGGGCACCAGATGTGGTTGTCGTGTGTGTTCGTTGTGTTTGTGTATGATGTTGTTGTAGTGGTAGTTCTTCTTGTTCGCCGCAGTCGGGCCCAGGTGTTTTTAGCTGGTGTGTGTATGCGTGTGGTTTAGTGGCTCAATGCTGTAGTTTGTGTTAAAGTTTCTGAAGGAATTTCGGTCTATAAATGTTGCGTCCGTGTACCCAGAGTAGTGCTTTGTTCTGTATGCTTGCAATTGTATTTTGTGAGGTTTTGATATGGCAACCAGTGGGATGCTGTGTATTCAAGGCTTGGTGACAGTTGTTTGTAGAGGCTGAGGTTTGTTTGCGGTGTGCAGCTATGAGAAGCGTCTGAGTTTGGTGAGGTTTGTTGTGCTTGTGGCGATTTTTGTTTGATATGTGTGGTGAATCCGGTGGGTTGTGGAAATGGATCCAAGAATGTTGCCTCTGTTTGTGTATGGGATGTTAGGTTGGTGATGGTGATGGGTTTGTGAGTTATGCGTGCAAATGTGGATGAGTTGAATTTGTTGATGTTTGTCTGTATTTTTCAATGGTGCTCAAATTGTGTTGATGTTCTGAATAGCTCTTTCTTGTTGTTAGTTTCATGTAAGTGTGTGACTTAGAGGTGTGTAGAGATTATCCTGTGTGATATCGTCGAATAGGAAATAAAGTTGTGTGGGTGTCGGTGGGCAGATGGCGTGTACAGGATATACAGGGTTGGTGAGAGTCCATTCCCTGTGAGGACTCAATTCT
Organism: Penaeus monodon; assembly: GCF_015228065.2. Classification (NCBI taxonomy): domain Eukaryota; kingdom Metazoa; phylum Arthropoda; class Malacostraca; order Decapoda; family Penaeidae; genus Penaeus; species Penaeus monodon. Next base: position 18,074,024 of record NC_051397.1, read on the forward strand.
AAGGGGGAGAGGGGTGCCAAGGTGGGTCCCAGGACGTTATGTGGCAGTTCCTGTGATCCAGGAAGCTGCAGAGAAGTGCGGTGAGATGAGTCGGAGTTGTAACTGGTGAAATTTGTATTTGAGGCCGTCATCGCCAGACCTTATCAAAGGCCTTGCTGAACGTCTCCAGTATGATGTTGATTGGTGCTTGTTGCGAGACCGAGGCTATCTCCTCGTAAGCGAGGGCGATAGGCACTCTCGGTCCCTCTGTGTGGCGAAAGCCGTATTGCCTACTGGTCGTTGTATGTTGTGTTTCAAAGTATGTAGTGAAGTCTGCGTGTTGTATAGCCCTACTCTAGCAGTTTCCCGGGAACTTCCAGCAATGAGATGGGGCCGGTAGTTTTCCACATCATGTGCTGACTTCCCTCGCTTTTGGTATGAGGGTGATGGTGGCTTTGAATCGATCAGGGAAATATCCTGTAGCAATGATGCATTGAAGATGGGAGTAGCCTGCGGGATCATTGTGGGTGGCAGATGTTCGGATGATGGTTTGTTTTCTTTATGTTGCTGGCTTTCTTGTTTGGCTGTTGTGTTTTTGTGTTTTTGACTAGTGTTAACAATTTCTTCTGTAGTGATGGGTGTGGAGAGGGGACTGTCCTCTGTGAGATTGTTTAGAGGATGATGTTTTCTGGGAGGAGTTATGTTCGACATATGTTGCACTGTAGAAAAGGTGTTGACCTCGCGTTTAGTCTCTGTGGTGTGGGTCAAACCGGGCATCTCGGTGGGGGAGATCTGGAAATTCCGTTTGCCAGAATTCCCTGTGGAGAAGCTCCATTCCTCCACCGAGTAACCTGTTGTCTGTGTGTGTTGGTATATGTCTGTGGGCTGTCGTCTGTTTGACCCCATGAGTTCTGAAGGAGCTCCAGGACTTCTTGGGGGTCTACGTGTGTTTCTGACATAGTTTTTGTGCAAAGGGTTTCCAGTGTTGTTATTCATACTTTAACCTCGGTTGGTTAGTTGTGTTTTGGAGTTCTCTGTTCGTGTGTCGTTAGGTATGTTGCCGTATACATCGCGGCCGGCATATTTAAGCCGCAACGGTCAAGAAAAACTTACTCACTCATCGGCTATGCTCTTGAACCTGAACACACTTTGTAAACATCCGAAATAAAGAGTTAATCTGACTTTGTGCGTTGCCTTCAAACCACAACTTGGTTTTCATTTTACTATCAAAAAACTTTATCGGAGGGTAAGCACTTACAATTGTCAAAATCCTTGAAATATCCGGGTAGTGGTAAGATATCATAATAATTTTGATCAATGTACACAGCCAACTTGCAGCATTTACATATGTAGCCGCTGTTATCAACATCGGCATGGCGGTAGCTGCTGACATCAGCATCACGTGTATAACATCTGTAGCCGCTGTCAATCATCATCGGTATGTTTTGTGGCTGCGGGCTTCAGCATCTCTCTAGGGCCTGCAAAACGGGTTTCCTCATGGCTGCGATAAGGTAAATGTCCGTAATGGTTTTCCTTCTTGTTGATATTTGTGCCGATTATGCCTTGTGTTGAGCGTATATATGGGAAAGTAAAACCGTCTCACGAAGGGGGCCATCACATGTTTATAGAGTAGTTCGAGAGGGCATATTGCTCAACAACACTACACATAAGGCTCGACTTCCTGCTCAATCTGCCTAGACTGTTTCCGCTATGCGTATGTATTAACACACTCCTGGATGTAGATCGTGTCCATGATAGTGTTTGGTTACTTAAGTAATTGGATGGTAAGGACTTATTACAATCATTAAAATGTATTCGTCTGTAGTTTCGAGTATTATAAGTATTATTATAGATCTCTTAAGTAAACTGAATCGAATTGCGACAGTGACTGTGATTATTACTGTATTGAATTTTATGGCTGATATGTACTGATTACAAGTATCCAGTCACCTTGAATCCACGAATAATCTAAACACGTGCAATGGCTGATTACAAACATCCAATTGCACTAACTGGTTACATCAATCAGTCCCGAGGTGTCCAACAAGTTGTGTGATGGCACCTGATCTAGTCAATTTGTACCTCTGAGTTTATCCTGCGGGAATTGAAGATCGTCAGGAGGGATCGTTACTTGGCCTCCATACAATAGCAATAAATAAAATGCATGTAGTTTCGAAGTAGAGATCCCTCCAACTTGTGCATTGGAAACAAGGAGTAAAAGAATCCAACAGGTCTCATCCCTTTCAATTATTTAGGAGCTCTTGTCACCATAGATGCACGAAGGAATGCAAACACCCAGAACCGGACTTGCAAAGATGCTGAACCTCGGCGCAATATAAGGCTACAGAAATGTGGTTCTACCGCATGAATGTTGCAAAGCTTCTTAATTGATCCGAGTAGGCAACTCAAATTTCTGTGGATATGCAATATGTGAAGACATTTTAGGAACTTTAGCCCAAGCGGTAAAATTAAAAGGCAAGCATGCTCAAGGTACACGCGAGAACAAACCTTCCTTGACATTTTAATAAACAAACAATTTGATGCTTGCTGGACAGACCGATAACATTAGACATGACGCCAATACAGTGTATATATATATATATATCTTATATATATATATATATATATATTTAATATAGATATATATATATATATATCTATGTATATATATATATCCATATATATATATATACATAATATATATATATATAGATATATTACATATCTAGATATAAATATATATATATATATATATATATCTCGTCTTTATACTAATAAAAAAACAGAAATCTATATATATATACCATATATATACTCTATCTATATTCTATATTATCTATATATTCTATCTATATATATATATATATAAGATATATATACAAACACACATACACACACACAACACACACACACACACATGTATATGTATATATCTGTATAGTTATATATATATATATATCTATATATATAGTTATAGTTATATATATAGTGAGATATATATATGTATATTATATATATAATATATTATATATATATATATATATATATATATATATACACATATATAGATATATATATAATATATAAATATAGTATATATGATATATATTTATTTATATATTATACACGTGTGTGTTTGTTTTGCTCTCCCTCCCCCTTCCCCTTCTCCGCCCTCTTCTCTCGCCTCTCCCTCCCCCCTCCTCTACACCCGCCTTCTCCCTCCCTCGTCCCTTCCCACCTCCCTCACTCTCGCTCTCTTCCCTCCTCCCTCCTATAAAATATGTATATATAGCTATATAATATATATTAATATATATATATATATATATAATATATATTATATATACACTTAGGCAGCGGTGAACCGAGTGGTTAGAGCTTCGGACTCAGACTGTCACGACGGCAACTGAGTTTCGAGGGTTTTCGAGTCTCCGCCGGCGCGTTGTTCTTGAGCAATGACCTTCACCCGATTGCCTCCCTCTACCACAAAAACGACATATCGCCTTGAGGAGGTCAGAAGCGCAGGTGTCGTCAGGGGATTAGGAAGGGTATTCAATCAGGAAGGTGGCACTGCCATGTAACCTCTCAGTAATGAAAATTGAGAGAGTCCCATTTCCTGCAGTGAATGAATGGTGGCTTGTTGAAAAAAAAAAAAAAAAAAAAAAAAACAAAAAAATATATATATAATTTATATATATATAGTATATATATATATATATATATATATAATATATAGGATCTTATCTATATATATCTTTTATAGTATATATAAAGATATAGATATTTTTATATATACTACACACAGATCATATTTTATATATATGTTGTTGTGTCGTGTGTTGTGCGTGCGTGTGTGTTTGTGTGTGTGTGTGTGTGTTGTGTGTGTGTTTTGTGGTGTGTGTTTGTGTGCGTGTTGTGTGTGGTGTGTGTGTGTGTGTGTGTGTGTGTGTGTGTGTGTGTGTGTGTTTGGGTGTGTTGTTGTGTGTGTGTGTGTGTGTGTGTGGTGTGTGGTATAAGATGTGGATACTCGTTTTCTATTTCTGTTACGGATGTGGATAATTCCTAATTTCCTATTACCATGGACCACGTGGCTGTTTTCCACGTGGATCCAAATGTCCCAAATAAGAACCACCGCTCAGCGAGGGCGGATGTCACATTTTATATCTGACCTCGTTTGACCCGGGGTTCGTGTGAATCCACCGACGCGGTAGGGTCACCTCTCGCCTCACTCCGGGGGAGTTGGTGACCAGCGCCCGACGCACTAAGGTTCAGCCTCCGCCCTCCCTTCCCGGCGGGCTGCCCTGCCACCGCGGCGAATTACCCCTTGTTTGTTTGTTTTTAAAAAGACAAGTCGTAGCGTCGTCGTTAGCGTGTGTTCACGGCCCTTTACGGGGTGTGTGTTTGCGTCCCTGCCAGCCCTGTACTAGAGTACGCATATCCTTTTACAGTCTGGTGGCACGGAGGGCCGTTGCATCCTTTTGGTACATGCACACGGACCACCACCCCCTAAGAAATCCGCTCCGAGCCGCTTCAAAGACATGGGCTAGAAAATAAAACACGTAAGTACACGTTTTGTGCCCCCCTTTCTATTTCTTTCCCTTTCCTTCTCCCATACATGTGTTTAGCCGTTTGTTTTTTTGTTGGGTTAAAAGGTCTAATGACAGCAATGGCACGTTCTCCACTATTCTTTCCACCTCAGATCGTATTTTCCGTCGATGAGTATGTGATCAATACAACATGAATATCGTTCGTGAGTTAAGTAATTAATTATTTTTCTCTCGTTTTAGAGATTTATATTGTTTCATCTGCAACGAATTTAACGCGTTTCGTGATATTATACTTTCCGATATCATTTTCCATTTTATCTCGTTCCTAACTCCTCGCGCCCGAACCTGCCTTCTTCCTTTTCTTTCTTTGCGGCCAATTTGGATTAGAAAAAGGTTGGAAAGCTGAACCTTCTACTTTCTCTTTTCCGTCGGTGGCGGCGTGGGTAGGGCCAGATGATCATTGTTACATTGCTTTTTGTGACAACGTTCTATCGCCGTTCGCACGAAGTATGTAACGAAATTCATTAAAATTCATTAGTTTGAATATACGTAGTAATCTTCCCTCATATCATAGTGCAACAGAATTGCCCTCGATATTGCCCCGGGTTGCGTAAACGCCTAGTATATCTGCGCTCCGTCGTTCGAGAGTAAGTTATTCGTTTGTCGGTCCCTTTGGAGTCGGTGTGGACCCACGGTTACGTCACGTTAATTATGTAGGACTAGGGGTTAAGCTAGATCATTATTCCCTTATTAATCACACCTTTCTTCACCCTCTTGAAGTCCGCTTGCATGTTTTGGGTACCCCCCAAGCGTTTGTGGTGATTCGTGAAATTTTAGATATCCTTTGGGAATTTTGCGGAAGGAGCCCATTACAGATACGCATAAGAGAGCAGGATCTTATATTCCTGGCTCGAGTCGCTTCAGTCGTATTACGGCATTTGGGTATAGACTCCCCCGTATTGAGTTTTATTATTGAAGTCTGACATGCAAAGCTAGACTGTCCTCGGCAGTTCAGATTTCTGACCCCGAGAAGATTTGCTTGATAAAAATTTGGCGAATATTGTTTTCATGTCACCATTCATTCATGCGTACTCTGTCGCATATCTTATATGTTGAATTCATATGTGGGTAGTTGAAATAATCTTAAATAGCTAACATTGGCTAATTTTACTTTCAGTTTTTGTTTAGGTGAACGTTAATATTCGTTTTGTGATTCATTCTCTTGTTAGGGCTCGCTTTCCCTCTCAATTAACGATAGCCTGGTCACTCACACACGCATAAACACACACATTCGCCTCAACTCACACACACAGGATAAAAGACACTGACCCTTTTCATTGTTCTAGTGCCGCGTAAGATTTTATCCTTTTAGCCCGCACTTTTGTCCTGTCGCGGTCTGTTTACCGTTTACATCTATTTCTTTATCTGTGTGACGACTATGGTTTCCAAATTATGATTCTTTTGCCGGATCGCCGGGGGGGGGGGGGGAAGGTCGTTCCCCTTATCTATTCTATATCTATCAGAGAGGTTGAATAGTTCAAATAGGGTCTATGGCGCCGCTACTGACATCTCCTCTTCTATTTTCTCCTTTACCTTTGTGAAAATACAACACAAATGAAAAAAAGACGAAAATAAGTTTAAAAACCAACATGAA
>NC_051397.1:18085203-18092538 GCF_015228065.2 Penaeus monodon
ATACGGGAACCAGAACCTAAAACAAGACAAAGGAGCACTCAGTTTTTATCATAAAAAATGAAAACTTAAAATATCCCACCTTACTGCCGTAGGAAAAAAAAAAAAAAAAAAAACACGTCAATAGCTTCCACCGGGTGTACATCGGCCGCTATTAGGACGTTCAACCTATGCCCCTGCCTACCCCCGCTCAGTTCCCGGGCTATATATAGCCGGCCCCCAGCAAGGATTTTATTAGTGGGCTAGTAACTAGCCCCGGGAACGGACTAATTAATGTCTCTCTCCCTAGATGGCGTGGCAGGTTCCGCCGAAGAAAGATAGCTTTCTTCACTAATCTCGGGGTTGCAAACCCTTACCCCCAATAAAAATAGCACTTAAACTAGTTAAAAGCTATAACCGATGCTAAAAAAAAGTATGTAAACTCTTACCCCAGCTTTAAAAGAGTGCATATAAAAAACTATAAAAGAAAATGGCTATGGTTCCGTTAAAATCATGGAATAAGAACACGACGAAATAAAATATAAAAAAACAATAAAAATAAGTCCAAAAAAAGGTACGAAGAAGGAAGAGGCATCGTTTACGTGCGTTTGCGCGGTTAGGTCGCCCTTCTTCAGGGGAGACTCAGGCATTCCCAGCGCTCCGGCGCTACTGGCTAGGTATGGGTCACTACACTATCAGTGTGCACTAATAATTCACGACCAGGCCGAATGCTTTTTAGCCTGTAAACTATATCACTAACAAAGGTTGTAATTTCATAGATAATCCTGCCTTGGGCTAAGAATTTATATTCACACATGACCCAACTTCTGTATCTTTCACCTGGGATCGTGACTGGCACCTTTCACGGTCAGCTGTGCCTTTCTCCAAGTACAGCTGACACCGATTATAAACTTTGTTTGCAATAACAGAGTTCTTACGTCTCAAGTCCTCTACATTGTACCATGGCCCATTATCATGAAAGAATTTTAAATAAGGTATTGAGAGATCCTTGTTGTACATAAGGAAGTGAGAAGAATCATAGACTGTCCAGTGAATTGTATGCAAATACAGCTAAAGGGAGCAGTGTATCCCATTCTTTAGAGTTATCATATGTCATACTCCTCAATGGAGTTGTAGTGTGCCTATTTATCTGCAACAACCCACAAATGTCTTTAAAAACTTCATTTATAAATTCTCCTCCACCTTCTGTTATTACATGTTTTGGAACGCCATGGATGCTGACAACATGTGTTATAAAAGCTTGGGCTACTTCCTTTGCTTCTTTGTTTCGTATTGTTATAGCTATGAGGAATCAACATATCAATTACTGTCAGCACATACTTCGCCCCTTCATTTGTAACAAGGAGAGGGCCTCCCAAATCTAGGTGTATACACTCAAATTTCTCTCTTACACCTGGGAACCGATGCAGTGGAGCAGGCACATCCCTCATTGGCTTACATTTAAGGCACACACTACATGGTTTTACATATTTTGGGACGTCCTTTGACATGTCTGGTCAGAATGCAAACTTCTTTAGTCTCTCAAGGGTAACCTTGCCAAGGGAAGGCAATGGGCTAGATACAATGCTTTGTTTTTATACGAGTCTGGAACAAAAACTTGAGTGTCTAGCTGATCATATATATTGACATGGGTATGATAGAGAATTCCATCTTGCAGTATTTTGAAATCATTGATATATTTTAATCGTTTACTTCACCCCTGAGCTTTCAGTGCATCATCAAACGATTTTGCGGTTATTAAGCTTCTGAGAACCCTTTGTCATCTCAGTAAGAGGCTTAGCTACTTGTGTAAAATTGAGAATGAATTTGCGATAATAATTTGCAAGACCAAGAAATGACTGCAGTTTTTTCAGTACCAATGGTTTTGGAAACTTCCATAGAGCTTCTAACTTTTCTCCCTGAGGTCTGATACCCTTACTAGAAATTATATGCTCAAGATACTACACTTCTCCAGTTTTAAAGAAAGATTACTTTGCACTCATCTATCAAGAATATCCTCAAGATTGTACATGTGTTCTTCCCATGAGGATCCAAGGACAACTATATCATCCATATATACCATGGCTGACCTCCCTTTTAATCCTGCGAAAGCCTGATTTATTGCTTTTTGAAAACACGAGGGAGCATCCTTTAACCCAAATAGCAGAGAAGTAAATTCATAATGTCCATTTGGTGTTGAGAAATCAGTCTTAGGACAGCTCTCAGAAGTTAATGGAATTTGATGATAAGCCTGGCGCATGTCTAATAATGAGAAGACTACTTCTACCTAGACACCTCAATATAGAATCTATATTTGGCAAGGGATATCTGTCATCCTTTGTTTAGGGCACAAAAATCTAAACATAGTCTAAAGGTTTTGTCTTTCTTAATTACAGGGGCAAGAGGACTATTGTATGGTGATCTAGAGGGCCTAATTATTCCTTTCTCTAACATGTCCTCAATCTGGGCTTGAATTTCCTCCCGATAATTTGCAGGATTTGGGTATGGCCTTTTATACACTGGCGGTCCTACTGTCTGAATTTCATGGAAGAAATGAGTTGCTACAGTAAGAGGTTCATCTTTAAGTGAAAATGCTTCTCCATATTTATTGACCAGCATTTGCAGTGCTTGATTTTCTTTACTTTGTAGATCAGGAAACAAGGTATTTACTTGTTCTCTTAATTTCTCTTAACAAGAAGATTGCATGAGTGCACCTGCCATTTCTCCGTGAATGTTGGATTTACTTGATTTTTGTGGCAAAGGCATTCCTTCTAACACTGTTACATGCCCCACTGGGCAATTTGATATTAATTCTACTATCTCTGGTTGGATGTTTAAATATGGGACTTTAAACCAATACTCATCCTTCTTGTTTTAATCAACTGTATAATCCCTTTGCTCAACAAGTTGCTATTAGTAACATGCTCTTTTGGTATGAAGAGTCCTGATATGTTGCTCTCTAAGAGCCCTCTGCTATGACAACTGACTACCATCCCCACAGTACCACCTGAAAACTCGTCACCACACTGAGATGTAGCAAAACATGCCGGCAAGGTTTGAGAGTGACCTTCCATAAAGTGATAATCTTCAGACTTAGTTTCGCCAGAATCACTTAAAATATCTGCTCCAATATCCGCTTCTTCCACTGGCTACAACTAGTTTTAGCGAGCTAGATGACACAAGCCTTGCAGGTATCCTTGTTTTATTGATTAGCATTTTAAACGGCTTTGAGCAAAACTCTATCTTATGGGAAAGAATAAAATCTGAGCCCAATAATATCTCTGTAGGTAGATCCACATCCTTAACTACGAAGCAATGATGAGTCAAAGGAATTTTAGCTAACCACATCATTAGTGGAACCAACCAATGATGTTGTAACATAGACCCGTCTGCTAGACGAACACTCACGTTAGTCTTTGTATAGTCCCTTGTTTTCAAAGCTAGCAATATGGATTCATGCACTAAGGATACTTCAGCACCAGTGTCAAACAATACCCTTCTTTCACTGCCCTCTACTACTGGATTCAAAACTATCAATCCTTTACTATTAAATTTTGTAGCACTGGCAACATAATGTAAGTAATGTAAGACCTAGCTAATTTCCAATTTGAAGGTGAATGGTAAGCTTTCTTTGCATAACCAGTATTTCCACAACTACAATCACTATTGCTTGCATTCTGTCGAGAGGGTCCTGGAGCTTGTCCCCTGAATCGATAACATGTATCTATGTAATGACCGGTCTTCTTGCAAAACGTACAGAAAGGTAAGTTCCTTTTATGACTGAATTCTCTGAAGGAGGATGTGGAAGGCTGGAAATCAACCTGATGTTGCATCAGATCCCTGTATTTCATTTGTTTTGTTCATTTTACTCTGGCTATTGTACTCAGTACTGTGGTTTTCGGCTGACCTATGAGGCAGGGCATTAACATGCACTTTTTTATTATTCACTTGTTCCTCATAAACTAATTTAGCTTCTGAGTGTTGTTTTATGTACTCCAATCCCTGTGCTAAGAGCTCCCCATGCTTGAAACATTGGGCATCAGATAACCTCTCGGCAAAAGGCGGTGGATTTTTTTTACGAAACGCCTTCCTGACAGATAGCGCACCAGAGGTTCCTTTGTTGGGTCTATGGACATTGCCTTTGCAACAAGGACTTGCAACCTCACATTGTAATTCTCTAAGTTCTCCCCCTCACGGATCTTTGTGGTTTCTAATTCTGTCAAAGCAACATCTAGTCAGGAAGATTTAGGAAAGTATTTCAGGAAAGTTTCTTTAAATGCTATCCAATTTCTTGGATTTTGAGTCTTTCACAACTGTACTGCTGCTGCTGTGCTATCTAGTGTGTATTTAACCACTACATTTATCAACCCTTCATCAGTCCACTCAGATTGCGGGCATCTGGCCTCTATAATGGCAAGCCAGTTTCCCGCATCAGGACACGCTGTCTGAGCCACTGAAGGATGTTTGTCAATTCCGTTCGAAGCAAAAATACAGAATATCAAAAGCCTTTTCGAATTTGTCCATCTCCCCCCCCCCTAACGATAGCCGCCTTGCCGCAGTGGGGGGCTTGAGGTCCCAATGATCTGGTGAGCCGGACCAGAGGGCTACCTATACTGGAGGGGTCACCAGTGAGGGATGAGACAAAGTGGCTTATTGGTGGACTAAGGCCTATGATAGGGGATGATTGATTGATTATTTAAAATTATCTGCCATGTCAACAGCTATGGTCATTAGTGGCGAATACCCTGTTAAATAAAAATATTAAAATGTTTAAAACTTTAAAAATCTATCAATAGATATCTTATAAATAACAATAAACAAATTAAAAATCAAATCATAAATATTATACTCTAAGTGTATAAAATTATTGCATAAACATTATGCATAATTAAATTCTATTAAAAATATTAGTCTCCCTAAGGAAACTAATAAGACCCTCTGTCACAATCCTCCCCCAATACATTTTTCAGTGTATATGGGGGAGACAAGTACATACGTCTTTGGTCTGAGAATGTTGCACATCTTTCCACTACATGTGCGATCGTTAATGGTTCTTGGCATCCTTCACAAAGTGCTTGACTTTTAGCCATCATCGGCCCATGAGTCATTCTTGTGTGCCCGATTCTTAGTCTTGTTAATGCAACTTCTACTTTTCGGTTGGGATGGATGCTAGTCACCCAACTGCCCCCCCTAACGGAAGCCGCCTTCCCGCGGTGGGGGGGCTTGAGGTCCCAATGATCTGGTGAGCCGGACCAGAGGGCTACCCATACTGGAGGGGTCACCAGTGAGGGATGAGACAAAATGGCTTCCTGGTGCACCAAGGCCTATGAGAGGGGATGGTGAACCCACCCCTGGTTCATTCCATCTTGGACCAGGGAGAACTCTCCCACGTGTGTTTGCTGTGCGTGGCATCCCGTATTACCAGGAGACAGGAGTCCTGGAGGTTGAGCGATGCTGCACGCTGCGCCCTGCAGCTAGCAACACACCTCTTTGGTCCTTTATTCTGGTTAGACGGGTGGCTCGATCAAGGCCCGGTCAAGTCAATCGGCTGGTCAAATATGGCTAGGGACAAGCAGGCACTATTCAGTCGGTAGCGCATAGGTCCTGCGACTGCCATCAGTACTGTAATAGTGGCTGCGTATATTTCCTCATTACCCCTGTGGCTGTTGGGAGATTTTGAACCCCAACTATAGCTTCCCCTCGTTGGACTCCATGGTGGGTGGGGGGGTGAGGAAATGAAGAATTTGAGTACTACAAATTTACAAAGATCTAGCTCTCTCCCTGACGACCTACGCAATCCCCCGACCATTCCCTCTGGAACATCACGTATTGTCACTTTGGAACCTTTCCAGCTTCCAAAGGGCAAGAATGGGAATCATAATGGTTCCCGGGCTCCCAAACCAGGTAAGAAGGGGGAAAAGTCCTCCTCAATCCTCTAAGGAAATCTTACCTGGTAAATATGAAAACATTTCATATAGTAAGTACCTAGTAGTGAAGATCATTGATGGTGTATCAATTATGGATCTTGATATTTTCGAAGTACATCGAAAAATTGTTGAAGTATGTCAACGTGATCCTCGCATCACCCCACAGCGAGATGGTACCCTGATAGTTGAGGTTTCGTCACCAGATGAGAGTGACCGTCTGCGTGCGATATGCGACATTCCTGGGGCTCAAGTTTCATGTTCTCCTCACAAAACCCTTAATCAGTGTAAGGGAATTGTTTTTTCCCGAGACCTGATGAGGTATTCTGAAGAGAAACTGTTAGAGGAACTAGAGAATTTTAATGTAGTGGCAGTAAAACGTTTTAAGAAGAAAGTTGATGGTTTGGAACAGTCGACACCAGCTCTTCTTCTAACTTTTAACACGTTAGTCCTTCCAAAATCGGTTAAGTTAGCATGGTACCACCTCAAGGTAAAGCCATATGTGCCCAACCCTATGCAGTGCTTCCACTGCCAGGGTTATGGGCATAGAGCCAACTCTTGCCGTTTTAAAGAAAATGGGCAACCAAGAGTATGTGTAAGGTGTGGTACAACAGGTCATCAAGGAGATGACAACTGTCCAGGTCCAATATGCTGTTACCACTGCAAAGAAGCTCATGAAGCTTCTTCAAAGCAATGTAAAAGGTACAAATTTGAAAAGGAAGTATTGGTAATAAGGAGCAAGGAGATTGATTGATTATTTAAAATTATCTGCCGCGTCAACAGCTAAGGTCATTAGCGGCGAATACCTTGTTAACTAGAAATATTAAAATGTTTAAAACTTTAAAAAATTATCAATAAATATCTTACAAATAACAATAAATAGATTAAAAATCAAAACATAAATATTATGCTCTAAGTGCATAAAATGATTGCATAAACATTATGCATAATTATATTTTATTGAAAATATTAGTCTCCCTAATGAAATTAATAAGACCCTCTATGTCACAATCTTCCCCCAGTACATTTTTCAGTGTATATGGGGGAGACAAGTACATACGTCTTTGGTCTGAGAATGTTGCACATCTTTCCACTACATGTGCGATCGTTAATGGCTCTTGGCATCCTTCACAAAGTGCTTCATTTTTAGCCATCATTGGCCCATGAGTAGTCTTGTGTGCCCGGTTCTTAGTCTTGTTAATACAACTTCCACTTTTCGGTTGGGATGGATGCTAGTTGCCCAACTACCAAGGTCATCTCTAATTTCTCGCATTTTGTTTCTGGAGGTATGCCTCCATTTTTCCCTCCATTTATCACGAAGACAACTTCTGATGCTGGGTTTCAGGTCGGTGTGTGGGAGAGGAAAACGAACATCACAAGGCTGAGCAGCAGCTGCCTTGGCCTTCTGATCAGCTCACTCATTCCCACTGATACC
>NC_051397.1:18092638-18111802 GCF_015228065.2 Penaeus monodon
AAAATTTGCTTTTGGAGGGGAAAAAAACCCCTACCCCTTTATGGGAATTTTCCCCTGAAGTGGATTTATTTAAATTTTTGTGCCAAAGACATTCCTTCAAACATTTTACACCCCCCACTGGGAATTGATATTAGTTCTACCATCTCTGGTTGGACATTTAAATAGGGATTTAAACTATCTAATCCTTTTTGTTTTAATCAATGAAAAAACCCCTTGCCCAATAAATTGTATTAGTAACAGTCCCCTTGGTATAAAGAGTCCCTGATATTTGTTCTCAAAGAGCCCTCTGCTGTGACAACTCCTGACTACCATCCCTACGTACCCCCTGAAAACCCGTCAACAATGAGATGTACAAAACATCCCGGCAAGGTCGAGAGTGACTTCCAAAATGTGGAAATTTTCTGACTTTTTTTCATCAGAATCACAAAGGATACTTCAGCCCCAGTATAAAACAAACCCCCCTTTCAGTGCCCCCTACTATGCTTTTAATAAAAAAATCAATCTCTACCTTTAAATTTTTAGCACGGGCAACTTGTATTAAACCCTTAGAATTTTGGACCTGATTCCACTAAGGTTATATTTATGTCACTTGGTTTTGCTGGGCTGCCCCTTTTTCCCGTTTGTTTTTCTGATTTGTTTGATTTTCTTGGGGTTTCCATGCGAGTCGTTTATGGGTGGTATTGAAAGCCCTAGTGTTTTCCAATTTGAAGGTGAATGGTAGCTTTCTTTCAAAACCCATTTTTTCCACAATTACGTCACTTTTGCAGTTTTGTCGAAGGTCCTGGATCTTTCTCCTGAAATAACATGTTCTATGTCATGCCGGTCTTCTTGAAAAAACGACAAAAAGGAAAATCTTTAATGACTGGTTCTCTGAAGGGAACATAGAGGTTTGGGGAAATTATGTGTCAGGCCCCGTGGTGGGTGCATAACATTTTCCTTGTCGTTTTATTTATTTGGTATTGTACTCAATACTGTGGCTTTCGGCCCGTCTATGAAAGGGAGGGCATTAACAGCACTTTCTTTTTATTCATTGTTCCATAAAATAAATTTTGCCTCCAGGGGTTGTCTATGTACTCCAACCCTATGTAAGAGTTTTCCCCCTATCGAAATATTGGGAAGCAGAAATCTCTCGGCAAAAAACGATGGATTTTTTTTTACGAAAAACCTTCTGGGTCTATGGACAGCCCTTTTCAACAAGGACCTGCAAACTCACATTGTAATTTCTAAGTTCCCACCTCCGGATCTTTGGGTTTTTTTAACTCTGTCAAAGTAAACTAAAGAGGAAGAGAGGAAAAAATTTAAAGGAAAGTTTCCTTTAAAGTTATTTCCAGTTCCTTGGGTTTTGAGCTTGTGCTGCGCTGCCCCGCTATCTAGGCATATTAACCACAACATTTTTTAGCCCTTTAAACAGTCCACTCAGATCCGGCTCTGTCCTCTGTAGACAAGCCAGTTTTCCCCGGCAGGGGCAGACTGTCTGAGCCCCTGAAGGGTGTCGGTCATCCCCCGAAAAAAAAAAAAGAATACCAAAACCTTTTAATTGCCCCCTCTCCTTACTCTCCAATTCTTGTAATACTCTAAAAAAACTATGCGACATCTCTGGCAGGTCCTGTTTGAATAAAGTTTTCTGAGAGAGGGTTCCCTGGGTGTCCTGGCGGCGGACGGAACCTGTTTTCCCTTGCCCACTTAATGGGGTTTTTGGCATTCTAAAAAATACCTTTATGATTTTTTAACGTTAAGGCCCCTTTTGTTTCCTCCCCTTAAAATACGTGCTGTTAACTACAATTTTTTTTTATTTTTCGACATTTTTACGTTTTACTTATTGTTTTTCATTACTGTATTTTTGTTTGGGAAGTCATTTCACTTTCAAGTGCAAAATTGCATATTTTATTACTTTTTTATAATTTGTAAAGATATTTTATTTTTATTTCAACTGAAAACAAAGTATCTATTCGTCACTCGGGCCTCAAACAATGTAAGCAGGCTTTATTTTTTATTCCGGATTGCCTAGACATGCTTTATTTTTCCCTTTACCTTTGTTATTAAGTAATGAAGGTGGGAAAAAGCATCCCCTCAATGTATGGACAGAATCTGAGTATAATTTAAAAAAAACTAGTGGGGACAAATTCTCACTAGCTACTTTTAAATTTTTTTTGTTATTTTTTTTTTAATTATTTATTTATTTTTTTATTTAATTCAGTATATATATCATTTTAGCAAATTTTTTGCACAAGTGGCAAGATTATTAAAGCAATGAGCTGAGCCTTTTTTTACCTAGGCAGACGAAGGGGAATATAGTGGATTTTTGGTTTATTTTTTATAATTAATTTAATTTTTTTTTTCTGCTCACCCCTCTTCGCCGTATATAATCCTACGGTAATGCCCCAAAAAAATTTTAAAACCCGTCATTATAAAAAAAAAACATATCAGATCGCAAGGTTTTATACAAAAAGAAAATGTTTTTTCACCCCAAATTACGCACGAATTTATGCTTAAAGTTCCCTTTTATAGAGCACTCATACATTACCATAAAACAAAATAAAAAAAAAAAATATGCGTTTTAAAGTAAAATACTTAAAAACAAATAGCACAATATTTTTCATGATTTAAAATTTTTAAGATAGTTTACAGACTTCAAGATATTTTTCTGACTTGTATGTTAAAAAAGGCATAAAAATCTTGTATACTCAATTTTTTGAAATTCAAGCATAAATTAATTTATATATCCATAACATAAAAAAATCTCGTAAGTGGTAATATCGAATTTATTTATTGATAATTTCCAATAATTTTAATTTTCTCGAAAAATAAGTATTTAAATTTTTTTCGTATTTTTAAAAAGGGGGTGAAATGTTTTTTTTTTGCGAAACCCCCGGGCCACTGGGTGTTCCCAGCTGCCGTAGATTTTACTTTTTCTTTTTCTAATGTTTAACATTTCCCCATTAAAAGGTAAAAGCCCCCAGTGTCAGATCGTAGTACTTGGGATTCATTGTTATCAAGAGGAAAATTGAAAGTTGTTTTCATTTTTATTTATTTGGATTCAATATTGCCTTAACTTGGATTCTGAATTTTCTAAGTTAAAACCCGGGGATCTTTTAATAAATTTTTTCGAGTAATTCACCGGGTAACATTCATTGCACCTAGTTTGGGGTTGCTCTGGGCCGACTTTTGTCACACATTTTTTACTCAGCCTGGCTCTCGCATCTTTCTCTTTTCTTCATTGGTTCTTTTCCCGTACACACTTCTTCACTGGTAATTTTCTTGTCCAAGAAAAATATCCATGGTTTAAAACAGGTACACTAACAACAGTCTTGTTGCCTTTTCCCACGTTGGCCGACCCGGGCAAAATCTAATTTCTCGGTCAATTCGCCTGATATGCGATGGGGGCGAAAATGAACAACAAAGGTTAATTTTTGGTCGCCTGTGGGGGAATCTGAGTAGATTTTTTGGGTTACTTCACTTTTTTCAATATTCACTTGTTAAGGGATAGCCCAGCGTTGCACCACGGGTGTGTGTGTGTGTTGTGTTGGGGTTTTGTGTTGTGTGGTGTGTGGTGTGTGGTTGTGTGTGTGTGGTTGTGACGCATTCGTATACAAAGCGAAAGGCAAGAAAAACACATAGCTACTTTTATTACGTGTGTGTGTGTGGTGTGTGTGTGTGTTTGTGTGGTGTGTGTGTTGGTGGTGGTGGTGTTGTGGTGTGTGTGGTGGTGTGTGCTTATATTCTGTAAATTTATTATCCTGTTGTCTCCCAAATCACTCTTTTTTTTGTCAATCATCCGCCCCCTTTTTCTTTATGTCTATTGTATTGTATCTACTCTTGTTTTTGTACTTTGTTACTTTGATGATCTCCCATTAATTCGGAATCATTTTCTCTTTTTTATAGTATTCTTCTTTAATATTTTTAAAAACTGGCCGCAGATCTGTTTGGGTTTTAAACCCAAAAAAAAGCCCTAACCTTTCCTATATACATTTTTTTTTAAAAAAGAGACACTAAATTTTAAACTCAGATGGGGAATCTAACCCCAGCCCGGAAGCAGGTGCTCAAGTCAAAGCCATTTTGAATATTACTAAAATGCTTTTGGGGAATTTTTAAGTGAAGAACATCAAAATGAAGCGGGGTGGTAGCCTAGAAAGGTTAAGGCTTGCAGCCTTCGTTTGCAGCTTCCACCCCGTCTAGCTCAGTGCGAAAAAGGGAGCAGCTTTTTGCATAAGTCTCCCTGCCAGGGTCACAGCCTCTCCCTCATAAGACTTTTGCAGTGCCTCCTCAGGGCCCCCCATGGGTAACTGGCACTTTCGGTCCCAGGTAAATCTTTTTGAGATCTCGAGCCAGGGGCCCCAGAGGTCGGAGCATGGCCCACCAGATATGGCACGCTCTGGCTGTCCCCAACTCCTGCGCCAGCCACCCAGAAAAGGGGCGGCCGGGGAGGGGTGGGCCTTGCCAGTTCTCCTCCCCCAGAAGCCCCATGGCAACGTCAACGAAAATGGAAATGCGGGGGGGAAGGGGTGTTGTCCCTCCCCCAGCAAGAAGGCGGGTTGGGGGTCCCCTGGGAGGGCAAATGTCGGGGGTGCAGGTTGAACGAGAGTTACTCGTCCCACCTGCCCCCGGGGCAGGCGTCAACCCCCCATGAAGCTTGTGGGCAAAGCCTTGGGAACCCCCAAGGCGGATGGGCCCCCACAGCCTGCCCCCCCCTTTATCTGGGGCTGATTGGCGGGGGCGGCAGAGGTGGCGTGCACCTGGGTGACCCCCCAAGCTTAATCTAGCGTGTTTTCCGGTTTAGGCCTTGGAACACCCGGGCCCTTTGCAGCAGGATGAGCGGTACCTCTGCTATCGTGGAATTGAAGCGAGGGATTTTGAGGTGGCTCCCCTCTCAGAGGTGAGAAGACCTGGTAGGGGCACGTATGTGGGTGGTTACCCCTACGGCGGGTCGGGCCGCATGAGGTCACCACCTCCGGGGTTTACCCATAGCCACTCCAGTCGACTTCAGCCCCGGTGTTGAGGTGACACAGGTTGAAGCGTATATGGATTGAGATGAAGCATGTTTTTGGGTTTCATGTCCCTTTTATTGCGTTACGCTCCTACCGATGTAAAAAAAATTGATGTAAAAAGAGGTGTTTCTATGCCAAACTGTATCTGTGGAAAAACGATTGCCCCGGCGAGAATTTGCATTGTTGGGTGATTTCAATGGGTATGGCTGGACGGCGGCTACGAGATGTCTGTCGGCCCCCATGGCTCGGGAGCTGATCCCAGCAGGAGAATACCCCCCTTTCTCAGGGACTTTGCCAGGTCCCAGAAAATGAGGACCTCTGGCTCCGGACCAGGCCCCAAACCCCGTATCGCTGTAGCAAGTCCGGGGCCCAAGGAGATCGGCCACTTTCTTGTTAGCACTTGTGGAGGATCCCCCAAAATGCGGGGTTTTACCGGAGGCCCGAGTTCTGTGGCACGACCATAGGCGGTTGTGGCTCCCCTGGGGGTCCCTTCAAAATCCCGTCCCTCCAGGGGCCACCCTAAGATGTTTCACCGGCAATAAGGGAGGGGAGTGTCCGGGGGTTAAATGGCAGTTTCTGCCCAATTCACGAACTCAAAAACCCTGACGGACCCAGTTGCTTGTGGGAGCTCTTCAAGCGCAAACATCGAAGCAGCTCGGGAGCCATTGGCTTATGCCCGAAGGCAAGGCAGAATTCCATCCCCGGAGACATAGAGGCCACAAAGCATGCAAGGTTCGGGCGAAGGGGAAACAAGTCTGTGTCGTCCCCGGTTCGTAGGGCTCGGACACTGCTGAAAGGGACAAGGAAAGTTCATCAGGAATCTTGCTGAGGAGGCGAAGCCTTTCTTTGGGAAAGACCTTCGCCCCCCGCTACCAAGCCTAAGAAAACTGAACTCTAACCCTCCTCACAAAATGACTACATTTCCCATCAGCGGAGGCTGAAGAGTGAGAAAAACTTCAGGCTATGGATATCCCTGCTGAACTGCTAAAAGGGTAGGGGGGAAATATGGCCCGGGGCCCGTTACAGTCCTGATACCATCTGGCGTTGGTCTTCCCCCTGAGTGAGGGGGGTAGTCACCCTCTTGGAAAAGGGGAAAGGGGGTCAAGGGGGCTGTACAACTACCGTGGATACATGCTCAGCATACCAGGCAGATTCTTGCCCCATTCTTTTGAAACGGGTCCGCAAACCCCCTACTGAGGGACAGAGCCGGAGCAGATGGGTTTACTCCTGGCAAGTCCCGATAGACCATATCTACGTTGAGTAATTGGGGAACGCCGGTGAGTTTGGGCGGGGTTGCTTGCAGCCTACATCGACCTCAAGAAGGCGTTTGACTCAGTGCTCGGGAATCGCTATGGGAGATCCGAGGGTCAGGGGAAATTCCAACCAGATTTTGGCCTGATAGAAGCCCCTTTTACTGGTACGAAAGTGCTGTTAAAAAAAAGTGGGGGGGGGGTTGGGATTTTCCCGTTTTAATTCAGGGGTGAGGCAAGGCTACGTCTTGCACCAAAAAAGGGGGAAGCTACTAGCCAAAGTCAGTGTGGGCAACACTAGGCAATATTAAGGGCTCTGACCCTTGACTTTGCTGATGATGTTGCTTCCATCTGAGTCCCTGGAGACTTTTGGGGGTCTTAGCATTTAGCAAGAGGCAAAGCCCCTAGGCTAGAGGCCCTGGACCAAAACCAAGATTTAGGATTTTGGGGGCCTGTTTTGGGGAAACCCTTCAGTCGATCCCCTGCTTCGGCGGGAGTTTAAGTCACGAAAGTTTACTACCCTTTATAGTGTAGTAATATCTCGGGTTGTAACCAGGAAGTCAGTAGACGGATTGTTTTTGGCAACAGGAGCCTGACTCGACAACAAAAAGTTTGGGATGTCGGTACCTATGCAGAAGGGCCAAGCTGCGTGTCTTAAGGGGCCTGTACTGCAGTTTTGCTCTATGGAAGCGAAACCTGGATGTATCCAGTGTTTGGAGTCTTGCCTTTATGCCTTTTGTAAAAAGTCCCTTTCCCGGATCATGGGGTACAGTTGGCAGGACCGCATGTCCTGCCCCAACCGGGGGTTCACGTGAGACGGCAGGGTGTTACTTGCATAATCTGGATCGCCCAACTTAGGCTATAGGACCTAACGCCTCTCCCTGTGGACGACCCTGCCCCCCAGGTTGCTCTCTGCGGACAACCCCCGGGGGAGGAGACCCGTGGGAGACCTAGGAGATATGGCTTGGGGACTCGCGAGACCTGTCGCAAGGAATTAGAGATGGGCGTGGGCCGCCTGGAGAGCCTCGAGGGATTCCCCTGGCTGGAAACGAAGGGGGGTGCGGGCCCGCGCCCCTGTCGGTGTTGCCCCAGATGATGATGATGACATTAAAAAATGGTAATGCGTGTACCTTTTTGGTGAAAAAGAGAGAGAGAAGAAAGGGGGGGGGGGGGGCAAAATGCGTCTCGTGAATTTGCCACGCCAGTTTACTTTTTGAGAAGGAAGGCACGAGATAAATAAGGGAAAGGAAAAAGAGATATGATGGAAAGGGGGGGAAACATAAGAGAAAAAGGAAATGCAATGATAAAAAAAATTGAAGTAACGCTTTTTTTTCAGAAAAAACAGTAGTAAAAGGGGACCAGAATATGTTGCATTGAATATGTAATAACAGCAATTTTACAAATTTAAGGGCTGCATAAAAACAGTCTTTAAAATTTTGTTGTACACGTGGCACCAATAAAAAAAAATAGATTTGAGAAGTTCAGCTTCGCCCAGGTTTTTATTATGGCCGGCCTTTCGCTTTTATGGCTGTTCATTTTTTTTGACATCGGGCTTACCGGGGGGGGATTTCTCCCCCAAGGGGTAACATATCGCATAATTCTTCCAGCACGACCGCAATGCTACAAAAATCATTCATGGGTTTATTGTTCTTAATCGCCTGCACGGGAAACCTAGGGATTTGGAAGAATGGTTCGACCCTTTTTGATTTTTTTAGAGAGGCCAGTGGTTCATAGCCTGTGAGTCTGAGTACCAGTGGCCGAGGGGGAGGGGTTCGTTTTTCCCCTTTTGTGAAGTCGAGGGCGCAGTACCTTTTTATTAGAAATTTTTGGCTTGGTAGTATTCACGGGGTTTGGGGGCATACCCCTGCCAATGTCGGCTAGTCGTCAGCAAGCTCATTCCCTCGATGCCAAGTGGCTGGGACCCGCTTTTTTGTTCTTCCCCCTGAGCAAAAATCCTTTCCGTGGATTGTGAGGTAGTATCAGAAGGTAGATTTGTCTTTGGGGGGGAGGCGTAAAAGGTCAAAGCTCCCCTGGGTCTGTAGTATGACCACATACCCTTCCCCTCAGGGACGCGTGGGTAGGGCCCCTTTGGCCAGTTGGGACTTTGGGCTTTTGTGCCCCCTTTTTTTCCTCTTGTATGACTTGAGGCACCCCCGGGTGTTGGGGCCCCTTGCTACAGCCCCAAAAATTTAGGTTTGGTTGTGCAGCTACCCTGGTGGTGCCCAACTTGGGGCACTTGAAACCCCAAAAGGGATCAGGAAATATGTTCGAGGTCGTGCCCAGTTACCCCGATCAAGGGGAGGGTTGGGGCCCTTTCATGGTCACCAGGGCTAGCCCTTTTTGGGACTTTCCCTTTTGGCATTGGGGAAGCCCCCACAAACTGTGGGGTGAGTAATCAGTTCCACTTCATTGGACTGAAAACCCAAAAGTAGCCCCACTGACTCTTATTTTGGGGTTTTCGTGGTAGAGCCCATTTTCCTTCCATTTGAGCCCCTTTGTTTCCTGGGAAAAACTCGGGGAATTTCCATGCCTGCCATTGGTGGGCATTGTCGAAGCCTTTGATTTGGGGGGAAACCCCTTTGGGAGGTCCTGACCTCCCCTCAGTTGTTTCCCCCTCGGACTTTCCCCGCCTTTCGGTTTGGGGTTTGCTGGGGGGGGGGGGAGAGGGGGGGGGGTTTTGGGGGGGGGGGAGGGGGGGGGGTTGATTGGGGCGGGCTGGAGAGGCCAGCACGAGAGTCACCTTTTGGACAATTGAGGGACGGACATATTGTTTTTAGTGGTTTTTCTGTTTGTCAATCTTGGCGCAGGCTAACGAGTCATTTGGATGGGTTTTCTTTTACCACCAGGAGGCAGTATGGTTCGGGGTGGCTCCCGTGTTGGGTCTTGCATGGGTATCAACATTTAATCTGTGTGTGGGGGTTTTGAATTGTTTTTTCATGTAATTGGCCAATGTTTACCCTCTCAGCCCCCACCCTCCATGGGGGGCCCAAAAAGGGGGAAGCTAAATGTTAGACCCAGGTCAAAGCTACGGGGGTGATAGAGGATATACCAGCAATAGCCATTTAACCAGTGTGAGGCCAACGGCGGCATGATTTTGGCCCTAGTTCCCCAAAGGGAGCCCAGCCGATTGCCCTGAAGGGAAGGATCAGGCCCCTGTTTTGCTGGAATAGAGGCCCAAAGAGGCGTTTTGCTAGCCCGGGGCGACTCATTCACAGCCGCTCAACCTTCAGGACTCCCATCTCCACAGGCACAAGGCTCCCACACACGGCAAAAAACTGGGGAGAGACAGAGGGGATGCCCTTTCCCCCTACAGGACTCATTTATTGGAACCCTTTTTCCTTCCCCCCTGAAGCAGCATCCAAAGGTTGTTCCCTCAGTGAGGGAAGGAGCTCTTGCACTTTTCCAGGCGGTTCCCTTTTCATCCCTCTGAAACAACCACCCAAAGGTTGTTTCACCTCAGTGAGGGAGGAGAGGTCCGTACTTTTCAAAGTGAATCCTTTTTTCCTCTGGAAACAGCTACCCAAAGGCTGTTTCACCTCAGTGAGGGAAGGGAGTTCTTGCGCTTTTCTAGGCGGTTCCTTTCGTCCCTCTGAAAAAACCCCCAAAAGGTGTTTCACTTCAGTGAGGGAGGAGAGGACCTGTACCTTTTCAAAGGAATCCCTTTTCCCTCTGAAACAGCCCCCAAAGGCTGTTTCATCTCAGTGAGGGAAGGGTGCTCTTGCACTTTTCCAGGCAGTTCCTTTCATCCCTATGAAACAAAAAACCCAAAGGGTTTGTTTCACCTCAGTGAGGGAGGAGAGGATCTGTACCTTTTCAAAGTGATTCCCTCTTCCTTCTAAAAACAGCCACCCAAAGGCTGTTTCACCTCATTTAGTGAAGAGAGTGTGTACCTTTTCCAAAGTGATTCCCTCTGAAACAGCACCCAAAGAGATACCTGCATTTGTTGAAGGAAAGGGTTCCTTCATCCCTCTGAAACAGCCACCCAAAGATGAGTCACCACAGTGAGGGAGAGAAGCTAACTTTCCAGGTGGTTCCTACGGCGGGACGAGAGGGAAGTGTTCTGTCTAGCAGCAGCTTTTTAGACAGAACCAGGCTGAGGGCCTGACAAAGTGAGGGGCTCCTACCTGCCTATTCATTCCTATGCGAAAAACTAGTGTGGCAGTCATCAGATGGTCTGCCATTCCAGTCCCTAGCAAATAGAATGGCAACTTTCTGCATCCCGTAAGGTAGGCACACTAAGGTCCCCCAGACACACCCTCCCCTGCGGAAGGTAAAGGTCTGCCCACGTCGAGCACGCGCCCGAGATGGGTCCAGTATTCTAATGCCGAAAAATCCGTAAAGGAAAGAAATAGGCTAGAGGGCACGAAGCTAAATGCAAGCAATTAGCATCGTGGCAGCAACCAAGGGTGGACACGAAACCGCCAAAGGGTAACGCGTAAGAGCCCAAAGGCCGAATTTGCTGTGGGGCGGGTCCAGTAAAATCTCTTTAAACCGCCCAAGCAAAAACCTTCAGACCGAGAGGTCATAGTAGCTCTTTGGCATTATCTGACTTTGGGGCAACCCACTGCGCCCCGTCGAACGCCTTTACCGGTACGTTCCTCCCTTCGCTTGAATCAGCGCGTAAAGGCTGATTCACCGCAGGGGAGAAAAAGAAAGGAATGTTCTTCAGGTGTGCTGCTGTCGACTGGAATGCACGTGCACCTCAACGTTTGTTATTATCGTGTTAGATGTGAAGACGCGCGGGACCATTTGTATTTATCGAAGAGAAAAACTGCATAAACATGGAAGAATGGGCTCAAGTACCGTTTGACAGTATATAAAAAGGGTCATGTGAGTGTAATAACACACCAACAAAATTTATATATATAAAAATATATATATTTTATAAAATATATAATATTTTAGTATATATTATATACATATATATATGATACATAAAATATATATATATATATAATATAATATATACATATTAATAATATATATATATATATATATATATACTATAATATAATAATATATATATATATATATATATATAAATATATTTTTATAACAAAAATATATATATATAAAATATATATATATAATATATATATATATATATTTTAAATATATATGTGCGTGTGTGTGTGCGACATATATACACACACACACACGCACACACAAAAAACACACAACAACAATATATATATATATATATATATATATATATAATATATATATATATATATATATATATAAAATGCTATAAGTTGTAAAGATTTTTTTTTTTTTACGGTAGGTTCATGTTTGAGCCGCCTGGTCACAGCATGATACTTAATTGTGTTTTCATTTTGTGATGCTCTTGGAGTGAGTTACGTGGTAGGGCCCCCAAGTCCTTTCCACGGAGAGTGCCGGTGTTACCTTTTATGTAATCATTCTCTTTATTTATCCGGCTTGGGACCAGCACGGGACTGGGGCTGGCTTGGCCACCCGTGGCTAGGTAGGCAATCGAGGTAAAGTTCCTGACCGGCCGGGACTCAAAACCCTCGAACTCAGATTGCCGTCGTGACAGTCTCGAGTCCGATAATCTAACCACTCGGCCACCGCGGCCTCAAATTAACGGTAGGAGGTGTTCCCTTTTAGGAAATCATTCCTCTATTTTATCCCTCTTGGGACCAGCACTGATTTGGGGCTGGCTTGCCCACCCAATGGCTAGGTAGGCAGTTGAGGTGAAGTTCCGGGCCCAAGGGAACAAACGCGGGCGGTGACTCGAACCCTCGAACTCAGATTCCCGTTGTGCCACTCTTGAGGTCCGATGCTCTAACCACTCGGCCACCGCGGCCTAAAGTTTCTTTGCCCAGTCCATAATTCTACTATCCAGTACACAGCCCCGTTTGTAAGGCCGGAACAAAAACCGCAAGGCAAGTAATTATTTGTTTGAGGGGGAGGAAAACAAAATGAGACAGGATTTTTTCCGGAGCATCTCAATAAAATGGTTAGATTCAATTTCTAGTCGATGCAACACAAACGCAAGCCATTTTCATACTGAAGATGCCAACTTTCCCCACACCTGGCAGTGGAAATGACAGATAGCTGGTTCAAAAGAACACATATTTTAGTCAACTTATTACGTAATGAAAAAGGTTTCCATGTGCACTTATGCATGTACGATTACACATGTGCACATATCTGTGTCTGTAGCAGCAGAGAGAGGCGAAGGGGGAGTGCCCGTTGCTATCTGTCGTTTTCATACCAGGATTTGCCTCAAGGGTGACTTAACTTTGGCTGGTCATCTCGTTCTGTGTGTGTTGTTCTTGGTGCATCTTCATGGCTGCCTCATCCCCCACGTCCTTGCAAAATTCCCTCCAGGTCCTCCTCGGCTGCATGCTTATCCTCACGTCCTCAAAATCTTCATCTGGATCTACAGCACTTCTGGATCTACAGATGCCGAAGAGGATGCCTCCTGCCCGACAGCAGGAGGCATCCTTTTCGGCATCTCAGGGCGCTGATACCTGCACTGACGAGCTCCTGGAGTTGACTGGATCTGCAGGCGTCCAGGCAGACGGCGCACTTCCACAGTGTCCGGGGCGACTGGTAACGCACTGGCGAGTTCCAGGTCCTTCGCGGGATCTACGGGCATCCTGGCAGGTGGCGCTCTCCCACTACATCATGGGGCAGCTTAATACTTGCTCTAATAAACATCCTGGTTCGCAGGCCTATGGCGATCTTCCGGTGACATCCTTTCCCCACAGCATCCAAAGGGGGACCTTTTCTGCAATAGGATCCCCCTTTCGGGGCCGTGTCGGTTATTCTGGGTCCGAATGCTTTATATAATCGGTAAAACCAGATCATACACGTAAAGGCCTGATAGAAAGAAAAAAAGAAAGGCAACTAAAGAAGAGGGATGTTAAGTACCACTAGTCATTTATTTATATAAATTGCACGTATAAATGTTCGTTTTTAAAACTTTATTTCGTCTTTTTTTCATTTTGTGTTTTATTTCACAAAGATAAAGAAGAAAATAAGAGAGGGAGACATCAGTAGCGATCGGCATGGACCTGGCTTGAACTACCAACCCTCTTAATAGATATGAGAGTAGATAAGGAAATGACAACAGCAATCTGCAAAGTTTTACTTGAACCAATTGTTGTCACACAAAGAAGGGAAAAGTATGTCAAATAAGAAATTTTTACATCATGTACGAGTCATTCATCACGATTGACAAATTGCGGGCAAAAGAGATACATCATAGATCTTTTTGCCGGGACTACACAGCAACAAACCCTATTAATGAAAAGGTTTCAGTGTCTTTTGTTCTGTGTGGATGAGTGAGTGAGTGGGTGAATAAGTGTGTGTGTGTGTATGTGTGTGAGCGACAGCGAGCGTGAATGGGAGAGAAAGTCAGAGCAACCTCACCAGAGAATCAATCACAAACAAGAAGAATAACATTCAGTATTACAAAAAGAGATAAATTAGCAATGCTAGCTATAAATTATTTCAACTACCACATTGAATTCAACATTAATGATATGTGACAGAATGTCACATTAATGAATGGTGACATGAAAATATATTCGCAAGCAAATCTTCTCGGGGTCAGAAGTTCGGACTGATGAGGTAGCCATGTCTAGCTGTGCATGTCAGACTTCATCGACGGGGGATCCTATACCCAAAAGCCATACAGTGAACTAAGCCAGGAAAATCTATAAAAAACCTGCCCTCTTCTGCATATCTGTGATGGGCGCTTGTGACATTCCCTGCAATCACAAATCAAAAAAAAACCCAAAAAACATGTAAGCGACTTCTAGAGGTTGAGAAGGGTGTGATTAATAAGCGATAATGGATTCCAGCTTAAACCCTAGTCCTAGTTTAAATTTAGTGGACATAACTGCGGGTCACATCGACTCGAAACTTGCCGATCTAATGAATAACCATTGAACGTCAGATGGATATCTTTTAAGAAATTTACGAAAACCCCAGGTTATATCGGGCATCCCTGTGCACTATGATATGGGGGGAGATCCTAACGCTGTACTCAAAATAATAAATTTAAAATAAAAATACATTACAAGCTCCGTTTTAGCACCGATAGAATGTTTCACCAATGAGCATGTAACGGTGCTACGGTTAATCTCCAAGGTGTCAACAAAAACAACAACCAAATCACGGGAAAAATGAGTGGTCCTCTCTTGACCCTTTCCACGTCCCCAAATGACAGAAGGGAAAAGAGAAAGTGCAGTCAGGTCAAGACGGGAAAATGTGAGAGGAGAAATAAATTATATGACTTTGGATTCATGATAAAGATAATATCACAAACACATTAAATTCACTGCCCGTGAAACAATATAAATTTCTAATAACCGAGAAAAAATTAATCAACTACTTAAACTAAAGAACAATATTCATGTTTGCTGATCACTTACCTTATGACACGGTAATGCGATCTGAGGTCAGAAGAATAGTATGAGACCGTGTCATTTTTCTGTCACTTAGCACTTTACCCAACAAAACCAATGGCTTAACACATTATGGGAGAAAGGGGGAAGAGAAATAAAGAGGCCCAAAATGTGTAAATCACTTGGTTGTAGACATGGTCTTCGAGAAATGGGTTTAGTGTTTTTTTAGAGACTGTGTGTTCTGTTTCAACCTAAAGGACACAACCACCACCCGCCACCGGGTTTGGTGAACAGTAGTGGGAGTCAACGTACTTACATTTACGACTCACAAAAACATGTAAAGGGGGGCAAAACCTACGGTTTTGGGGAAAAGTGGTGCAAGGGGTCACGTGTCCGGCCAACTCGCCCTGAGGGCGAAGGCTGGACTGACCTTATCACGTCGGGCGCTGGGCACGAACTGAGTAATTTGGGTCACCTTTAGACACAAGAAGTGAGCGTCCACCGAACACGGGGCGTGGAAGGGAAAATAGAAAAGGCAGCGGGGGGAAAGTAGGAATAGCTGAGGAAGTATGGGGGAGCACACACACACACACACACACACACACAAAGAGAGAGAGGGAGGGGGAATAGGAAAGAAGAGAGGAGGGAGAAAAGAGATGAGAGTAGAGTGAAATGGGGAGAGAGGAGAGAGTAAAGAGAGGAGAGAGAAATGAGAGGAAAGAGAGGAGAGAGTAAAGAGATGAGAGAGAAAAGAGGGGAGATGAGAGAAAAGGAGAGAGAGGAGAGAATAAAGAGAGGAGAGAGAGAAAAGAGGAGAATGAAAACAGAGGAGAGAGTAAAGAGAGGAGAGAGAAAAGAGAGGAGAGAGATCTCGATATAAATTTAGGTAAAAAAAAAAATTATATATAAATACAAACAAACACGTTTGTTCATCGATGTGCGTGTATACTAGATTAATTCTGAGATTTAAAATGGCACTTGTCAAGAACTTAAAATGAAATTAGAGTGAAAAGATGTTAAAGTCTTTATACGCTTAAACCCCCCCGGAGGCTTTTAATGTAGGCCAAAACTTATTATCGAGGATATATATACCAATACGTCCTTAGAATATATTCACAAAGCTCAGTTAAAAAAAATATATGAAACTTAAATTAACAAAAATTTTTAACCTGAAATAGATGTAATTGTAGAGAGAAAGAAAATATGAGTTTGGTATTGTGATATCTACTAGTCAAATCCCGATGGCCTCTGCGGTAGCGTCCTGACTTCTGTCGGGGTCCGAGTGTGTTGTCGGAAGTGAAATGTCAGCTGTGATGGAGTAACCTTTTGAAAAAAACTTAATACACACAGCAAATCTGTACGTGACCAGATAAGTGTTTTAAATTTAAGTCTGTATTTAGTTTGGGTGTGGTAGAAATAAGCGATCGTCTTGCCCTGTGACGCGGGAGGAGTCGAGAGGCAGGAGGTTTAGACTAGATTGAGTTGATTGCATTCCACTTCGAGGTTATAGGTGTGTCTTCGCTCTTGCTTGTTGTGGCAATTGGTGGATATTGGCTCGAAAGGAGAAAAGGGAGAAGGGTAGTGTAGACGCCTAAGTGAGCTCAGTGATCTGAGGAGAGCAAAGTGCGCAAGGTAAATTTGTTGATGGTGTGGTAAAATGTTGAATCGTTTTTTGCATTTTTGTTTTGGTGTTTTCTTTAGTTAAAGAATAAATTCCTTACAGAAATGTCAAGTGATTGTTTTCTGTAAGTTCAGAAGGAATGAGTCTGTGAATTGGTACTTTGTGTGTCCCTCAAGAAATCTACCAAAAAGGGTTACATGGTAAGCTTAATTCTGCCCCAAAGTTCCCCACAAAAGCTATTGCAGGGTTAATTTTCTGAAAATGACAACCGGGTCATCGCTGACAATATTTATATCATCAGATTTGTCTTCCTGAGATGAAAACGAATCTGATGATCATTTCAATTGCATTCTCCAGCCGACAATCTTGATGTGATTTGATAAGTCCCGATAGCAGGGGGGTATGAAGTAGATGGGGAAAAATTGTGGGGTAAAACAGGCTGAAATAAGAAGAAAAGGGAACAAATGTATAAAACAAGCACAAAAAACGCTTAAAATCGGACAACGAAACTCTACGGATGTCACCGCCATCTTTCAAAGTCTACGCACCGACACGCCAACTTTCAAAATTTTTTTTACGGGACCCAAAGCCGTTGTTCTGTAAAATCTACGGGATTTCTCATAATCCAGATTCCCCGTGGTAATCGTCATTGCGTCCTAACCAATAAACCAATCTAACCTTAACCCTCGGGGGATTTATAACCACAATCTATATATTCCTAGCCAGGGGGCTACGCCCCTGGACCCCCGGGGGTAATATATGACCTTTAGCCAGGAGGCTATGCCCCCTGGACCCCCATGGTATAAATTATATACACCTAGCAAGGGGGCTATGCCCCCGGACCCCCAGGGTAAAACCACATATTTTTAAATCGTGAAACGCCGAACATTTCTTTGCTTCCTTTTATGGTCACCATTGCTTGGTTTCTAATCACTTTTTTCAGCATTTGTGGCACTGGATGGGTTCAAATATCAGGCTTTGATAGAAACGAATGCTATTTGTCAGGTTTTCACAAAAGGGCTTTAAAAATGACACGGAATCGACGCAGCACTTGAAATAAAACATTGTTCACCGGCGTTTCTTGACGTAATGGCGCTTACTGGCCTGTCAAATCTCCCGGTGGCAAAACGCGCAGGCGCATAAGGTTGTTGTACGGAACAGAATAAATACTTACCAAACACGTAAATGAAGAACAAAAAAAGGGAAAAAAAGAACGCATTACATACATGAATTCGAGAAAACAGACGCTGATAATGTCAAAATATTGGGTTCTCTCGAGCTTTGTAGCAATACAAGGACTACTTGGTAATGAGTTCCGCGTCACATTCGTTTGATTCTCGGGAAGTAAACAGGGAAAGGGGACTTGGAAAAGGAAGGGGCAATCTTCACTCTTGTCTGTCCTAAAATCCCCCTTATTTTGATTTGCACACCTTTTGCCGTAGATGAAAAGGGTCTTAGTTTTCGTCAAGGTAAACCACTCCATACACTTTTTTTACTGTACTCCAGGTTGACATGCACAGAAAATTTTGGGGATTCATTGTTGTAGGAGTTAGGGGAAGATTAGCATGCACACCCCCTGGATCTGACATACATTGACCAATTCTCAGTATATTTTTTCATATTTTACCTGCAATCTCCCTGTACCATTACTGGCCTCCCCTGCTATTTGGGTCAAGATTGTGGGTATTAAGCAATATCCATGGCATAATTAGATTTAGAGGAACCCATTGATACCAATATCATTGTGACCCACTCATTTGAAGGTATTCTGAATATTTACCTTTAATGTCTGTTGTTGAAACCTAGTGCTGATCTAATGGAAAAATTACCAAACTGAACAAAACCTAAATCCAATATAAATAATGGAGCCATGTAGGGTATGTGTTTAGTTTTATATCAGTCATGTTTTCATTGTACAAGGCATTTATTTGCATATAATTAAATAGATATCTTGTTGATGTTCTTTATTTGTTAATGCTCAATGTGGTATTGGGAAAAATTTCAAACAAATTTGAAGTTTTGGGTAGCCATAACACATAGAGACAAGATTTCCTGTTTTGCTTATAGATATTGTGTGATATTCATTCCCATACGAGACACTAGTTCCTATCATAGTACTGCACCTCCATCAAATAGTTAGGCTTGAAAATTTTTTTCAATAGGGTTAGAGCAATACTTGATTAAACCTTATGTAGACCTAAATGCAATTGGCTAAGTGAAATAAAACTGTCTTTATTTGTGATTAGCCTTTTGGTTAAAGGACAGTTTTTATCCCCTTAGATCTGGTTATCTTGCTGAACAAACATGCCCCAAAATCCAGGCATAGGCTTACTTAAGTGACAACTCCCCTGGGTAAGTGGCTGTGTAGCAGCGCTACCCACAAACCTAATGTTTCAGCGTAGTTTCCCGGTTGGGTCACACCAGGTCCACAGCTATGTTCTTGCTCCCCTCGTTTTCTGCACACTTACACAGTTTCACGTGTACTTAAGCCGCAAATCCAGAACCAAATCAGCATTCCCGATCCTCCAGCGGAACATGACAACAGCAGCAGCAGCACAAGGACTGCCCAGTCCTTAGCTGACTGGGGAGTCTACTGACCCTTGTTGATCTCCACTTCATCTTCAGCACCCAGCCATACCTGTGGGCACTCATATACCCAACAAAGACTTCCCAAAGAAATTAGACCCAGTCCAAATAAAAGATACCCAAAACATCCACTATATTGGCGACCCCGGAGTGACACGTCATGGTCTTGCAGGAGAACGAGTACCTGTAGCAGCACGATTAGGGTGGTATACATAAGCACGATTTTTGTAAACCATTTTACCAATAGACCACGTGGCTGTTTGCCACATGGCTCTAAGTCTATTTTGAAACTCAAGCCAGCCGGAATAGATGATTTTATTGATACCTCCGTTAACGGAAAT
>NC_051397.1:18111902-18121902 GCF_015228065.2 Penaeus monodon
GTTCCAAAATTACTGACCAGCAGTTTGCAGTACTGATTTTCTTACTTTGCAGATCAGGAAAAGGTATTTATTGCTCTCTCATTTCTCTCCACGAGAAGATGATGGTGACCACATGAATTCTCCCTGAATGTGGATTACTTAATTTCTGTGCCAAAGACATTCCTTCAAACACTGTTACATCCCCCACTGGGTAATCTGATATTAGTTCTACCATCTCTGGTTGGACATTTAAATAGGGGATTTTAAACTAATACTCATCCTTCTTGTTTTTAATCAACTGTACAACCCCTTGCTCAATAAATTGCTATTAGTAACATGCTCTCTTGGTATAAAGAGTCCTGATATGTTGTTCTCTAAGAGCCCTCTGCTGTGACAACTCCTGACTACCATCCCTACAGTACCGCCTGAAAACCCGTCAACACATTGAGATGTAGCAAAAACATGCCGGCAAGGTCTGAGAGTGACCTTCCATAATGTGGTAATCTTCGACTTATTTTCATCAGAATCACTAAGGATACTTCAGCACCAGTATCAAACAATACCCTTCTTTCAGTGCCCTCTACTACTGCATTTAATAAAAACTATCAATCCTTACCATTAAATTTTGTAGCACTGGCAACTTGTATTAACACTTAGAGATTTTGGCTACCTGATTGCACTAAGGTTATAGTTATGTCACTTGGTTTTTTGTTGGACTGCCTCCGTTTCCCGATTGATTTTCTGACTTGTTTGATTTTCTCCTAGGGTTCCATGCGAGTCGTTTATGGGTGATATTGTGAGACTTAGCTGATTTCCAATTTGAAGGTGAATGGTAAGCTTTCTTTGCATAACCAGTATTTCCACAATTACAGTCACTATTGCTAGCATTCTGTCGAGAGGTCCTGGATCTTGTCTCCTGAATCGATAACATGTATCTATGTCATGACCGGTCTTCTTGCAAAACGTACAGAAAGGTACTTCCTTTTATGACTGAATCCTCTGGAGGACATAGAAGGTTGGGAATCACTCTGATGTTGCATCAGACTCCTGTGTGTGGGTGTCATATACATTTCATTTGTCGTGTTCACTTTACTCTGGCTATTGTACTCAGTACTGTGGCTTTCGGCTGTCCTATGAGGCAGGGCATTAACATGCACTTTCTTATTATTCACTTGTTCCTCATAAACTAATTTAGCCTCCAGGTGTTGTCTCATGTACTCCAATCCCTATGCTAAGAGTTCCCCATATCTGAAATATTGGGAAGCAGATAATCTCTCGGCAAAAGACGATGGATTTTTTTTTTACGAAACGCCTTCTGGGTCTATGGACATTGCCTTTGCAACAAGGACCTGCAAACTCACATTGTAATTCTCTAAGTTCTCCACCTCGCGGATCTTTGTGGTTTCTAACTCTGTCAAAGTAACATCTAATGAGGAAGATGTAGGAAAATATTTCAGGAAAGTTTCCTTACATGTTATCCAGTTCCTTGGATTTTGAGTCTTGTGCTGCTGCTGCCGCGCTATCTAGTGCATATTCAACCACAACATTTATTAGCCCTTTATCAGTCCACTCAGATCGCGGGCATCTGTCCTCTGTAATGACAAGCCAGTTTCCCGCGTCAGGGCAGACTGTCTGAGCCACTGAAGGATGTCTGTCAATTCCGCTCGAAAAAAAATACAGAATACCAAAAGCCTTTTCTAATCTGTCCATCTCCTTACTCTCCAATTTCTCTGTAATACTCTTAAAAATCTATGCGACATCTCTGGGCAGGTCCATGTTTGTAATAATGTTTTCTGAGAGAGCGTTACCCTGGCTGTCGCTGGCGGCGGACGTGAGACCCTGATTTCCTTGCCCAGCTTGAACTGAGGTTGGCATTCTAATAATCACCTTTATGTATTTATTTAACTGTTAATGGACCCTTTGTTTCCGTACCCTATAAAATCACGTCGCGTGTTAACCTTACAATTGTTTATTTATTTTTCTGACTATTTATCTACTGATTTACTTATTGTATAATTCAGTACTACTGTATTTTTTGTTGGTAAGTCATTTCACTTTCAAGTGCAATATTGTCATATTTTATTACTATTATTATAATTTGTAACGATATCTTATTTTGTATTACACACTGAATACTAAAGCTATCTACTTCTGTCACTCGGGCCTCAAATCAATGTAAGCAGTGCTTTATTTTGTATTCCGGATTGCCTAGTACATGTCTTTATTTTCCATTCACCTTTGTTTATTAAGTAATGACAGGTGGAACGAAGCATCCACTCAATGTATGTGACAGAATCTGAGTATAATTTAACCATACTAGTGGGCACAAATTTCTCACTAGCTGACTTAAGTTTATTTTATGTTATTATTTTTTAATTATTTATTTATTTATTTATTTAATTCAGTATATATATCTATTTGAGCAAATTTTTAGTCACTAAGTGGCAAGATTATAATATAAGCAATTGAGCTGAGCACTTTTTTCACACTAGCGCAGACGAAGGTGAATATAGTGGATTTTTGGTTTATTTTTTATAATTAATTTATTTGTTTTTTTCTGCTCTACCTCCTCTTCGCAGTATATAATCCTCACGGTAATCGCCCAAATATTGACTAACACCAGTCATTATAAAAAAAATCATATCACTGATTTCGCAAGGATTTATATATAAATGAAAATGTTTTTCACCGCTAAGTTACGCACGAATTTATGCTTAAAGTTCCCTTTTTATAGAGCACTCATACATATACCATACAACATAATAAAAAAAAAATATCATGCAGTCTTAAGTAAAATACTTAAACTAATATAGCACAATATTGTTCATGACTTAAAGATATCTTTAAGATAGATTACATGACTTCAAGATATGTTTCATGACTTGTATGTTCAAAAAGGCATAAAAATCTTGTATACTCAATATTTTCTTGTAATTCAAGCACTAAATTAATTTTATATATCCATAACATAACAAATCTCGTAAGTGGTAATATCGAATTTATTTATTGATAATTACCAATAATTCTTAATTTACTCGAATGAATTTTAAGTATTTAATTTTATTCTGTATTTTAACAAGGCGTGAAATGTTTTGTTTTTGCGATCCCGCCGCAGGCCACCACTGTGGTGTTACCGAGCTGCCGTAGATTTTACTTATTCTTTATCTAATGTTTAACATTCCACATTTAAATGGTAAACTGCCACCAGTGTCAGATCGCTAGTACTTGGGATTCATTGTTATCAAGAGGAAAATTGAAAGATTGTTTTCACTTCTTTATTTATTTGCTTATTCAATATTGCCTTAATCTTGGATTCTAGAATTTTCTAAGTTAAAACCTGGGAGATCTGTCTAATAATTGTTCGAGTAATTCACCGGGTAACAGGTTCAGTTGCACCTAGTTTGGGGTCTGCTCTGAGGCTGACGACTTTTCGTCACACATTTTGTCACTCAGCCTGGCTCTCGCATCTTTCTCTTCTCTTCATTGGTTCTTTCCCCATACACACTTCTTCATTGGTTATTTTCTTGTCCAATGAACATATTCCTATGGTTAAGACACGGCTACACTAACAACAGTACTCTGTTGTCCACGTTTTCCCACGTCTGGTCCTGAGCCAGGTCAAAAGCTATTACTCGTGTCAACTTCGCCTGATATGTCGATGGGGTGCGAAACTGCATACAAACAAAGGTTATATTTGGTCGCCATGTGGTGTACATCTGAGTGAGACTTTCTTGGGTTACTTCACTTGTTTCAATATTTCACTTGTTAAGGGATAACCCAGGCGTTGCACCACGTGTGTGTGTGTGTGTGTGTGTGTGTGTGTGTGTGTGTGTGTGTGTGTGTGTGTGTGTGTGTGTGTGTGTGTGTGTGTGTGTGTGTGTGTGTGTGTGTGTGTGTGTGTGTGTGTGCTTATATATCTGTCAATTTACTTATCTCTGTCTGTCTACCAATCACTCTTTTTTCTTGTCTAATCATCCGCACACTCTCTCTTTATATGTCTATCTGTATATGTATCTATCTCTTTGTCTTTGTACATGTCTACATTGATCGATCTACCATTTAATCTCGGAATCACTTTCTCTCTCTTTACTAGATATTCTTCATTTAATAGTTTCAAACTGGCCGCAGATCTGATTGAGTTCAATCCTAAAAAGTCTAACCTTTCCTATATACATTTTTCTTCTTTTTAGAAAAGAGACACTAAATTTTAAATCTCAGGACTAGGGAATCTAATCCCAGCCTCGGAAGCAGGTGCTCAAGTCATTAAGCCATTTTGAATATCTACTAAAATGCAATTTGGAATTATTAAGCTGAAGTTAACATCAAAATGAAGCGATGGTGTGGTAGCCTAGATAGTGTTAAGTGCTTGCATGCCTTCTCGCTTGCAGCTTCCACCCCTGTCTAGCTCAGTGCGAAAAAGGGAGCAGCTGTTGCATAAGTCTCCCCTGCCAGGTCACAGCCTCTCCCTCATCAAGACTTTTGCAGTGCCTCCTCATGGCCACCCATGGGTAACTGGGCACCTTTCGGTCCCAGGCTAAATCTGTGTGAGATCTCGGAGCAGCAGGAGGCCCCAGAGGTACGGAGCTATGGCCCACCAGCATATGGACACGCTCTGGCTCCGTACCAACTCCTGCGCCCTAGCCACCCTAGAGTAATGGGGCGGCTCGGGGAGAGGTGGGCCTTGCCAGTTCTCCTCCCCCCAGAAAGACCCACTGGCAACGTCAACGATAAATGGAAATGCTGGGGGAAGGGGTGTTGTCCCTCCCACCCAGCAAGTAAGGCGGGCTGTGGGTCCCGCTGGGAGGGCAAATGTCGGGGTGCAGGATTGGAACGAGAGTTACTCGTCCCACCTGCGCCCCGGCAGGCGTCAACCCACCATGAAGCTTGTGGGGCAAAGCCCTTGGGAACCCCACAGGCGGATAGGCAGTCCCACAGCCTGCCGACCCCCTTTATCTGGGGCTGTATTGGCGGGGGCGGCAGAGGTGGCGTGCACCTGGAGTGACCACCCGAAGCTTAATCTCATGCGTGCTTTCCGGTAGGCGCTTGGAACATCCGGTCCTTGCAGCAGGATGAGCGGTTACCTCTGCTATCGTGGGAATTGAAGCGACTGGGAGTTGAGGTGGCTGCCCTCTCAGAGGTGAGAAGACCTGGTAGCGGCACGATCAGTGTGGGTGGTTACACCTACTGCTGGTCGGGCCGCAGTGATGGTCACCACCTCCAGGGTGTAGCCATAGCCATCTCCAGTCGACTTCAGCCCTCGGTAGTTGAGGTGACACAGGTTGATGAGCGTATTATGGCATTGAGACTGAAGCATGCTTTTGGCTTCATGTCTCTTATTGCTGTATACGCTCCTACCGATGTATATAAAATTGATGTGAAAGAGGTGTTCTATGCCAAACTCGTATCTGTGGCAAACGATTGCCCCCGGCGAGATATTTGCATTGTTCTGGGTGACTTCAATGTGGTATCCGGCTGTGACTGAGCTGGCTACGAGATGTCTGTCGGCCCCCATGGCTCGGGAGCTGATCCCAGCAGCGAGAATAGCCCCCTTCTCAGGGACTTTGCCAGGTCCCAGAAAATGAGGACCTCTGGCTCCTGGTACCAGCGCTCCAACCCGTATCGCTGTAGCAAGTCCAGTGGCCAAGGAGATCGGCCACATTCTTGTTAGCACTTGATGGAGGATCCTCCAGAACTGCAGGGTTTACCGGAGTGCCGAGTTCTGTGGCACTGACCATAGGCTGGTTGTGGCTACCCTGCGGGTCCACTTCAAAACTCCCTGTCCCTCCAGTGGCCACCCTAAGTGTTTCACCTGGACAGACTAAGGGAGGTGGAGTGTGCCCGTGGGTTCACCATGGCAGTTTCTGACCAATTCACAGAACTCAACAACCTGACGGACCCAGTTGCTCTGTGGGAGCTCTTCAAGCGCATAACACTCGAAGCAGCTCAGGAGTCCATTGGCTTATGCCCGAAGGCAAGGCAGAATTCCATCTCCCTGGAGACATTAGAGGCCACTGAAGCATGTCGCAAGGTTCGGCTGAATGGGAATCAAGTCTTGTGTCGTCCCATGGTTCGTAGGGCTCGGACACTGCTGAGAAGGGACAAGGAACAGTTCATCAGGAATCTTGCTGAGGAGGTCGAAGGCCATTTCTTGGTAAATGACCTTCGCCCTGCCTACCAAGCCCTAAGAAAACTGAACTCTAAGCCCTCCTCACAGATGACTACAGTCCGATCAGCGGATGGACTGAAGAGTGAGAAAGCTTCAGGCATATGTGATATCCCTGCTGAACTGCTAAAGGCTAGGGGTGAACCTATGGCTCGGGGCCTGCTTACAGTCCTGACTACCATCTGGCAGTCTGGTACCATTCCCCCTGACCTGCTGAGGGGCGTAGTCATCCCTCTCTGGAAGGGGAAAGGGGATCAATGGGACTGTAGCAACTACCGTGGCATTACACTGCTCAGCATACCAGGCAAGATTCTTGCCCACATTCTTCTGAAACGGATCCGCAACCACCTACTGAGGCATCAGAGACCGGAGCAGTCTGGATTTACTCCTGGCAAGTCCACGATAGACCATATACTAGCGCTTCGAGTAATTGTGGAACGCCGT
Source organism: Penaeus monodon (assembly GCF_015228065.2). Taxonomy (NCBI): domain Eukaryota; kingdom Metazoa; phylum Arthropoda; class Malacostraca; order Decapoda; family Penaeidae; genus Penaeus; species Penaeus monodon. The sequence goes on from NC_051397.1 coordinate 18,118,489, forward strand.
CGTGAGTTTGGTCGTGGGTTGCTTGCAGCCTACATCGACCTCAAGAAGGCGTTTGACTCAGTGCATCGGGAATCGCTATGGGAGATCCTGAGGCTCAGGGGAATTCCAACACAGATTATTGGCCTGATAGCAAGCCTCTATACTGGTACTGAAAGTGCTGTAAAGTGTGGTGGGGGTATGTCGGACTTCTTCCCTGTTAATTCAGGGGTGAGGCAAGGCTACGTCCTTGCACCAACAATGGGTAGAGCTACTAGCCAAAGTCAGTGTGGAGCAACACTAGGCAATATTAAGGTCTCTGACCTTGACTTTGCTGATGATGTTGCTATCCTATCTGAGTCCCTGGAGTCACTTGTGGCGGGTCTTGATGCATTTAGCAATGAGGCAAAGCCCCTAGGCCTAGAGGTCTCCTGGACCAAGACCAAGATTCAGGATTTTGGGGGCCTGTTAGGGGAACCCGTTCAGTCGATCCATGCTTGCGGCGAGGACGTTGAAGTCACAGAAAGTTTTACATACCTTGATAGTGTAGTACATATCTCTGGGTTGTCAGACCAGGAAGTCAGTAGACGGATTGTTCTGGCAACAGGAGCCATGAACTCGATCAACAAGAAAGTTTGGAGATGTCGGTACCTATGCAGAAGGACCAAGCTGCGTGTCTTCAAGGCCTTGATACTGCCAGTTTTGCTCTATGGAAGCGAAACCTGGATGCTATCCAGTGTCTTGGAGTCTTGCCTTGATGCCTTTTGTAACAAGTCCCTTGCCGGATCATGGGGTACAGTTGGCAGGACCGCATGTCCTGCCAACCGGCGGTTACACCGTGAGACTGGCATGGGACCTGTTACTTGCATAATCTGGGATCGCCAACTTAGGCTATATGGCCACCTAACGCGTCTCCCTGTGGACGACCCTGCCCACCAGGTTGTCTCTCTGCGAGACAACCCTGGGTGGAGGAGACCTGTGGGACGACCTAGGAGATCATGGCTTGGGCAGCTCGACGAGACCTGTCGCAAGGAATTAGAGATGGGCCGTGGGCCTGCCTGGAGACTCGCCTCGAGGGATCTCCGTGGCTGGAAACGAAGGGTGGATGCGGCCATGCGCCCCTGTCGGTGTTAGCCCCTAGATGATGATGATGACATTAAAATATGGTTAATGCGTGTACCTTGTGTGTGTGACAAAAAGAGAGAGAGAGAGAAAGGGGGGGGGGGCGGCAAAATTGCTTGTCTGCGTGAATTTGTAGCCACAGACCAGTTTACTTTCTGAGAAGGAAGGCACAGAGATGAAATAAGGAATGGAAACAGAGATGATAGATGGAAAGGGAGGGAAACATAAGAGAAAAAGGAACATGCCAATGATGAAAATAATGACAGTAACGCTTTTTATCAGAATAACAGTAGTAAAGGTGACCAGAATAGTGTTGCATATGAATATAGTAATAACAGCAATTTGACAAATTTAAGGGCTGCACTAAAAACAGTCTTTAATATATTTGTATGTACACGTGGCACCAATAATAAAATAGATTTGAGAAGTTCTAGCTTCGCCCAGGCTTTCCATATATGGCCCGGCCTATGTCAGCTTTTTATGGCTGTCTCATTTTGTTTTCTGACACTCGGTGCTTACCGTGGTGATGGGATTGCTCCTGCCGCCAAGGTGTAAGCATATCGCATAATCTCATTACCAGCACGACCGCAATGCATACAACACCTCACTTCATGGTTTATTGTGTCTATAATCTGCCATGCACAGTGGAAACCTAGGCGCATTCTGTGAAGAATGAGTTCGGTACCTCTGTTGATTATTTCAGAGAGTGCCAGTGGTTCATAGCCTGTGACGTCTGAGTACCAGCTGGCCGAGGGGGAGGATCTCGTTTCCTCTCTGTGAAGTACGAGCGGCAGCAGTACACTTTTCCATTAGTAATTTTCGGCTTGGTAGTATGATCACGGGATTTGGGGGCATACCCCTGCCAATGTCGGCTAGTCTGTCAGCAAGCTCATTCCCTCTGATGCCAATGTGGCTGGGGACCCAGCTTATGATTGTTCTTCTGCCCTGAGCAAAAATCCTCCGTGCTATTGTGAGGATAGTAGTCAGAAGGTAGATCTTGTCTTTGGGTGAGCGCTGCTGAAGTCAATAGCTGCCCTGGAGTCTGTATGTATGACCACATATCCTTCCCTCAGGGACGCGTGGGCTAGGGCTCCTCTTGGCACAGTTGGGACATTTGGCTGTTGTGTCCCTCTTTTCCTCTTTGTATGACTTGAGGCACACCTCGGTGTTGTGTGCCTTGCTACAGACACCACATTTAGGCTTGGCTGTGCAGCTAGCCTGGTGGTGACCATACTTCTGGCACTTGAAACACCAAAGTGGATCAGGCACATATGTTCTGAGGTCGTGCTCCAGTTACCCAGATCAAGGGTAGTGGTTGGGGCACCTTTCATGGTCACCAGGACTAGCCTGGTTGGAGACTTCCCTTTCGGCATTCGGGAAGCCTCCACGAACTGTGGGTGTGATGTAATCAGTTCCACTTCATATGAGACTGAGAACCCAAGTAGCACCATCTTGACTCTCTTATCTTCGGGATTCAGTGGTGAGAGACCCACTTTCCTTCCATCTTGCAGCTCCTTCGTTTCCTGCAGGAAACTCAGGGTAGCATTTCCATGCCCTGACCAGTTGGTAGGCATTGTCGAAGCCTTTGAGTTTAGGGGGAAACACCTTGGAGGTCCTGACTCTCCCTCAGTCTGTTTCCACCCTCGGACGTTTCGGCCCGCCCTTTCGGCTTTGGGGCTTGCTCGTGGGGGCAGCAGTTGATTCGGCTGGTTCAGCTTGTGCTCCCGTCTCAGTCAGGAAAGTCGTCTGAGTGGAACTCAGAGACCTCCCTGACTTGGGTGCAGGCCTGGAGAGGCCAGCACGAGAGTCTACCTGTTGGACAATCTGATGGACGGACATATTGCTTTTAGATGGTTTTTCTGTCTTGTCCATCTTGGCAGCAGGCATAACAGAGTCATCTTGTGCATGGGGTTTTCTTTTACCACCAGGAGGCACGTATGGCTTCAGGGTGGCTGCCGTGATCTGGGTCTTGCATGGGTCATCAACATTTGAATCTGTGTGTGGGGGTTTTGAATTGATTTTTCCATGTAATTGGCCAATGCTTCATCCTCTCATGCCCCCACCCTCCATGGAGTCCAACAAGGGGAAGCTGAATGTTAGAGCCAGTGTCTAACAGCTACAGGGGTGATGAGAGGATATACGCAGCCAATAGCCATTGTAACCAGTGTGAGTGCCAACGGCGGCATGATTGCTTGACCCTAGCTTCCCGAAGGAGACCAGCCGATTGACCTGAACGGGCCAGGATCAGGCCGCCTGTCTTGCTGGAATAGAGGACCAAAGAGGCGTGTTGCTAGCCGCAGGGCGTACTCATTCACA
>NC_051397.1:18127625-18147625 GCF_015228065.2 Penaeus monodon
CCCCAAAAATGATAAGGGATCCGGTAATCCTTAACTGTATTGCTGCTGCAAGGGAAAAAACTCCATGTCCCCAATAACTGGGAGAGAATACAACCCTGTGTATTCATAAACTGGACTCCTGCCAGGACATTGGGCTGCCGAGATGAAAAACCTCTCCAGTACTTAGCAAAACAACTAATCATCAGGTAAAGATGCCCGATACACTATGTCCCACATATGGTAATTGTCTCTACTGCACTGTAAAAGGGCACAATATGATGTCACAGGAATGCCATGTGAAGGTTCTTGCATAAGGAGTCATCTGCACATCTTCTACACCGCTTCTGTAACCGCTTTTGTATTGATGGCATCTTCTAGTACTGGGTATTACACCAAGCAGAGATCACCGTGCATCAGCTTTCAGCCAATAAGAGAGGATTCCATGGTTCTAACAGACATCCGAAGAGATGACAGGGCAGGACACAACTGTCAGCTGTGGTTCCAGTAGCCAGCAGAGTCATCATGGCAAGCCATGTATGTGATGGCAGGATCTCGTCCATTCCATCAGTCTCAGGATCTGCAACAGCAATATTACAGCAGAAAAACGGAACAGAAAATTCTGCATGAGCGGGAACAATAGGACGAGCATGAACCCAAATTATACTGGAGTACTCGAACAGCTTGTAGAATCTTCTTGCACAGTATAATAATATTAGGAAATCTCCAGCATCAGCACATTCTACTTTCATATTATGCTCAACTTATCTCAGAGTGGCTGGTATATTGGAAAAAGGAACATCTAATGGCTCGTTTAGCACATACTTAGCTAGTTCTTTCCTGCTTCAGCTCACTCTATATTTAATTATACTCAGTGACCAGGATGCTTCCTCTTTTGTTCTGGTGACTTTGGTGGCAGACAATTGGGACAGGAGATTGTACGTGGGCCAACCTGACAAGTCACCCCTCTCCTCAAAGTCCATATCACCCTCTTTATCAGAGCCTAGGGATTGGGAAGAAAGCATCTCTTCCTCACTGTCACTATTAATCTGATCATGAACTGGGTATGCACTCCTCACGTTTTTATTCTCGTGAGATGACATGCATCCTTCTATTTTAATCTTATCAGTGTGCACTAATAATTCGCGACCAGACCGAATGTTTTTTAGCCTGTAGACTATATCACTAACTTTGGCTACTACACGGTTGTAATTTCTTAGATAATCCTGCATTGGGCTGAGAAGTTATAGAAGTTGCATCCCGTGTGTATATATCTTTCACCTGGGATCGTGACTGTATCTTTCACGGTTAGCTGCGCCTTTCTCCAAGTACAGCTGACACCGAATTATAGACTTTGTTTGCAATAACTGAAGTCTTGTGTCTCAGGTCCTCTATGTTGTACCATGGACCATTATAATGAAAGAATTTTCAATATGGTACTGAGGGATCCTTGTTATACATAAGGAAGTGAGGAGAATCATGGATTGTCCTGTGATATGCTGAATTGTAGGCAAATACGGCAAAAGGGAGCAGTGTATCTCATTTTTTAGGGTCATCATATATTGTACTCCTTAATATTTGCATTATGGTCCCATTTACATGCTCCACCAACCCATTACTTGATGGATGGAATGGAGTTGTAGTGTGCCTGTTTATCTGCAACAACCTACAAATGTCTTTAAAAACTTCATTTATAAATTCTCCTCCACCATCTGTTATTACATGTTTGGAATGCCGTGGATACTGGGCAACATGTGTTATAAAGCTTGGGCTATTCTTTTGTTTCTTGGTTTTGTAGTGATACAGCTATGAGAATCGGTCCCGCACATATTACTGTAGCACAACTTTGCCCCATTTTTTTAACCGGGATGGGGCGCCTATCAATCTAGGTGTGTACACTCAATTCTCTTTACATGGGAACCGATGCACGTGAGCGTCACATTTTACATTTAGGCAAACAATCATGATTTACATATTTGGACGTCCTTGACATACCCGGCCAGAATACAAACTTCTTTGTCTCTCAGGGTTAACCTGGACCCCTCCATGACCTGCAAGTGGAGGCATGGGCCAGATACGATGCTATGTTTTTATACACGTCTGGAACACCACTCCAATGTCTAGCTGATCATATATTTGACATGGTATGATAGAGAACTCCATCTTGTATATTTTGAAATCATTGACATAGAACTTAGTACAATGGTGAGCAGGGGGTAGTTATAATTTGTATTTTGGGGCGTGACTCTTTTTTTCTAAGAGTTGACAATATGAACACACGAGACATGTCTAGTTATAGGGGAAATCGGGTATGCGGGCCCGCGGCCAGCTACCCCGGAGGGAGAGGGCAAAGCCGGCCTTAACGGGCCTAGTGCTTGACACAAACTCTCGGTAAAACTAGGTGAATATAAAATGTGACCTCCGCCCTCGCTAAGCAGGTGGTTCTTATTTGGGACTTTGGATCCGCGTGGTATCTAGCCACTTTGGTCCCTGGAAACCCAAAAATAATGTACAGTGTAGAATGCGGGTCCGGTGACCTCACCTCGCTCCCCCATGCCCCCCAGCTGCTTCATCGTTTTCCGGCAGCTGGATTGGTCATTACTTATACTGAGGATGACCTACGCCTCATGGAGTTCGTCGCCAGCCACTAGCACATAAGGTCGGCTCTGCCCCTTTCCTCCCTCCGGGCGGGCTGACCCATGACCCCCACGCTCGGCGCTTTTACCCTTTTTTACAAGTCGTCGCGTCGGTAGCGTGTGTTCACCCCCTTCACAAGTGTTGTGAGTCCGACATACGTTGACTAACCCCCTTTGACTTTTACAATCTGGTGTCAGGGTGGCGCTGCGTCCTTCCGGCTCACAGCATGAACGCAACCTTTGAAGAAAATCTGCTCGACTGCTTCAAAACATGCTAAGAAAAAAAAACATGTTTAAAAACATGTTTGGGCCCCCTTTTCTTATTTCTTTTCCTTCTCCCATATATGTGTTAAGCCGTTTAGTTTTTTTTGGGTTAAAAAGTGGCTAAAAGACAGCAAATGGCAAAGTTCTCACACTATTTCCTTCACCTCAGATGGCACTTCTGGTGATCGAGTATGTGGTCAATAAACATGAATATCGTTCGTTAGTTAAGTAGTTTTTAATTGATTTCTCTTGTTTTTAGAGATTTATGTTGTTTCATCTGCAGCGAATTTATGCGTTCTTGATTTTATCTTATCGCGAATATCATTTCATTTTATCTCGTTCCTCCCCTCGCCCCAACCTGACCGTCCCTTTTCTTTCGCTTGCGGTCACTTGGATGAGAAAAGGTTGTTTTCCCGTCTTGACCTAACCTCACTTTCTCTTTTCTCGGTCGGTGGCGACATGGGAAGGATCAAAATGACCGCTTGGTTCCCTGTAATTTGGTTGTTATTTTGTTGACGCCTTGGGGGTTAACCATGGCATTGTTACATTGCTTTTTGGTGACACGTAACGTAACGCAATTTCATTAAAATGTATTATTTTGAATATAGCGTAGGATCTTCCCCCATTTCATAGTGCACAGGATTGCACGATATTGCCCCGGGGTTGTGTAAACGCCTAATAGATCTGCGCTCCGTCGTTCGAAAATAGGTACAATACACCAATCAGCACCTTTGAGTCGGTGTGACCCGCGGTTATGAAAGTTAATTAATGTAGGACTAGGGTTTAAGCTAGAATCATTATTCGCTTATTAATCACACCTTTTTCACCCTTTTGAAGTCGTTTGCATGTTTTGGGTGTATCCCAAGTGTGATTCGTGATAATTTAAATATCCTTAGGGAATTTCGCGAGTGCCCATCACAGATACGAGTCGAGTCTTCAGTCAATGTACAGCATTTTGGGTATAGGATCCCCCCATACATGAAGTCTTACATGCATAGCTAGACTTGTACCTCAGCAGTTCAGATTTTCTGACCCCGAGAAGATTTGCTTGATAAAAAGTTGGCGAATATTTTTTCTTGTTACTATTCATTCATCATATATTCTGTCGCATATCATTATAAGTTGAATTCAATGTGGTAGTTGAAATAATTTTATATAGCTAACATTGCTAATTTACTTCAGTTTTGTTATAGTGAACATTAATATTCGTGGTTGTGATTCATTCTCTCGCTTTCCCTCTCATTCACACTAGCTGTCATACACACATGCATACACACACACATTCACCTCACTCACACACGCAGAACAAAAGACACTGAACCTTTTCATTAATAGGGTTGGTTGCTGTCTTAGTGCCAGCGTCAAGATTTAAGATGTATCTCTTTAGCCCACAATTTTGTCTTTCGTGACGAGTGACTCGTACTTGATGTACAAATTACATTTATTTCTTCCCCGTGTGACGACTGTGGTTCAAGTAAATCCTTGCGGATTGCCTATGCCATTTCCCTTATCTACTCTCATATCTATCAGAGACGGTTAGTAGTTCAAGCCAGGTCCATGCGGATCACTACTGACGTCTCCATCTCCATTTTCTTCTTTATCTTTGTAAAAATAAAACACAAAATAAAAAATAAAAGACGAAAATAAATAAAAAAACAATATTAATCTTTTTCTCTTACTCTGGCCCTTACGTGTATGATCTGGTTCCTCGACTATATATTGCAGTCAGACCGGCACAGCACCGAAGGAGGACCCTTAGGATGCTGTGAGAGAAGCACCAGCAACTTGCTGCAGGTACCTGTCACCCCAGGATGATGTGCATGGGCGACGCCTGGTGAACGCCTGCAGATCCGGTCAACTCCAGGAGCTTGTAGCGCAGGTATAAGCTGCCCCGAGATGCCACCCCTGCCCTGACACCATAGATCCAGATGAAGATTATGAAGATGTGTGAACACGAGGAGGACCTGGACGAGATCTGTGAGGACGTGTGGACGAGGACGCCCCCGAGTTAGGCCTGGGCCAGGACTATGAGGAGGTCTAGACGAATCCAAAATCAAGGAGGACCTGTGCGAGACTTTCGAGGACGTGTGGACATCGAGGACGGACAGATTACACCAAGGACCAGGAGGATGAGGACAGCAGGGATGAGTAGCCATGAAGATGCACCAGGACAACGCACGAGAACGAGATGACCAGCCAAGTTAGGTCACCATTGAAGGCGCCTCGAGGGCGAGGCGCGAGTAGGTGGGCGAGAAATATAGGATGTCCCTAATTCTATTTTGTTACCAGTGGACCACGGGGCTGGTTACCAGCGGATCCAAAGTCCCAAATTTAAAAACCCACTCTCCGAAGGGCGGAGGTAACCTTGGTAAAAGTAATAAACCGTTCCAGCTGCCTAAAAAGGATAGAAAAAAAAATAAGGATAAAAAAAGGAAAAAGATTAAAAAAAAAAAAAAAAAAATTTAAGTTTGTGGTCCCAGGCTATCATTTTTTCCCAAATCTTATTTAATGATTCTCTTCCACTCCCTGTATCGCCGATACAAAAAGTTATCAATGGGGTGATCCGCATTTTTTAAATTTAATGTGCTCACCCCCAAAATTTTGTGTCCCAGCTATGTATTTAACTTCCGGCTCAAAAACAGCAAAGACATCTGCAAATGCAAAAACCAGGTTTGGCCCTGCATGATTAAAAAGCCAAACAAGTTGGGGTGCAAAGCCCCTTATCACCATGTTGCTGGATTTAAACCCCCGTGTAAAAATTTTAACCCCTCAGTATTCAAAAGAAAGTTTTTTCAAAGTCGTTAAGAAGAGTTACCTCTTTGGCAAGCAATTCTTAAGATCATCAAAACTATTTAAGGAGATTTTGCGGTTATTAAGCTTCTAAACCATTTGCCTTTCTAAAAGGCTTATTTCTGTGCAAATTCAAAATGATTTGTAATAGTATTTGAAAGACCAAGAAATGATTTGCAGTCTTTCATACCAATGGTTTTGAAACTTCCATAGTGCTTCAAATTTTTTAACTTGGGGGAAACCCTCTGATACCCAAATTACGAAAAAAATAAAAAAATACTAACCTCTTTTGAAGAAACTACATTTCTCCATTTAAAGAAAGATTATTTTGGGCATAATCTATCAAGATAACCTCAGAATGTAGGTGTTCTTCCCATGAGGACCCAAGAAAATGATATAACCCATATTACCAAGGCTGGCCTCCCTTTATCCTGTAAAGCTTTGATTTTGCTCTTGAACACGAGGGGCACCCTTTAACCAAATGGCAGAGAAGTAACCCCTATGCCACTTGTGTGGAAAAGCAATCTTAGTACAGCTCCCAGAAGTTAAGGGAATTTATGTTTAACCCTGGTGCATGTCTAATGATGAGAAAAGACTACTTCTACCTAGATCCTCAAATGAATCTATATTTCAGGTAACTGTCACCTCGACCATTTGTATGGGGCAAAAATCTATACTAGTCTAAGGGTTTTGGTCCTTTTAAATAAAGGACAAAAACTTTTGTATGTGATCTGAGGGTTTAAATATCCCTTTCTCTAACATGTCCTAAATAGGGCTTGAATTTCCTTCTATACTTGGCAGGAATTGGGTATGACCTTTTTACACTGGTGGTCCTAGTCCAAATTTCTGGAAAAATGAGTGTCAGTAAGAGGTTTCATCTTTAAGTGAAAATGCTTGTTCATACTTACTGACCAGCATTTGCAGTACTTGATTTTCTTTACTTTGCAGATCAGGAAAACAAGGTTTTACTTGCTCTCTCAATTTCTCTCCACGAGAAGATTCCCATGCGTGTACCTACTATGAATTCTCCCTTAATGTTGGATTTACTTAATTTCTGTGCCAAAGACATTCCTTCAAAACACTGTTACACCCCCCACGGGGTAATCTGATATTAGTTCTACCATCTCTGGTTGGACATTTAAATAGGGGATTTTAACTAATACTCATCCTTCTTGTTTTTAATCAACTGTACAACCCCTTGCTCAATAAATTGCTATTAGTACATGCTCTCTTTGGTATAAGAGTCCTGATATGTTGTTCTCTAAGAGCCCTCTGCTGTGACAACTCCTGACTACCATCCCTACAGTACCGCCAAAAAAAACCCGTCAACACATTGAGATGTAGCAAAATGCCGGCAAGGTCTGAGAGTGCCCTTTCCATAATGTGGTATCTTCAGACTTTTTCATCAGAATCACAAAGGATACTTCAGCACAGTATCAAACAATACCCTTCTTTCAGTGCCCTCTACTACTGCTTTAATAAAAACTTATCAATCCTTTCCCTTTAAAAATTTTGTAGCACTGGCAACTTGTATTAACACTTAGAGTTTTTGGCTACCTGATTGCACTAAGGTTATAGTTATGTCACTTGGTTTTTTTGCTGGGCTGCCTCCGTTTCCCGATTGTTTTCTGACTTGTTTGATTTTCTCCTGGGGTTCCTGCGAGTCGTTTATGGTGGTATTGTAAGACCTAGCTGATTTCCAATTTTGAAGGGTGAAGGGTAAAGTTTTTCTTTGCATAACCAGTATTTCCACAATTACAGTCACTATTGCTAGCATTCTGTCGAGAGGTCCTGGATCTTGTCTCCTGAATCGATAACATGTATCTATGTCATGCCCGGGTCTTCTTGCAAACGTACAGAAAGGTAACTTTCCCTTTAATGACTGGATTCTCTGAAGGAGAACATAAAAGGGTTTGGGGACAAATCTGATGTTGCATCAGACCCCTGTGTGTGGGTGCCATATACATTTCACTTGTTTGTTCATTTTACTCTGGCTATTGTACTCAGTACTGTGGCTTTCGGCTGTCCATGAGGCAGGGCATTAACTGCACTTTTTATTATTCACGTGTTCCTCATAAACTAATTTAGCCTCCAGGTGTTGTCTCATTACTCCAATCCCTATGCTAAGAGTTCCCCATATCTGAAATATTGGGAAGCAGATAATCTCTCGGCAAAAGAGGGTGGATTTTTTTTACGAACGCCTTCTCCCAGATAGGCCAAGGTTCTTTTTTTGGGTCTATGGACATTGCCTTTGAAACAAGGACCTTCCAAACTCACATTGTAATTCTCTAAGTTCTCCACCTCGCGGATTTTCTGTGGTTTCTAACTCTGTCAAAGTAACTCTAATGAGGAAGATGTAGAAAATTTTTTAGGAAAGTTTCCTTACATGTTATCCATTCCTTGGATTTTGAGTCTTGTGCTGCTGCTGCCGCGCTATCTAGTGCATATTCAACCACAAACATTTATTAGCCCTTTATCAGTCCACTCAGATCGCGGGCATCTGTCCTCTGTAATGCAAGCCAGTTTCCCGCGGTCAGGGCAGACTGTCTGAGCCACTGAAGGATGTCTGTAAATTTCCCGCTCAAAAACAAAATACAGAATGCCAAAACCCTTTTTCTAATCTGTCCTCTCCTTACTCTCCAATTTCTCTGTAAAACTCTTACAAATCTATGCGAAAATCTCGGGCGGGTCCATGTTTGTAATAATGTTTCTGAGAGAGCGTTACCCTGGCTGTCGCTGGCGGCGGACGTGAGACCCTGTTTTCCTTGCCCAGCTTGAACTGAGGTTGGCATTCTAATAATCACCTTATGTATTTATTTAACTGTTAATGGACCCTTTTTTCCGTACCCTATAAAATCACGTCGCGTGTTTAACCTTACAATTGTTTATTTATTTTTCTGACTATTTATCTACTGATTTACTTATTGTATAATTCAAATACTACTGTATTTTTTTTTTGGTAAGTCATTTCACTTTCAAGTGCAATATTGTCATATTTTATTACTAAATTATTATAATTTGTAACGATATCTTATTTTGTATTACACACTGAATACTAAAGCTATCTACTTCTGTCACTCGGGCCTCAATCAATGTAAACCCGTGCTTTATTTTGTAATCCGGGTTGCCTAGTACATGTCTTTATTTCATTCACCTTTGTTTATTAAGTAATGACAGGTGGAAACGAAGCATTCCACTCAATGTATGACAGAATCTGAGTATAATTTAACCATACTATGGACACAAATTTCTCACTAGCTGACTTTAAATTTATTTTATGTTATTTTTTTTTATTTATTTATTTAATTCAGTATTATATCTATTTGAGCAAATTTTTAGTCACTAAGTGGCAAGATTATAATATAAGCAATTGAGCTGAGCACTTTTTTAAAACTAGCGCAGACGAAGCTGATTAGTGGATTTTTGGTTTATTTTTTATAATTAATTTATTTGTTTTTTCTGCTCTACCTCCTCTTCGCAGTATATAATCCTCACGGTAATCGCCCCAAATATTGACTAACACCAGTCATTAAAAAAAAAAAATCATATCACTGATTTCGCAAGGATTTATTATAAATGGAAAAGTTTTTCACCGCTAAGTTACGCACGAATTTATGCTTAAAGTTCCCTTTTTTTAGAAGGGACTCATACATATACCTACAACATAATAAAAAAAATATCATGCAGTCTTAAGTAAAATACTTAAACTTAATATAGCACAATATTGTTCATGACTTAAAGATATCTTTAAGATAGATTACATGACTTCAGATTTTGTTTCATGGGCTTCAAGATATGTTCATGACTTGTATGTTCAAAAGGCATAAAAATCTTGTATACTCAAATTTTCTTGTAATTCAAGCACTAGATTAATTTTATATTCCATAACATAACCAAAACTTCGTAAGTGGTAATATCGAATTTATTTATTTTATAATTACCAATAATTCTTAATTTACTCGAATGAATTTTAAGTATTTAATTTTATTCTGTATTTTAACAAGGCGTGAAATGTTTTGTGGAGGCGATCCCGCCGCAGGCCACCACTGTGTGTTACCGAGCTGCCGTTTGATTTTACTTATTCTTTATCTAATGTTTAACATTCCACATTTAAATGGTAACTGCCACCAGTGTCAGATCGCTAGTACTTGGGATTCATTGTTATCAAGAGGAAAATTGAAGATTGTTTTCACTTCTTTATTTATTTCTTTTTCAATATGCCTTAATCTTGGATTCTAGAATTTTCTAAGTTAAAACTGGGAGATCTGTCTAATATTGTTCGAGTAATTCACCGGGTAACAGTTTAGTTGCACCTATTTGGGGTCTTTCTCTGAGACTGATGACTTTTCGTCACACATTTTGTCACCCAGCCTGGCTCTCGCATCTTGCTCTTTTCTTCTCTTCATTGGTTCTTTCCCCATACACACTTCTTCATTGGTTATTTCTTGTCCAATGAACATATTCCTATGGTTAAGACACGCCTACACTAACAACAGTACTCTGTTGTCCACGTTTTCCCATGTCTGGTCCTAAGCCAGGTCAAAAGCTATTACTCGTGTCAACTTCGTCTGATATGTCAATGAGGTGCGAAACTGCATACAAACAAAGGTTTATTTTTGGTCGCCCTTGGTGTACATCTGAGTGAGACTTTCTTGGGGTTTCTTCACTTTTTTCAATATTTCACTTGTTAAGGGATAACCCAGGCGTTGCACCACTTGTGGGTGTCTATGTGTGTGTGTGTGTGTGTGTGTGTGTGTGTGTGTGTGTGTGTTGTGTGTGTGGTGTTGTGTGTGTGTTTTTGTTGTGTGTGTTGTTGTGACGCATTCGTCATACAGAAGCAAAAGGCAAGACAACACATTTCTACTTTTTTTCTACTGTGTGTGTGTGTGGGTGTGTGTGTGTGTGTGTGTTGTGTGGTGTGTGTGTGTGTGTGTGTGTGTGTGTTGTGTGTGTTGGGTTATATATCTGTCAATTTACTTATCTCTGTCTGTCTACCAATCACTCTTTTTTTCTTGTCTAATCATCCGCACACTCTCTCTTTATATGTCTATCTGTATATGTATCTATCTCTTTGTCTTTGTACATGTCTACATCGATCGATCTACCATTTAATCTCGGAATCACTTTCTCTCTCTTTACTAGATATTCTTCATTTAATAGTTTCAAACTGGCAGCAGATCTGATTGAGTTCAATCCTAAACAGTCTAACCTTTCCTATATACATTTTTCTTCTTTTTAGAAAAGAGACACTAAATTTTAAATCTCAGGACTAGGGAATCTAATCCCAGCCTCGGAAGCAGGTGCTCAAGTCATTAAGCCATTTTGAATATCTACTAAAATGCAATTTGGAATTATTAAGCTGAAGTTAACATTAAAATGAAGCGATGGTGTGGTAGCCTAGATAGTGTTAAGTGCTTGCATGCCTTCTCGCTTGCAGCTTCCACCCCTGTCTAGCTCAGTGCGAAAAAGGGAGCAGCTGTTGCATAAGTCTCCCCTGCCAGGTCACAGCCTCTCCCTCATCAAGACTTTTGCAGTGCCTCCTCATGGCCACCCATGGGTAACCTGGCACCTTTCGGTCCCAGGCTAAATCTGTGTGAGATCTCGGAGCAGCAGGAAGCCCCAGAGGTACGGAGCTATGGCCCACCAGCATATGGACACGCTCTGGCTCCGTACCAACTCCTGCGCCCTAGCCACCCTAGAGTAATGGGGCGGCTCGGGGAGAGGTGGGCCTTGCCAGTTCTCCTCCCCCCAGAAAGACCCACTGGCAACGTCAACGATAAATGGAAATGCTGGGGGAAGGGGTGTTGTCCCTCCCACCCAGCAAGTAAGGCGGGCTGTGGGTCCCGCTGGGAGGGCAAATGTCGGGGTGCAGGATTGGAACGAGAGTTACTCGTCCCACCTGCGCCCCGGCAGGCGTCAACCCACCATGAAGCTTGTGGGGCAAAGCCCTTGGGAACCCCAGAGGCGGATAGGCGGTCCCACAGTCTGCCGACCCCCTTTATCTGGGGCTGTGTTGGCGGGGGCGGCAGAGGTGGCGTGCACCTGGAGTGACCACCCGAGGCTTAATCTCAGGCGTGCTTTCCGGATAGGCGCTTGGAACATCCGGTCCTTGCAGCAGGATGAGCGGTTACCTCTGCTGTCGTGGGAATTGAAGCGACTGGGAGTTGAGGTGGCTGCCCTCTCAGAGGTGAGAAGACCTGGTAGCGGCACGATCAGTGTGGGTGGTTACACCTACTGCTGGTCGGGCCGCAGTGATGGTCACCACCTCCAGGGTGTAGCCATAGCCATCTCCAGTCGACTTCAGCCCTCGGTTGTTGAAGTGACACAGGTTGATGAGCGTATCATGGCATTGAGACTGAAGCATGCTTTTGGCTTCATGTCTCTTATTGCTGTATACGCTCCTACCGATGTATATAAAATTGATGTGAAAGAGGCGTTCTATGCCAAACTCGCATCTGTGGCAGACGATTGCCCCCGGCGAGATATTTGCATTGTTCTGGGTGACTTCAATGTGGTATCCGGCTGTGACCGAGCTGGCTACGAGATGTCTGTCGGCCCCCATGGCTTGGGAGCAATTCCCAGCAGCGAGAATAGCCCCCTTCTCAGGGACTTTGCCAGGTCCCAGAAAATGAGGATCTCTGGCTCCTGGTACCAGCGCTCCAACCCGTATCGCTGTAGCAAGTCCAGTGGCCAAGGAGATCGACCACATTCTTGTTAGCACGTGATGGAGGATCCTCCAGAACTGCAGGGTTTACCGGAGTGCCGAGTTCTGTGGCACCGACCATAGGCTGGTTGTGGCTACCCTGCGGGTCCACTTCAAAACTCCCTGTCCATCCAGTGGCCACCCTAAGGTGTTTCACCTGGACAGACTAAGGGAGGTGGAGTGTGCCCGTGGGTTCACCATGGCAGTTTCTGACCAATTCACAGAACTCAACAACCTGACGGACCCAGTTGCTCTGTGGGAGCTCTTCAAGCGCGTAAAACTCGAAGCAGCTCAGGAGTCCATTGGCTTACGCCCGAAGGCAAGGCAGAATTCCATCTCCCTGGAGACATTAGAGGCCACTGAAGCATGTCGCAAGGCTCGGCTGAATGGGAATCAAGTCTTGTGTCGTTCCATGGTGCGTAGGGCTCGGACACTGCTGAGAAGGGACAAGGAACAGTTCATCAGGAATCTCGCTGAGGAGGTCGAAGGCCATTTCTTGGTAAATGACATTCGCCCTGCCTACCAAGCCCTAAGAAAACTGAACTCTAAGCCCTCCTCACAGATGACTACAGTCCGATCAGCGGATGGACTGAAGAGTGAAAAAGCTGCAGGCATATGTGATATCCCTGCTGAACTGCTAAAGGCTAGGGGTGAACCTATGGCTCGGGGCCTGCTTACAGTCCTGACTGCCATCTGGCAGTCTGGTACCATTCCCCCTGACCTGCTGAGGGGCGTAGTTATCCCTCTCTGGAAGGGGAAAGGGGATCGATGGGACTGTAGCAACTACCGTGGCATTACACTGCTCAGCATACCAGGCAACATTCTTGCCCACATTCTTCTGAAACGGATCTGCAACCACCTACTGAGGCATCAGAGACCGGAGCAGTCTGGATTTACTCCTGGCAAGTCCACGATAGACCATATACTAGCGCTTCGAGTAATTGTGGAACGCCGTCGTGAGTTTGGTCGTGGGTTGCTTGCAGCCTACATCGACCTCAAGAAGGCGTTTGACTCAGTGCATCGGGAATCGCTATGGGAGATCCTGAGGCTCAGGGGAATTCCAACACAGATTATTGGCCTGATAGCAAGCCTCTATACTGGTACTGAAAGTGCTGTAAAGTGTGGTGGGGGTATGTCGGACTTCTTCCCTGTTAATTCAGGGGTGAGGCAAGGCTACGTCCTTGCACCAACACTTTTCAACACCTGTATGGACTAGATAATGGGTAGAGCTACTAGCCAAAGTCAGTGTGGAGCAACACTAGGCAATATTAAGGTTTCTGACCTTGACTTTGCTGATGATGTTGCTATCCTATCTGAGTCCCTGGAGTCACTTGTGGGGGGTCTTGATGCATTTGGCAATGAGGCAAAGCCCCTAGGCCTAGAGGTCTCCTGGACCAAGACCAAGATTCAGGATTTTGGGGGCCTGTTAGGGGAACCCGTTCAGTCGATCCATGCTTGCGGCGAGGACGTTGAAGTCACAGAAAGTTTTACATACCTTGATAGTGTAGTACATATCTCTGGGTTGTCAGACCAGGAAGTCAGTAGACGGATTGGTCTGGCAACAGGAGCCATGAACTCAATCAACAAGAAAGTTTGGAGATGTCGGTACCTATGCAGAAGGACCAAGCTGCGTGTCTTCAAGGCCTTGATACTGCCAGTTTTGCTCTATGGAAGCGAAACCTGGATGCTATCCAGTGTCTTGGAGTCTTGCCTTGATGCCTTTTGTAACAAGTCCCTTTGCCGGATCATGGGGTACAGTTGGCAGGACCGCGTGTCCTGCCAACCGGCGGTTACACCGTGAGACTGGCATGGGACCTGTTACTTGCATAATCCGGGATCGCCAACTTAGGCTATATGGCCACCTAGCGCGTCTCCCTGTGGACGACCCTGCCCACCAGGTTGTCTCTCTGCGAGACAACCCTGGGTGGAGGAGACCTGTGGGACGACCTAGGAGATCATGGCTTGGGCAGCTCGACGAGACCTGTCGCAAGGAATTAGAGATGGGCCGTGGGCCTGCCTGGAGATTCGCCTCGAGGGATCTCCGTGGCTGGAAACGAAGGGTGGATGCGGCCATGCGCCCCTGTCGGTGTTAGCCCCTAGATGATGATGATGACATTAAAATATGGTTAATGCGTGTACCTTGTGTGTGTGACAAAAAGAGAGAGAGAGAGAAAGGGGGGGAGGGCACAATTGCTTGTCTGCGTGAATTTGTAGCCACAGACCAGAAGGAAGGCACAGAGGTGAAATAAGGAATGGAAACAGAGATGATAGATGGAAAGGGAGGGAAACATAAGAGAAAAAGGAACATGCCAATGATGAAAATAATGACAGTAACGCTTTTTATCGGAATAACAGTAGTAAAGGTGACCAGAATAGTGTTGCATATGAATATAGTAATAACAGCACTTTGACAAATTTAAGGGCTGCACTAAAAACAGTCTTTAATATATTTGTATGTACACGTGGCACCAATAATAAAATAGATTTGAGAAGTTCTAGCTTCGCCCAGGCTTTCCATATATGGCCCGGCCTATGTCAGCTTTTTATGGCTGTCTCATTTTGTTTTCTGACACTCGGTGCTTACCGTGGTGGTGGGATTGCTCCTGCCGCCATGGTGTAAGCATACTGCATAATCTCATTACCAGCACGACCGCAATGCATACAACACCTCACTTCATGGTTTATTGTGTCTATAATCTGCCATGCACAGTGGAAACCTAGGCGCATTCTGTGAAGAATGAGTTCGGTACCTCTGTTGATTATTTCAGAGAGTGCCAGTGGTTCATAGCCTGTGACGTCTGAGTACCAGCTGGCCGAGGGGGAGAATCTCGTTTCCTCTCTGTGAAGTACGAGCGGCAGCAGTACACTTTTCCATTAGTAATTTTCGGCTTGGTTGTATGATCACGGGATTTGGGGGCATACCCCTGCCAATGTCGGCTAGTCTGTCAGCAAGCTCATTCCCTCTGATGCCAATGTGGCTGGGGACCCAGCTTATGATTGTTCTTCTGCCCTGAGCAAAAATCCTCCGTGCTATTGTGAGGATAGTAGTCAGAAGGTAGATCTTGTCTTTGGGTGAGCGCTGCTGAAGTTAACAGCTGCCCTGGAGTCTGTATGTATGACCACGTATCCTTCCCTCAGGGACACGTGGGCTAGGGCTCCCATGGTTGCAACTACCTCTGCCACAAGGCGCTGTCTGTTACCCTTATGGATTATGTGGCATCCCTTGCTACAAAGCCGGCGCCTGCAGTGTGGCTCAAGGGATCGACTGATCCATCTGTGAAGTATGTTCTACTTCCCGGAGGAGTGATAGCTGCAATGACCCTCAGGGCTTCTGCCTTTAGACTAGGCGTGGGGTACTGACTCTTTTTAATTGACAGGCTCCTGGTGGAGAACTCTATCGAGGTTTGTGCCCACAGCGGGCTTCGACAAAGTTAGGGTGGGGGGAGTCCATGCCCTTAGCAAGAAGCTGTTCTTTGAGCTGATGGCGTATTAACATCCTGCCTGGAGTTGTTTGCAAAGAGCTCGTTGTCTTGTTCTAGCTGTCTGACTATTTTTTGTCTTAGGCTTGTGTTGCTGGGAGCCTGGATGACCTTTGACAGGAATTGTGCTGCCATTAGATCAATTTGTGAGTCCGGGGGGAGAGGGTTTGCTTCCAAGAGGAGGTTGAGGACCTTCGTCCACCTTGGGGCACCCAGAATGATCCTGGCAGCTTCATTTTGGACTGTCTTCAATTTGTCTTTGTATTTTCTCTTTGTGCCAATCAGAGTGACTGAGGCATAGTCCACAGTGGGCCGGACGGCATGTACATAGAATGATCTTCGTACTTTGTGTACATAGAATGATCTTAGTACTTTGTGTCTGGCTCCTATGTGTCTCCCACTCATTGCTCTCATGACAGACAGTCTTGTTTTGGTTCAGTCAACCAGGTACTGGACCTCCTTCTGGAAGGAGAGGGTCCGGTCTATTCTTACCCCAAGTTATTGGAAGTCCTGAACCCCCCATTCCAAGTTCATTCCCTGGATTTTCAGACTTGTGCCTTGAACTTTATGTCTCAGAGCCATGGCTTTGGATTTGCCTGCAGAAATCTTTAGTCCTGTCCTATAACACTCCTCAGACACAAGGTCCAGACAACACTGGGTTTTATTTAGGCAGTATGGACCAGTGGAGGTGATAGCAAGGTCGTCTGCATAGGAGATGATCTTGCATCCCACTGGGAAGTTTTTGTTGAGGATGCAGGACATTAAGGTGTTAAATAGGGCTGGACTGAGAACCCCACCCTATGGCACTCCATTTTCTAGTGGCATGTGCTGTGATAGGTGACCTTGGAATTTGACTCTGGTTGTCCTGTTCCTGAAGTAGTCACCTATCCAAGCTAAGAGCTTTCCTCTAATTCCCTTCTGGATCAGGCTCTCCTGAATAGCAAGAGGACTTGCTAAGTCAAAAGCCTTCTCCAGGTCAAGGAATGCTACCACAGATGTACCCGTGCTAATTGTGCTCAAGAGCATGGCTATGCTGTGCGCTGTGCTCATGCCCCTGGTGAAGCCATGGAGGTGTTCATGTGATTCTTCATTGGAGCTGGTTTGGTGCCATCCTCTCAGCCGTCTTGGCCAGACAGGTGAGGAGGGAGATGGGGTGGTACTTCCCTGGCTCCTTTGGTTTGGGGATAGGAACTATGGTAGCCCTCTCCCAACTCTGGGGTAGTTTGGATGTTTCCCACTAGTATATTAGTTACAAGCTCACCTGCTAGTCCTAGGTGGGAAATGATGGGGTACAAGATCCCATCAGAGCCCGGGGCTGTACTAGAAATAGTTTTATAGGTATTTCTTGTTCCCTCAGAGAAAAGATAACGGTATCGGGTTCGGCTGCCCTTTCTCTGATATGAGCAAGTTTGTCCTCAGTTCAGCTGGCAGACTGTTGCTGCTTGTTCTCGCAGAGAACTCGTGCGCCAGTCTGTTTGCCTCTGACTGAGGGTCATCGTGTGTGCACCTTGGGGCTGAGCGGTAGGCAGCTCGCCTGACCCGTTGCCATAGCTCTGAGAGGGTGGTTTGGTGGTCGAGGGACTCACACTATGCCAGCCACTTTTCCTGCCCGACTCTGTTGGCAGTTTCCTTGGCATCCCTGACAGCCTCCCTTAGGAGGGCTAGGTTGTCAGGGGTTCTTTGCCTTCAGAATTGTTTTTGGCACATGTTTCCTCTGTGGTTTACTCGTCGTTAAAGTACCAGGTGTCTTTGTGACTCCTGGACCCAAGCCAAGTTTTAGGTATGGTCAGTGAGGCTGCTTGATTAATGGCATTTGCAAGTCTAGCTTCAAGCACTTCCACATTTTCATTGCATCTCAGACAGTGGGCCAAGGCGTCCCAAAATGCCTGCTAGTTGACCATGTCTGTTTTCCATCTTGGATTTGGTCGTGGCATTTCAGTTGGGCCAGCATCCATGAGGGTAGTTATAGTGCTGTAATGGTCACTTGTGACGGTCTCATCAACACACCCTCTAATCCTCTCCACCAGAGTCGCAGTGGCCAAGGTGAGGTCTAGGACCACTCCTCTGAAATGCGTTGGCTCTTGGGTATTGAGGAGAGCGATCTCGGGGAATGTCTCAATTACGTTGGCTATGTGATAGCTAGCCACATCCGGTGCCCAGCAGGGAGCCAGGATGGGATGGTGTGCATTGAAGTCTCCCCCTATGATAACTCGGCCATGTGCTGCAGAAGCACAGACCTGGCTGATGTCTAATCTCCTACACTTTGGCCGGCTGTATACTTTGTACAGTTTGAGAGGTCCCCCGTCAAGGTGAATCTCGACGGCAAGAGATTCAACATCGTCTCCACAGTGCGGTGCATTGGCTATTGCGGAGCAGGGGATTGTTGCTCTGACAAGGGTGGTCAAGCCTCTCTTGCCATCAGTGTGTGGTAGCATGAAGACATGATACCCTGAGAAGCGGACAGGTCCCACTGT
This sequence comes from Penaeus monodon, assembly GCF_015228065.2. Taxonomy (NCBI): domain Eukaryota; kingdom Metazoa; phylum Arthropoda; class Malacostraca; order Decapoda; family Penaeidae; genus Penaeus; species Penaeus monodon. The sequence continues at coordinate 18,145,948 of NC_051397.1, forward strand.
TAATCTTTCCTGGAGCATGACAATGCCAGTGCTCCTTGATCGCACTATTACAAGGGATCTGTTGTCAGGCTATCCCTGGGTCCACTGGGGGTGGAGAGCCTTTGTTAGCTCTGACTTTGGTTAGTTGGGCTTTTCTCTGTTCAGACTTTTTCTAGGTTTTTCTTTGCTGGTCTTGCCTGGGCAAGGTCAGCATGCTCTGGCTGCACAGATTCAGCCTGGTTTGGCTCTGCCTGTGAGGGCATGGCCTGGGTTGGAGTGAGGAGGGGAGTGTCGTCCTGGGGTGAGGGTGGGGCTGGTTCGGCTCTCTCCAGCTTCTCTTCCTTCAGGACTGCAACAGTCTGGGTCATTGCTGTCATGGCGACCGTGACTGTTTTCTCGGCCTCTTCACTCAACCTCCCCAGGAATGTTTCTATAGCAGTCAACAGGAGAGTCATATCTTCCTCATCAAAGAGGAAATTATCATCTCTTGGGGAGGGTTTTGTAGTGCTCTTTGAACCTTTAGTCCTGTGGGTTTTTTTCTGCACTTTTTCGATGGTCGGAAACTGTTTGTTCGAAATATCCGATGCCGGCTGGGGAGCGGCTTCCTTCCTCTTAGGAGGTCGGGAGGCCTATTCGATTTTGTTCTTTCCCCAGGGGGGCCAGGAATAAAGTCTGGTCGCTTTTTGGCAACCTCTTGTTGCCTGAGGGCCGCCTCTTTCCTGACAGAGCAAGCCAGGCTCCAGGCGTGATGCCTCTTGGCACAGTTGGGACATTTGGCTGTTGTGTCCCTCTTTTCCTCTTTGTATGACTTGAGGCACACCTCGGTGTTGTGTGCCTTGCTACAGACACCACATTTAGGCTTGGCTGTGCAGCTAGCCTGGTGGTGACCATACTTCTGGCACTTGAAACACCAAAGTGGATCAGGCACATATGTTCTGAGGTCGTGCTCCAGTTACCCAGATCAAGGGTAGTGGTTGGGGCACCTTTCATGGTCACCAGGACTAGCCTGGTTGGAGACTTCCCTTTCGGCATTCGGGAAGCCTCCACGAACTGTGGGTGTGATGTAATCAGTTCCACTTCATATGAGACTGAGAACCCAAGTAGCACCATCTTGACTCTCTTATCTTCGGGATTCAGTGGTGAGAGACCCACTTTCCTTCCATCTTGCAGCTCCTTCGTTTCCTGCAGGAAACTCAGGGTAGCATTTCCATGCCCTGACCAGTTGGTAGGCATTGTCGAAGCCTTTGAGTTTAGGGGGAAACACCTTGGAGGTCCTGACTCTCCCTCAGTCTGTTTCCACCCTCGGACGTTTCGGCCCGCCCTTTCGGCTTTGGGGCTTGCTCGTGGGGGCAGCAGTTGATTCGGCTGGTTCAGCTTGTGCTCCCGTCTCAGTCAGGAAAGTCATCTGAGTGGAACTCAGAGACCTCCCTGACTTGGGTGCAGGCCTGGAGAGGCCAGCACGAGAGTCTACCTGTTGGACAATCTGATGGACGGACATATTGCTTTTAGATGGTTTTTCTGTCTTGTCCATCTTGGCAGCAGGCATAACAGAGTCATCTTGTGCATGGGGTTTTCTTTTACCACCAGGAGGCACGTATGGCTTCAGGGTGGCTGCCGTGATCTGGGTCTTGCATGGGTCGTCAACATTTGAATCTGTGTGTGGGGGGTTTTGAATTGATTTTTCCATGTAATTGGCCAA
>NC_051397.1:18152625-18155125 GCF_015228065.2 Penaeus monodon
TTTGTGTATGTATGTGTGTGAGCGACAGCGAGCGTGAATGGGAGAGAAAGTCAGAGCAACCTCACACAGAGAATCAATCACAAACAAGAAGAATAACATTCAGTATTACAAAACTGAGATAAATTAGCAATGCTAGCTATATAAAATTATTTCAACTACCACATTGAATTCAACATTAATGATATGTGACAGAATGTACGCATCAATGAATGGTGACATGAAAATATATTCGCAAGCAAATCTTCTCGGGGTCAGAAGTTCTGGACTGCCGAGGTAGCCATGTCTAGCTGTGCATGTCAGACTTCATCGACAGGGGATCCTATACCCGAAATGCCATACAGTGAGCTAAGCCAGGAAAATCTATAAAAAACCTGCTCTTTTCTGCGTATCTGTGATGGGCACTTGTGACATTCCCTACAGGTATCTAACTATCACAAATCAAAACAAAACCAAAACATGTAAGCGACTTCAAGAGGGTGAGAAGGGTGTGATTAATAAGTGAATAATGATTCCAGCTTAAACCCTAGTCCTAGATTAATTAGTGGACATAACTGCGGGTCACATCACTCGAAACTTGCCGATCTAATGAATAACCATTGAACGTCAGAGTGGATATCTATTAAGCAATTTACGCAACCCAAGGTTATATCGGGCATCCCTGTGCACTATGATATGGGGGGAGATCCTAACGCTGTACTCAAAATAATAAATTTATATAAAATTACATTACAAGCTCCGTTTTAGCACCGATAGAATGTGTCACCAGTGAGCAATGTAACGGTGCTACGGTTAATCTCCAAGGTGTCAACAAAACAACAACAACCAAATCACGGGAAAAATGAGTGGTCCTCTCTTGACCCTTTCCACGTCCCAACTGACAGAAAGGGAAAGAGAAAGTGCAGTCAGGTCAAGACGGGAAAATGTGAGAGGAGAAATAAATTATATGATTGGTATTCATGATAAAGATAATATCACAAACACATTAAATTCACTGCAGTGAAACAATATAAATTTCTAATAACCGAGAAAAATTAATCAACTACTTAAACTAAAGAACAATATTCATGTTTGCTGATCACTTACCTTATGACACGGTAATGCGATCTGAGGTCAGAAGAATAGTATGAGACCGTGTCATTTGCTGTCACTTAGCACTTTTACCTAACAAAACCAATGGCTTAACACATTTATGGGAGAAGGAGGAAGAGAAATAAAGATGCCCAAAATGTGTACTCACTTGGTTTTGTAGACATGGTCTTCGAGAAATGGGTTGAGTGTTTTTTCAGAGACTGTGTGTTCTGTTTCAAGCCTAAAGGACACAACCACCACCCTGCCACCAGGTTGGTGAACAGTAGTGGGAGTCAACGTACTTACATTTACGACTCACAAGACATGTAAAGGGGGCTACACCTACGGTTTTGGGGAAAAATGGTGCAAGGGGTCACGTGTCCGGCCAACTCGCCCTGAGGGCGAAGGCTGGACCGACCTTATCACGTCGGGCGCTGGGCACGAACTGAGTAAGTTGGGTCACCTTTAGACACAAGAAGTGAGCGTCCACCGAACACGTGGCGTGGAAGGAATAGTAAGGCAGCTGGGGGAAATGTAGGAACAGCTGCAGGAAGTATGGGGGGAGCACACACACACACACACAACACACACAAAGAGAGAGAGGGAGGGGGAATAGGAAAGAAGAGATGAGAGAGAAAAGAGAGGAGAGGAGAGAAATGGAGAGAGAGGAGAGAATAAAGAGAGGAGAGAGGAAAGAGAGGAGAGAGTAAAAAGAGGAGAGAGAAAAGATAAGAGAGGAGAGAGAAAAGAGAAGAGAGAGAGAGAAGAGGAGAATGAAAACAGAGGAGAGAGTAAAGAGAGGAGAGAGAAAAGAGAGGAGAGAGGAGGAAAGGAGAGGAGAGAGATCTCGATATAAATTTAGGTAAAAAAAAAAATTATATATAAATACAAACAAACACGTTTGTTCATCGATGTGCGTGTATACTAGATTAATTCTGAGATTTAAAATGGCACTTGTCAAAGAACTTAATGAAATTAGAGTGAACAGATGTTAACGCTCTTTATACGCATTCACCCTGCCGGAGGCTTTTAATGTAGGCCACACGCTATTATCGAGGATATATATACCAATACGTCCTTAGAATATATTCACAAAGCTCAGTTAAAAAAAATATATGAAGCTTAAATATAACAACATGTAACCTTGAAATTATATGTATTGTAGAGAGAAAGAAAATATGAGTTTGGTATTGTGATATCATACTAGTCAAATACCGATGGCCTCTGCGGTAGCGTCCTGACTTCTGTCGGGGTCCGAGTGTGTTGTCGGAAGTGAAATGTCAGCTGTGATGGAGTAACCTATTTGAGAAAAAACTTTAATACACACAGCAAATCTGTACGTTGACCAGATAAGTGCTTAAGATTTAAGTCTGTATTTAGTTTGGGTGTGTGTAAGAAATGAAGCGATCGTCTTGTCCTGTGACGCGGGAGG
>NC_051397.1:18166190-18186190 GCF_015228065.2 Penaeus monodon
TCCTTCTGGGGGAAGGGGAAGGGGCTCGTTGGGATATTAGCAACTACTGTGGCATACAATTCTTCTGAAGGATCTGCAACCACCTATTAAGGCATCAGAGACCAGAGCAGTCTGGATTTACTCCTGGCAAGTCCACAATAGACAGTATACTAGTGCTTTGAGTAATTGTGGAATGCCGTCATGCATTTGGTCGTGGGTTGCTTGCAACCTACATCGACCTCAAGAAGGTGTTTGACTCGGTGCATTGAGAATCGCTATGGGAGATCCTGAGACTCAGGGGAATTCCAACACAGATTAATGGGCAGAATTACTAGCCAAAGTCAGTGTGGAGCAACACTAGGCAATATCAAGGTCTCAGACCTTGACTTAGCCGATGACGTTGCTATCCTATCTGAGTCCTTGGAGTCACTGGAGGCAGCTCTTGATGTATTTAGCAATGAGGCGAAGCCCTTAGGCCTAGAGGTCTCCTGGACCAAGACCAAGATTCAGGACTTTGGGGGGCTGTTAGGGGAACCTGTTCAGTCGAGAGCGTTGAAGTTTCAGAGAGTTTTACATACCTTGGTAATGTTGTCCATATCTCTGGGCTGTCAGATCAGACGGATTGGTCTGACAACAGGAGCCATGAACTCAATCAACAAGAACATTTGGAGATTTCTGCAGAAGGACCAAGCTGCGTGTCTCCAAGGCCTTTATACTGCCAGTTTTGCTCTGTGGAAATGAAACCTGGATTCTTGAAGTCTCGTCTTGATGCCTTTTGTAACAAGTCCCTTCGCCGGATCATGGGGTACCGTTTGGCAGGACCACGTGTCCAACTGGCGGTTACACCATGAGACTGGCATGGGACCTGTTACTTGCTTAATCTGGGATCGCCATTTCAGGCTATATGGGCACCTAGCTTGTTTCCCTGTGGACTACCCTGCACATCAGGTTGTCTCTCTGTGAGACAACCCTGAGTGGAGGAGGCCTGTGGGACGACCCAGGAGATCATGGCTAGGGCAGCTCGACGAGACCCATCGCGAGGAATTAGAATTAGAGATGGACCGTGGGCCTGCCTGGAGACTCGCCTCGAGGGATCAATGTGGCTGGAAGCGAAGGGTGGATGCGGCCATGCACCCCCGTCGGTGTTAGCCCCTTGATGATGATATATATATAATAATATATATAATATAATATATATATATATATATATATATATATATATATAATATATATATATATAATATATATATATATATATATACTATATGATATATTATATATATGTATATATATATATATATATTTATATATATATATATATATATATATATATATATATATTATATATACACACATTATATCCCATGAAGAAGTTCTGTTTTGTTGTTTCAATATTTTGCAAAAAAAGCAAATATGATAACCTGTCACAAGTGGTGAGGGGAGTTTTTGCTTTGGGGGAGGGGGATTTGGATTACCTGGTATAGGTGGTGAAGTGAGTCTTTGCCTTGGGGGAGGGGATTCAAAAATCAAAAGCTTAAGACATATTTAGAAATAGCAAACATGACATTCTGCACAAAAAACTTGTTCAATAAGTTCCAAAATAAAACTTTATTGACTGTCCTTTACAGTTGTAAGTTCCCTTCACAACATTTAATAGAGATTTTTTTCAAAATGTAATCTGGAGTCCTTTACAGATGTAGACTGCAAAACTCACTTCCGCGGTTTTTAGTTTATAGAAACTACAAACTATTATTCTAAAAAAGCAAATATGTCGAACTTGTATTAAAAAATGTCCAAAAAAATTCGACCTGCTGTCGTTTACAGATGCAAACTGCTTTGCAATAGTTGTTAGGTCAAGTGAGTCTGTTCTTTCTTTGTGGGCATGTAGAAGTATTACGTTGTTCAATCTTTGCTGTGTCATGGTTGAACGCAAGTAATTTTTCACACGTTGGAGCATAGAAAATGACCGTTCAGCTGTTGCGGTTGATATTGGTACTGTTAAAAACAATTTTATCAGTTTCTGGACCTCAGTAAACATTGCAACAGTGTTTTGTTGTGGTGGGGAGGGGAGGGGGCGATTTGCTTAAAAAATAGATTCCATGTCCAATCTGCTATTTAGGCATTCTTGAGCCCAGGAATGTCTGTCCTTTACTATACTATACTCCACTATACCTATACAATACTTTTAATAAATCAAGTTCATGGAAACCAACATGTCTACTGTAAAATGAGATATAGTATAATTATAGCATATTTTTATTAGTCAGTGTGAACATGTAAAACCAAATGTAAAGCACATTTTTTTCAGCAATTTCTGGGGGGGGCGGAGATATACTCTCGCTCCACCAGTTTTCATCCCCCCCCCCCCCCAGTTCCACTGCCTATGTATATATGTATATATATACATAATATATATATATATATATATATGTATATATATATATATAATATATATATATAATATATATATATATATATATATAATATATATATATATATATATAATATATATAATATATATATATATATATATATATATATATATATATATATATATATATATTATATATATACATTATATCCCATGAAGAAGTTGCTTTGTTGTATACGTCTTTCCTTTGTGTTTATTGATTATGAATTCCTTCAAGTGTTTTCACATTCACAAAATGAATTTTATTTTATTCATTTGTCTTCACACTGCAATACTGGAATGCAAATACAAACTACCATACATAAAGATGGTCCATGTCTTTCCAGATGCAGAAACTTTTTTTTTTTTTAAGTGTAGAAAGTGTGCTTATTACTAGTATTGAAGTCTTAGCAGATGATCAATATATTTTCATGAATTTTCTGACCTCTACTTTTATTTCTTTTAGTTTGATGAGGAATTCTGGCAAAGAACTACCATGATGGAACTGAGCCACAGCCTGACGCTCAATGAGGAGGCACTCAAGCAGCTACCCCCTGCCAAGCGACCTATCTTCATATTTGAATGGCTCCGGTTCTTAGATAAGGTGCTAGAAGCAGCACACAAGGTCAGTTCCTTATCATTTGGTTTTGGTGTTATGTGTTCTTATGCCAACAAGGAATCCAGATGTCCTGGTGTATCTAACCTTCTATGTCCAGACACTTGAAATGGGATTTCTGTGTTTCATTCTGTACTTATGATTTCATAGCAAAATTTTATTTTAACATTATTATTTATAATGACATATTGCGAAAAGCAGTTTTAAATGTAGGTATGAAAAATTCCCCAAAATGTTATAAAGACAATGGAAAAACACGATAGCTGTTCTCAGCTCCGTTGATTCTCTGTTCTCCATTGATTCTCAGGAAAGAACAAACTGGCAATCCAACCTAAATTCTGGAGTGCACTCTTCACCAAGTCTCTTTTGAGAAAAGATAATAAGGAATTTAAGGAAGCAAATTTCAATGAGAAGTAAGAAATTATTGTTTATAAATTTTATAGATACAGAGCATATTTAGACATAGTCATTTGTCATACCCAATGCCACCGGGTATGACATGCCATGCCCACTGTGAGTTTACTTTATTAATTGTTTTTACGCATAGATGGCTACACTTGTACTAAGTCACGAATGAGCCAATTACGAGTACTGCCTGTCTCACCTGTTCACCCTTTTCCTTCATCTTTGAAAATATTTTACATTGTCTTATATGTGCAGACACATTTCAAAAAAAAAAAAAAAAAAAAAAGAAAAAACTTGGCACATTGGAGTACGGCATAGTCTGGAATAAGTTGCCAATTTTTTCATTCCTGAGACTGGACACACTAGTTACCGTGTAGTTTTCTGGATACAAAAAGTTAATTGTGTGATCATATGTGCTTTATAAATGATTGTTATCTACGGATAGATTAGATCATATACGTATGAATTATTGTAGCATTTGTTAAGCACTACACATTAGCATCAAACTTGGCCTCAATGGAAAGAGAGCATAAAGTATGTAGGGAAACTATGGGATGAAAGGGAAAAAAGGAAAAAAACTCAATAATTCATAGAAAAAAGACAGTATGTTATTAACATGCTGAAAAAAAAAGTGATGTGCTTATCTTAAGTTTGAGATTTACTTCAGGTTAAAGATTCAGCATGGCCCTCCAGCAGTGGACAACCAAATACGATGGTAAGAGCTAGCGTAAACCGTCCACTATAATCTACTAATAATCCTCTGGACTCTGATGGTGATGGGTTGAAGTTTTGCATTTTTGAATATATATCAGTATTTTTTGTTGTCCTTTCTTCTGGAGGGTCAGAGGGACAGAAGCCATGGGTGTCGCTCAGCCCAAGGCAATTAACAGAGCTATAGTGATAGATCTCTGCATAATAAATACTGGATATCATCCTTATGGCACTTTTTCTTTTCCTTTCCTTCATTTTACCCAATAAGTTCCTTATTTCCTTTTTCATGTTTTCCCAAGCTAAAAGGGTTAAGGTTGTTGCTAATGGCTGACAAGTGACACATAAAAGTTTCATGAATATTTTATATGTGAACTGAGCTATCCCTAGATGCCATCATCCTTTTTAGAGGTATATTCCCCGGATGGACTATGTGGTGGCAGTTATCCGAAAGGGGAAAAAAAATGCTTATACTCGTTATTGATTTACTGTATGTGTATATATATATATTTTTTTTTTCATTCTTTCTTTTCCTTTTTTTTCTTTCTTTCTTTCTCCATCCATCTTCCTTAATATCATGAATAAACTATCTTTTGTTGAATCCAAATTATATCCTAAAACATTTTCATGGTTTCTTACTACAGGTATTTTGACATTAAGGTTAAGTGACCTATAGGTACTCTGTGGTCTAAATATTTCATATCATCCATAATTACTGTACAGTAGTCATATATATGATTATACAGTTTTGTTTTAATTCATTTTCAGTCTGATATTAAAGGATGCCAAAAACAGTTAGTTGCTCAGCTGGTTGGGCAGATGAATGAATCTCCAGGGCCACCTACTCGTAAACTGGTAGCACGATGCCTTGCCACTTTGTTTAGTGTGGGAGACACCTTTTTGTTGTTTGACACCATCAACAAGTGTAATGATGTTCTCAAGAATAAGGATGATTCACCAAGCTACCTTCCAACTAGATTGTAAGTAGTTAAGAGTTGGCAGTATCATTAATGTTATGTTTATTACAGAAATGTATATTCTATTTGATATTTGGAAGTAACACAAATGTGTCATAATTATGTAATATTTTTTTTGCCTTCAGATAAACAAGTAAACATATTTTATATTAACAGAGCTGCTGTAACCTGCATAGGGGCAATGTATGAAAAACTAGGACGAATGATGGGGCGTTCTTATGAAGAAACTGTCCAGATACTCCTTAAGGCTTTACGCAATGCAGAGTCACAGTTGCGGATAGAGATAATGATGACTTTAGAGAAAATCACAGCTGGCATGGGAACAGCTGCAGGAAATGTACACAAGGATATATATAAGGCAGCCAAGATGGGCCTCACAGATCGTGCCCTTCCTGTGAGATGTGCTTCAGCTTTGGTATGTTGTTTTTCCCATTCAAGTTATTATAGGTAATTTTTGGGCTTAATACTATATGTATATATATATAGTGATGTGTTATTTATTTTTTAGAGAAGTGCTGTGTGAAAAATTATTAGATTTAACTTCTATAGTGCAAATATTTTTATAGTGAAGATCTTGAGATTATATATTAATGTTTATAATTGTTATTATTATTATTATTATTGTTGTTGTTGTTATTATTATTGTTGTTGTTATTATTATTATTATTATTATTATTATTATTATTATTATTACCATTTTTACTTATTTATTCTTTTATTGTGTGTTCATTTCATTTTTTATTGTCAATGTGTCACCCTTTTAACGTCTTTCTCGTTGTCATTCACATTAATAATTGGTTTTCTTTATTCAACAGTGTTTGATGGAGATGACCAAACATGCACCCTTCTTATATACAACTGAGATAGAAAACTTGTCACAGCTTTGCTACAGAGCATTTGACAATAGTAGTTATGATGTCCGATGCACTGTTGCCAAACTACTAGGAACTGTACTAGCAACAACACAGAATCCACCAAAGGAATTTGTGAAAGGTATATGAGTAAATGTGAATTTGCTCTCATTTAATTTGTTTATTTTAGCCTTTTTTTCATTATTTCATTATGAGAATATACTCTTAGCCAGACCTGCCAGCATACCCCAGATCTCTAAACTATTGTTTTAAACTGAGGTTGTCTCCAGACTTTTGCCTTATTTTTTTTGTCATGGCATCAGCAACAAAATTAAAGCTAAATATCCTATTTCACAAAAGTGGTGTTAATACACAGCCTGTTTGTATGACCTACTGTCACTTCCATTGATTATAATTAGGTATAAGGATATCTATGACCTTGCAGTTTTTTTATGAATTTTTAAAAACTTTCTGTATGAGAAATAGTGTTTAAAGTGATGAATATGGTGTCTGTATTGGAACAATCTAATGAATATAATTGAAATGGAATCTTTTTAAAAGATTTGTTCTGTGTATTTTTAACCCTTTGCCGACGGGGAAAATGAATAAAAAATGGGGAATATGCTGTGCTCATTTTTCATATTTTTGTGAAATGTCTCTGCACATCGATGGCTCTGCTAGTGCTTAGCCACAAAGGAGTCAATTAGTAGATCTTGTGACCTTACCTGATTTCATCTTTCCTTGTATTGGCAGGAAAAACGAATTGTTTACTAGTGCTATGAACTTCGATGTTGTTATTTTGATTGTAAACATTAGAATTAATATAATCTTATAAACATTAGTAACAGCAAAATAAGATAGCGTTAAATATTTTTGTAAATCAACGAAAAGGATGAACGGGCGAGACAGGCAGTACTCGTAACTGGCTCACTGGTGACTTAGTACAAGTGTAGCCATCTATGTGTAAAAACAATTAAACAAGTAAACTCACAGTGGGCATGGCATGTACGTACATACCATGCCCGTCGGCAAAGGGTTAATAACTTTAAAGAAATATTTTTTTTTTTTTTTTTTTTTTTTTTTCTAAATTTTCAGGAATTTCAGCTGTCAGCAACATTTTCCCTATTATTACATCAATTTGTTTTCAGGAACTAGCAAAGGAGGTCCATTGAAATTACTGTCCCTGGAAGAGGCCTTGACAGTCCTTTTAACAGGCTTTCTGCGAGGAGGCAACAGCTTCTTGAAGGGCACTGGAGAGATGATAAAAGGGTCCTCGTCAGTGTCAAGGGAAGTTCGAGTAGGGATTACTCAGGTGAGGATTTTAAAAACTTCAGCCTCTGCCACAAGGAGTGATTAGTATGGCAGATTGGAATTTTTTTTTTCTGTACTCTTTTTTTTTCTAAAGGGCTCAAGATGATAGTTTAATTAATTAATGATTCTTTAAATTTGATATTTTTTAACTTAAAACACATTAGAAGAAAATACATATGAATATGCAATGCCATAAAATGTTAATTATCCTTCCGCTGTATAATTTTTTGAGTACTGGATATTTTGCTCTTTATTGTATTACAATTATAGTGTAATTAACACAATTCATATCCCATTTTGATTACATTACTTATTAAGATTTTTCAAAAATAATTCCAGGCATATGTTGTGCTGGTACAAGAGTTGGGTGCGCTTTGGTTGGAGCGCAACATCTCCACACTTCTTGCTCATCTAACTGAACTGGTAGCCAGTCCAAAGGCTACTACCTCCCATGTTGATGCTGTATATTCCCGCAAATGTGTCAACTTTATTCTTAGGGCTACATTAGGTCGCATGATTGGTGAGAAGGCACAGATTGCAGCTTGCAAGGAGATCACACAGCTTATTATTAAGCATATGAATACTGTTGGTAAGGAATCTCCATATTTTAACTAACATGAAGAAGGAAAGGGAGGTAAGGGAGAAGGAATGCCTCATTTATCTTTGACTTATTGTGGATCTTGAAGAAGCCGAGTAGAAAAAGAGTAACCTTGTTTATGTATATTTTTTATATGAATATCAAAAGCTAAAACTTTTGGAATTAGAAATGACCTAAAGACTTTGTTCTCTTGTGTTGCCCAGAGAAAGGGTAGCCCCCCCCGGGGGGGGAAAAAAAAAGAAGGGGACCCACAAATTTTTGTTGTCTCTTAAAAATTTTTTTAAGGGCTAGCCAGTTAGGAAAATTTTTTACCATTTTTTTTCAAAAGTTTTTTCTTTAAAAAGTTTTTTTAATGTAATTTTCTTTTTATTATTATTTTGTAAATTCCCCCAAAAATATTTTTAAAATTTTAAAATATTTTTAAAAGAAAGTTTTGTATAAAAAGGTGTAACCCTTTTTTTTTCAACTATTATCTTTGTTTTTTTCCCCAAAGATTAATATTTTTGGTTCTAGGTTTTTGATTTATTGGTTAAAACCTTTGGGATGCCCCTAGCCCCCCCGAAAATTGGTTTTTTTAAAATTTTTTCTTTTTTAACCTTTTTGGAGTTTTTTTGAGTTTTACAATATTAATAAATTTTTTTTTATATTATTTTATTTTATTAAATAATATTTTTTTAAAAATTTGGATATAAATTTAAAACAATTCTTTTTTATAATCTATATTTATATTAATTTCTTTAAATTTTATTAATATTATTTTTATTTTTTAAATATTTTATTTTATTTTATATATATATTTTTAATTAATATATATATATATATATATATATTATTTGGGGTGTATATAAATATATTATGGAATTATTTTATTTTATATATATATATATTTTAAAATTTATATTATTATATTTTATATATATTATATATATTTTTATATATTTAAATATAATTTAAAAACCAAAATTATTATATTTTTTATTATATTTTATTATATATTTTTTAAATATATAATAATTTTATATATAATATATTATAATTATATATATATATATATATATTAATATTATATTTTATATATATATATTTATTTTAATTTTTTTTTTTTTGTGTTTTTGGGGTTATTATTGTTATAATTTTTTAATATTATATTATGTAATTTATTTTTATATTATATATATTTTTTGATATATATTTTTTTATATAAAAAATTTTTTTCAAAATTATTTTTTTTTAATTTTATATATTATGTGTGTTAATTATGTTATTATTGTATATTTTATGAAATTTTTTTTAAAAAAAATTTATTAATATTTTTTATATGTATTTTTTATATATATATATTATATATATATTTATATTATATTAAAATATTTCTATATAAAATATATATATAAAATTTATAATATATATTATATATATATATTATATTATATATAATAATTAATATATATTTTTAAAATTTATATATTATATATATATATATATTTTTTTTTTTTTTTTTTTTTTTTTTTTTTTTTAATTGCATAATAACAAAGGTATTCTTCTACCAGTTGTGTGGTCTCTGCACTTGTTGGCTGTGTGCAGAAGACACCCCTTGGCATTCCTCACATGCGTGGCAAAGTGCTTTTCAATATTGCCGAGGAGTTGTTAAGATCAGCAAGTCAGAACTCTCGATTATCATTACAGCGTACACAAGCAGGATGGCTCATCATTGGTTCTATAATGACTCTAGGTATGGAATCTCCCCTGTAGGACTTGTAAACTGTCACCCATTTTTTTTTTCTTTTTTCTTTTTTTTTTTTTTATTGTTTTTGTTATAGTGCAGTATTTGTCTAACCTCAGCCTGACATGAGTAAGCATGAATCAGATTCATAGAAATAGAATTAACATTGTCTGATATGATTTGATTCCACTTGACCTGCCATACTAAAAGCTTGCCTTCTGCTTTTCCATACCTGTCCCCTTTCCTAACAATCAGGACATAGTCTATCAGCCTTTTCTGAACACTGAGGGTCAGTGAGTTTTTAGTGATGCAAGACTTAACATTTATGGGTGACTAGTAATGTAACAGTATAATTTTTATTTATCAATATTGAGAAGGATTTGGAGATTAATTTACTTAGTAATTAAAGTTAATTGTTACACACTGGATAACTCTTTTCTTTTTTTATAGGCATAGGTGTTGTAAGGGGTTTGCTACCACGAATGTTGCTGTTGTGGAAGAACTCCTTCCCAAGGTCTAGTAAAGAAATTGAAAGTGAAAAGGCAAGAGGAGATGCCTTTACTTGGCAGGTACGAGAAGTTGGAAAATTGTAGCATTGATAATTGTTTTGTTTTTTCTTGTTCTATAGTATTAAGAATTTTTTTTATTATAAAAATGATTTAAAAATTAATGATTTGATGTGGCTTATAGGTGACACTTGAAGGCCGAGCAGGAGCCCTAGCATCCATGCACAGCTTCTTGCTTCACTGCTCAGATCTTGCAGCTGAAGACACTGTGCGCAGACTTCTCCTTCCCATTGAAGCTGCTCTTCTCATGCTGTCGAGGTATTCACCACATATGCTAAAATGACATTTGAAGAAGAATATTTTGAAAGTGATGAATGTTTTTAACCCTTAACTGCCGGGTGGCATGTACGTACATGCCATGCCATGCGTGGACTATATTCCGGGTGGCATGTGTATGCATACCATGGTACGCCAATCCTGTTTTCTGGGGGCATGTAAGGTCATGCCATGCACACTAGGGTGATGACATGGCCCCCAGCAGTGGGGCTCAGGGCACAACCCAGGAAATCACATGTCGGCATTGGGTTAATGTGATAGTGACATTGTTGATTTTGATGATTTTAAGCATGTCTCTGTTATATCTCTGTTATTGCAGTATAACACATATTGTCAAACAGTATGGCCAGCACCTCAAGGCATCTACAGCCATGGTGCGTTTGCGACTCTATGAAGTATTGGCACTCCTTCCTCCGCAGTCATTTGAAAGTGAGTACAAATACAATATGATTCATGTTATGACATCATTTGAAGGGCTGTTAGCTGCTTATTAAGTGTAATGAAGTTTTTTTATTTGCTAACATAAAGGAATGATAATTTTTGTCTTTATATTTTTTATAAATTAAAGAATATTATTGCCATGAATATATGATACATATATAATGTAAGAGTAAAAGCTGTTAATTTTATAGAAAGAATACTTTGTAGAATATGAAGTTATCATTTTTGTCTCTGTGTTTGTATTTGTAGAATATATTTCATATACTGATGTATTACCAGGTCACTATACAAGTATCTTGAAACTCCTGGTGAGTGAGTTTACACTGGCAGAAAGTGGTGCCAACACCACAACTTCCCTTCTCCGTACCATGTGTCATGCGGATGACTCAATCATCCTGGGAACTTGGCTGCACCATACTCACCATAAGGCCATAGAGGATCAGGTAGGAATAATTATTCCTTGTGTTTATTTTTATGCAACTTTCATATATCTGGATATTATGATATGTTGAAAGTTGATACATGTTCTTTTATAGTTTTGAGGTAATTAAAACAGGTATATTATATTGTATATTTTACTTTTTTTTATAGATTTGCATTATGTGAGACATAACATTGATTTAACTTATATTTTGGAATTACTTTAAGAAAGAGATATATTTACATTAAACAATTTCTTTTTGGCTTTTAGCTTCAAGCAAACAGTGCCAGTGGATCAGGAGCTCTTGAACACGATTCCACCTTTTTGTATAGGCCGCTACCAGAGGGCGAGTCAGTTGCTGGTCCACTGCCTCTTGGAGTTGCAGTGATTGATGCATCAGTTATACTTTTTGGACAAATGTTTCCATTAGTTGCCAATAAGCATCGCTTGAAGGTAAGATTTTTTGATTATGAGATAAATCTTTTTGGTTTTCATAATATCCCCTTGCTTATGGGCTTTTGATTGTTCATTAATTTATGATATTGTGTGATTTATGTTCCAGATGCTGAATCTGTTTGGAGATATGATTCGTGCAGCAAAGAGTCAGCGCCAAGAAGCTGTCCAGATGAATATATTTACAGCTGTCTTAAGTGCACTAAAAGGATTGAGTGACAACAAGGCATCATTTGGTCAAGATGATGTGAAGAAAGCAGCAACTTCTCTTTTGTTGGTGAGATAGAGAAGAGAAATAAGAAAAAGGATATCAGTTGACTAGTTTTAGAGTTTGACTCAAAGAAAAACTTAGGTTTTTAATAATAAAAGGGAGTCATGTCAATCCTGCTTTATTGTATTTCAGGGAGGTTTAACACACCCCAACTCAACACTGAGATGTGCATCTGGTGAAGCCATTGGGCGCATGGCCCAGGTTGTTGGAGATCCCAGATTTGTGGCTGAAATGGCACAGAACAGTTTTGATAAACTGAAGAGTGCCCGTGATGCTGTCAGTCGAACTGGCCACTCACTAGCACTTGGTTGTTTACACCGATATGTAGGTGGTATGGGATCAGGCCAGCATCTCAGCACCTCCATAAGCATCCTGTTGGCACTTGCAAAGGACACTACATCTCCTGTTGTGCAGGTAAATGTGTAAGGTGTCATCTTCCTTTTGAGTTGTAGAAGTAGTGAGCTTTGATTATAAAGTTGTGAAATATATTGTAGTTTCATTCATTATTAAATGAAAATTGGTTTGTGTTATTATTATTATTATTATTATTATTATTATTATTATTATTGTTATTTTTATTATTGTTATTATTATTATTATTATTATTATTATTATTATTATTTTATTTATTCTCATCCTCTTATCGTTGTTATAATTATTATTATAATAATAATAATGACAGTACTACTACTACTACTACTACTGTTATGATGATGATGATGACAATGGTTATTATCATCATTATCATTATTACTATTATTATTATTATTATTATTATTATTATTATTATTATCATCATTATTATTATTAATATTACTATTATTATTATATTTTTTATTGTTATTGTTATTATTATTATTATTATTATTGATATGATATATTATTATTATTATTATTATTATTATTATTATATTTTTAATATCATCATTAATATCGTCATTAATATCGTCATTAATATCGTCATTAATATCATCATCAATCATCATCATCATCATCATCATCTTCATTTTTTTTTTTATATATTATTATTGTTAATATGTTCTTTATTATTACATTATTTATTTAGTGATGTCATTTTAAATACATTATTTATATTTTACAGGTGTGGGCACTACATGCACTATCCATGATAGCAGATTCTGGAGGTCCAATGTTCCGTTCTTATGTTGAGCCCTCTCTTGCCCTGCTCCTAGAACTCTTGCTCACTGTCCCACTACACACTGCAGAAGTTCATCAGTGTATTGGAAAATGTCTGCAGGCTCTTATTACAACCGTTGGCCCTGAGCTTCAAGGTGGATTATTATTGTTATTATTATTATTAGTAGTAGTAGTAGTAGTTTTTCTTTTCTCTCTCTCTCTCTCTCTCTTTTGTAATGTGATTTCTGTTTCAAAGATTAGTTTCTCCAGGTTATTTCTTATGTGTTGTTTGCTGATATTAGATTGATATTGAAATTATTGACGTTATAGTATTATTAGATTATATGATATTTGTGAATTAACCCTTTCCCGATGGGTAGTATTCATAGTGGCCCAGACCTCGCTGCTGGGGGCTTATATTGTCGCCCTAGCATGCGCGACCACTCATGCCAAATACCAGCATCCCATGCCGTTTCTTCGTAATACTACGAAGATATGTTGTATTTTCAGTTTTCATTATTTTCTAAAGTCTCTACTTGCCAAACTTCCTGATAAATTGAGAGTGAAGGATATTTTTGTTGTTATATAGACTCCATAGTTGATCATTATTCAGTGTATAGTCTGAATAAAATAAGCAGTGTGTGGCATCATGGAGTTGAAATCGTCGGTTTGTTGTATTATTATTATTTTTTTTTATTTATTTATTTTTTTTTTTTTTTATTTTTATTATTATTTTTTTCATAGTAAAAATGAGAAAGTGTTAAAAATGACTTAATCACACCTTCATTGGCAGAAAAATAATATTTTGCCTTGATTGTACAAAAAAAAAAATCTTGTATGTCCATACATACACCATGGCATGTATGTACATGCCCATGGCAGATAGTCCCGCCATACCATGGCATGTGCGTACATGCCAACCGTCAGCAAAGGGTTAACAAGCATAATGAAGAGATTCTAATTTTGGCAATTTACAGCTGTTACAAAGAGTAGGGAAGAACAAATATTATTGTGTACAAATGGTATTTTATTGACAATGGCCTTGTCAAACTGAAACAGGTACAAGCAGCAGTGTGGTGATGGTGCGATGGTCTCTCCTGTGTGGATGTGAGCTGGTGCAAGAACACCCAGACCCTCTAGTACAAGCAGAAGCCATTGCTTGCCTTCAACAAATGCACATGTTTGCCCCAAGACATGTCAATCTGTCTTCCCTTGTTCCTATGCTTGTGGTGAGTTGAAGGGCTTTTACTGTGCAAATGATGAATTAATTAGTTGGTTGCATTTATTATATTTGATTTATATGCTGAAGTAAAAGTTCAAATTCCAATTACAATTTTTACTGATCTTTCTCTTTTTTAAAATATCAAATGTAAAACAGAGAAAGTTGAGCTGCAACCATCTCCTACTGCGCCGGTCAGCAGTGTCTTGCCTGAGGCAGCTGTCACAGAGAGAAGCTTGGGAAGTATGTGAGCATGCACTGAGTCTGGCACAAGGAAATGAAGATTCTGATCAAGGTACAGAAAAACATTTGCAAGATGCATGGAAATAAGATTTAGGAAATAGTTATTGCTAGATTTTTTTCAGCATTAATGAAATTTAAACAAGAAACATATATATATATATATTTTTTTTTTAATAGAAAATGCACAAAATTAGTTATTGTGAGCATTGTTAGCAAGTAAGTAGAGTAGCAGAAATATTTTAAAATCTAATACATTTCTGGAAGGTCAGTATATAATAAACCCAGTTAAATAACTATTGATCTTCTCCAAGGACTGATGATGACAGAAACTGGCCTCCCTGGTGTCTTATTTGGGCTCCTGGACACTGAAACAGACTGTGTACTTGTAAGAAATGTGCATCACACTTTGACATCAACATTGCAAGCTCTAGCAACCTCTCACCTCAACCTGTGGTTAACACTATGTAGGGAAGTCCTCACCAGTGCATCAGGTTAGTACTGCTGAGGAGAATCATGAAATTGATTTGTTGGTTTATATGCATGTGCAAGGATATTTTGTGTTTCAGTTTTCTCACTTGTCTTAAAAAAGAATTTTGCTGGTCTTAGTCATATTATAGATAAATAACTCATTTTTCTGTTTAAGAATCACATACATAATTGCATTTCATCCTCAGAAAGTGGATCAGGTGAAGACACAGGAGAAGCAGGTGATGGTGGAGATGATGATGACATGGTACAGATCCACACTGGGGGAGAGCCAGACCCCCATCCGAGCATCCCCCCACGGTGGACCACAAGGGTGTTTGCTGCTCAGTGCATTGCCAAGATCATACAGGAGTGTGAGAATAATCGTGCCCACTTTGATTTAGCTCTTGCCAGGGAGATGCAGACCACCAAGATGAAGGGTGTGTGTTCTCTTCTTTGTGGTTTTCCTCCTTTTTCATTATTTAGCAAATGAGTATTTACTTAACTGAAGTGAAAAAAGTACTTAAATTTGGAGAAACAGCCTTGTGAAAGCACACATTTGAATTAGGCGATAAAAAATATCCTGAAACTCACAGCTAATTTCTTTTTATTCTTCAGGAGATTACTTGGTATTGCACTTGAGTGAATTAGTACGCATGGGCTTCATGGGCGCAACGAGTGATAGCGATGACTTGCGGTTAGAGGGCCTGCACATCTTACACCTTGTTATTAATAAATTTGCTCACATTCCGGAACCTGAATTTCCAGGCCATGTAATACTTGAACAGTATCAAGCTCAGGTGAGTCATATTTTGTCTCCTTTGCTAGTGGAGATAGAGTAAATACATAAGGTATATCTAATTGATATGTTAGGGGATCATCTTTGTGCACACATTATTGAGTTTGTGTTATTCATCATTATTTTCAATTTTATCTATTAAAGAGAGAGAACATTAGTAAAAAGTTCCATATTGGAAGATTCCAGGTATGGAAATAGTAAGTCATATTCAATTTTATTGATAGATAAATGTTTCAAGTGTTTTTATTTAGTTTGATTACTATTTCCTGTTGATCCTAGGTGGGGGCAGCTCTACGTCCTGCTTTTGCCCCTGAGACTGCTTCTCATGTAACAGCTCGAGCTTGTGAGGTGTGCAGTGCCTGGATATGCTCTGGTAAGGTCAAAATTTAGTGAAATTGTTTTTAGAGAGATGAGTGTGTCATTATTGGATTTATAAACTCTTGACAACTCCCTGAAGATGATAATCTAAAGGATTGTCTATTAAACCTTGAACTATTAAATTTATTTGTTCTCATTTGTACCTCTTCTCATTTTAATTCTTATGAAATATCATATTGTTGATAATTTTTTTTTTTTTTTTTTTTTTTTTTTTTTTTTTTTTTTTTGTGATTTTTTTAATTGGTTTGTATTTTCAAAAGTTAAAAAAGATAGATGATTTGTTTCCCAGGTGTGGCCAGAGATTTGAATGACCTGCGTCGTGTCCATCAGCTTCTAGTGTCTTCCTTGGCCAAGTTGAATAAGGGTAATACCAAGGGGCTGTACAATGAAAGTGCTGCCACATTGGAGAAGCTAGCTATACTCAAAGCCTGGGCGGAGGTGAGTTGTAAGCTGCTTGGGTTATATCACCATTATTAGATATTCATCAGTAAGTCCACTAAGCTCATCAGTAAGGTGATTAGGAAAGCGTAATGTGTATGTTATCTACACACAGGTGTATGCTGTGGCTTTGAAAGGTGCAGATTGTGGGGAGCAAAGTGAAAATGGTGAGGATGAAAGACCAGAAGCTGAGACTGTTACACAGTCATCTGAAGAAAGCTTATTGAGCTTAGTGCAGCCAGAACTTGTGGCTTTGTCCAAGTCATGGCTGGCAGCACTGAAGGATCATGCACTGCTCTCTTTACCTCCAGGTATGACTCACTAAAACAAACTGCTCATCTGTAAAGTCACTAATTAGTTAACAGAATTCTTGTGAAGGTAGTGGCAAAATATTTTGTTATTATTATTTTTTATTATTTGTTTATTTATGCTTGCAGAATTTTCTAGTCAGCTGCCTCACGACGGAGGGGCATTCTACTCAAATGAAAGTGTGGATGGAGTGCGACCCTATTACAGGAGTGCCTGGCCCCCCATGCTCTATGCTGCTGCCCTTTGGCTCAGTTATGGAGGCTTTGACAAGGTTGGAGAGGAGGAAATGAATGGCACTGATGATAGTCCTACCTCTGTTAACATTACGTCACCCACCACAACACCTACAAAGACTGTAGAAGTCATTAATACTGATCGCTTTTACCTGCTTTTAGGTAAGAATCTACCAAAGCGTTTATTAAGTTATAATTAAGAAGCATAATAATATGTACATTTTATTTTGATAAATTTACTAAAACAGTTGCAATTACTTCCTCTTCCCATTGGACACTAGAAGCAACCTTGCATGCATTTTCTCTCTCTCTCTCTCTCTCTTTCTCTTTCTCTTTCTCTTTCTCTCTCTCTCTCTCTTTCTCTCTCTCACTCTCTCTCTCTCTTTCTCTCTCTCTCTCTCTCTCTCTCTCTCTTCTCTCTTCTCTCTCTCTCTATCTATCTTTTTTCTCTTTCTCTCTCTCTCTTTTTTCTCTTTTTCTCTTTCCTCTCTCTTTCTCTCTCTTTCTCTTCTCTTTCGTTCTCTTTCATTCTCTTTCTCCCTCCATCTCTCTCTCTCTCTTTCTCTCTCTCTCTTTCGTTCTCTTTCATTCTCTTTCTCCCTCCATCTCTCTCTCTCTCTCTCTCTCTCTCTCTCTCTCTCTCTCTCTCTCTCTCTTTCTCTCTCTCTCTCTCTCTCTCACACACTCTCTCACTCTCACTCACTTGTTTAATTACTACCTATCTATACATTATATACTGCATAAAATATTATGAAGATATCCGTAAAAAGATGAAATGTATTTCCTACAGGTATATGTCTAGAGTGGTTATGTAGCCCCATTCATAGTGACGACCCAGACCGCAGCATTGTATGCCTGAAGTCGCTTGAAACATTGTTGTCTTCCCCATTTCCAATAAAGCTTGTGGGCCCCAACAACAGCTTAACAACAGAAATTGCAACAGTGATGCACAGGTGAAAAAAAATGTGATTATATCAATTTATGAATATAAATTACTCACAATGAATATGTATGCCTTCTATGCAGCTGCTCTATTAAAATTATTATTTCCATGTTAATTTAGGCAAGTCTTGAGTTCAGACCACACAGAAGTACACCAGTTAGCAGTAACTGTTGTCTCCCTTGTGGTGAAAGCTGCCCAGCAGGCTCTGGATGAGGAGAAAAGGAAGAAGAAAAAACACAAAGGCAGGTTTTGTTCCCGAACCTGTGTTTGGGTGCATGCTTTTTAGTGTCTTACTTGAGATAGTTATTGGAAAAGAAGTTTTACAAATGCAGTTTTTAAAAAGATGTGCAAATGTTTGTCTTAAATATTAGATGCATTTCTTTTTTTTAAACATTTGATGGCTGACACCTAAGCAGTCTACGAAGTTATGATGATACAGAATATTTTTGATAGCTAGATATACTAGATAACAAGAGAATATATGATAGAATTTCAGCAGTTTTATTGTTAGGGCACTACTGGACATATTTAACTGTTAGTTCATGTGATGTAGCATTTCAAAGCATTTTTACCATAAAATGCCTTTAAAGGAAATAATGTTAGTTGTCCTGATTTGGTGAGATGATATTTATTGAAGACCATTCAGTCATTAAGAATGCATGAGATTTTTTATGCACTTACTATTTCAGATGAAAAACCAGCTAATCAGGAGTGTGAAGGATGTGAAGCTGACCTATTGGGAGAAGGCAAAGAATCAGGGGAGATTAACAGTGCCCAGTCCCTGGTGTTCACTGCTTTGCAAGTAATATGCCACAATCAGAATTTGTTTTAGATAAAAGTTTTGTCCACAGTACTTTACTGTGTTATTTCTCATAAAAAAGTGTGTGAATATGGGATGGATAAGTAGCATTTTGCTAAAAAGCTTTATGTGGCCTTATGTACTTTTATATATTGATTACTATTTTTATCTTTACCACAATATAAGATCCTAATCATGTTGCCATTAAAATACATCACAAAAAAGTTGTCTAGTGATTAAAAGTTATACCTAATAGGTTATGTAATAGAGAAGTAAATTGATTAGATTAATGGCATTTCTTTTTCTAAATCTTCTTATGTACTGATGACATCCTCTCGCCAGGTATGTCTGTGTACCCTTGTCCGTCATAAGCCAAGACTAGCACCACAAGTTGTGTCATCAGCGCCATCACTGCTGGCACCACCAAGGCACCATGCCAAAAGTCACCAAGTGGATGCTCTTCTCTCATCTACAGTGACTCTTCTAACAGCACTGCCAAACCTGTGCTCTCCTGCAGGTATGTTTCTGGGGTTGTATTGTGGTATTGAATGAGACAATCAAAATATCTAGTACTAATGTTAATATTAGCCCAGTTTACATATTTTCTAGTTCAGTGAAATCTTATAGTAATGTAAGATGTAGTGGTTAACTTTAATCATATACGTAATTTTTATTATTATAAAAACTGTTGGGTTTATCATTTGCAATACAGATAATTTTGTAACTTTTATTTGGGTAAGTGCATTTAATATAGAGAAGGCATTCAGTGTATTTAAAGAAAGAAAGTTTTTGTAGATATAAATATATTAATGTTTATGTTAATATGTTATATTATGTTAAGAAATTATCTTTAAACAGGAGGAGTAGCCATCTTACCCACAGTGTTGTACCTGATAACTGGGGTACTGAAAGAATGTGGGAGCAAGGCCCGCCTTAGCCACATCTCATATCCCACTCCAGTGCCCATGGTAGTAGTACTTGATGCCTTGGCCACCCTCGCTCGACACCCCTATGCTCGAGACCACAGATCA
>NC_051397.1:18190349-18197392 GCF_015228065.2 Penaeus monodon
GAGAGAGAGAGGGGAGAGAGGGGGGAAAAAGGAAAGACAGAGGAGAAAGAAAAAAAAAGAAGAGAAGGAAAAAAGAGAGAGAAAGAAAAAAAGAGAGAGAGAGAAAAAAAAAAGAGAGGAGAGAGAAAACAAAAGGAGAGGAGAAAAAGAAAAAGAGAGAGAGAAAGAAAAAAAAAAAAAAAAGAAGAGAGAAAAACAGAGAGAGAGAGAGGGGAAAGAGAGAGAGAGAGAAAGAGCGAGAGAGGAGAGAGGAGAGAGAGAGAAAGAGAGAGGAAAAAAAAAAAGAGAGGGAGAGAGAAGAGACAGCCATACAGACAGGAAGAGAGAGAGAGAGAGAGAGAGAGAGAGGGGGAAAAAGGGAGAGAGAGAGAAGAAGAGAGAGAGGGGAGAGAAAAAAGAGAGAGAAAAAAAAAGAGAGGGAAAAAAAAAAAAAAAGAGAGAGAGAGAGAAAAAAAAAAGAGAGAGAGAAAAAAAAAAAAGAGAGAGAGAGAGAGAGGGGGAGAGATAGAGAGAGAGAGAGAGAGAGAGAGAGAGAGAGAGAAAGAGAGAAAAAAAAAAGAGAGAGAGAGAAAGAAAGAGAGAGAGAGAAAGAGAGAGAGAGAAAGAAAAAAAAAGAGAGAGAAAAAAAAGAAAAAAAAAAAAGAGAGAGAGGGAAAAAAAAAGAGAGAGAAGGAAGAGGGGGAAAGGAGAGAGAGGGAGAGAGAGAGAGAGGAGAGAGAGAGAGGAGGAGAAGAGAGAGGAGGAGATGAGAAGGAAAGAGAGGAGAGGAGAGAGAGAGAGAGAGAAAAGAGAGAGAGAGAGAAAGAGAGAGAGAGAGAGGGCAAAAAGAAAGAGAGAAGAGAGGGCGAAAGAAAGAGAGAGAGAGAGGGCGAAAGAAAGAGAGAGAAAGAGAGGGCAAAAGAAAGAGAGAGAGAGAGAGAGGGCAAAAGAGAGAGAGAGAGAGAGGGCTAAAGAGAGAGAGAGAGAGAGGGCGAAAGAGAGAAGAGAGAGAGAGGGCACGTGACCCCGCTTTACCCATAGATACTTTGGTTTTCCCTTTACTGGTGAACTTTCGTAAAAGGGTACCCCGTTATACCGATCACCCCCAGCAAGCCATTATAATAAGGCTCGGAGCCCGTTATATCTGGTAGCCGTGGAGCTGTTGCTTCCTTTGGGCTCACAACACGAACATACCACCTGTGAAGAAAAACAGCTCAACCGCTCCAAGAAATAAATAAAGAAAGAAAAGAAAAGAAAAAAGTACACGTTTGGGCCTTTCTCAATTCTTTCTTTTGCCTTCCTTCTCCCATAAATGTGTTAAGCCGTTGGTTTTGCTTGGTAAAAATGCCATGTGGGATGTTCTCCCACTTTTCTCCTGACCTCATTTCGCTTTAGTTAAGTAGTTAATTAATTTCTCACATTTTTAGAGATAAAATCACGAACGCGTTAAATTCGTTGCAGTTGAAACAACATAAATTTATGTTGTTCAACTGCAACGAATTTAACGCGTTCGGGATTTTTTATCACGAGTATCATTTCATTTTTATCTCGTTCCTCCCCTCGCCCTGACCTGACCTCACTTTTCCCTTCCGGCAGTTGGGACGGGAAAAAGGGTAAAGAGAGCCCCACTTTTTTTTCCCCGTAATTTGGGTTGGTTTTTTGTTGACGCTTGGGGATTAACGAACACCTTTATTTTGTCAGGTGAACGTTCTCCCGGCGCTAGAACGGAGTTTGTAACGCGATTTCACATAAATTTATTAATTTGGAATATAGCATAGGATCTCCCCCCATATAGTGCACAGGATTGCCCGATATACCCCGGGGTTGCGTGAATGCCTAATAGATCTCCGCTCCGATGTTCAAAATGGAAAGGGTTTTTTTGGGTTCGTTTGGAACTTTAAGTCGGTGAAAATTTTAAAATAATGTAGGAAGAGTTTAAATGAACATTTTTCGTTTAAATAATACCCCCTTTCCCCCTCTTGAAGTCACTTGCTTTTTTGGGTTTCCAACCAATCCCTGGATTTGTGAAAATTTTAGTACCCTTAGCAAATTTTCACGGCGCCCATCACAGTACCAGAAAAGAGCAGGTTATTTATAGATTTTATGGTTGGGTTTCGTTTCAATGTAGACTTTTTGGGATGGACCCCCCCCATCGATGAAGTTACATGTTTAGTAGACAGGCTACCTCAGCAGTTAGATTTTCTGACCCGAGAAGATTTGTTTGCTAAAAATTTTCAAATAATTTTTCATGTAAACCATCAAAATGCATACTTCGTCGATTCATTTAAAAGTTGAATTTAATTGGGTTGAATAATTTTATATAGTACCATTTTCTAGTTTTTTCCCCAGTTTTGAATATGAAAGAATATTTTTGTTTTTGATTCATTCTCGTGGAGCCCCCTCCCCAATTTTATCTTATTCACGCCCACCTGCTCTCACACTCACAAACACAACTCATCCACGCAGAACAAGGACAATGAAATTTTATTTGTTTTTTGCTGTCGTAGGCCGGAGTAAAGACTATGAGTATCTCTTTTTCCCCGCAATTTTTTAGTCGGCGAGTGATCCAATATGATTTTTACATTTATTTTTTCTCGTGGAATAATTTGGGTTCCCGGGAAATCCTTTCGGATTGCCGTTGTGTTTCTTTATTTACTCCATTTATCAGGATGGTTGGTTTTTCAAGCCCGGCCATGCAGACGGTACGCGTCTCCCCCCCTATTTTTTCCCTTTTCTTTGTGAAATAAAACACAAAAGAAAAAAAAAAAAAAAAGATGAAAATAAATTAAAAAAACAAAAATTAAAAAAAAGCAAAATTCATATAAATAAGGGGGTGGTACTCAACACCCTCTCTTCTCGTTCCTTTTTTTTACTTTACATCGGCCCTTATTGTATGATCTGGTTCCCCAAAATTATAGCAGTGGACCGACTATAACCAACACAGCACCCAAAGGGGGATCTGGCGAACCAGTCAATTTGGATGCTGTGGGAAGGAATCATTGGAAGACGCCACGGCTGCAAACCCGGGTGTTTGCAGAGCAAATGTTAAGTGCCCCAAAAAGTGGACGGGGCCCCCTGCTGGGCACCCTAGAGCGAAGGCCCGGAAAATCACCAGGCAGGTATAGTCGCCCCCGGTGGAGGAGGCTGTTGCCCGCTGGGGAGAGATCCAGTCAACCCAGGGGCCTCGTCAGACAGGTATAGCCGCCCCGATGAGATATGGAGGACATGTGGACAAGGACGCCGCGAGTTAGGCCCGGATGAGGACTTGAGGGCGTCTGCGAAGCCCAAGTCAAGGAGGGACCCCGTGCGAGACTTTTTAAGACGTGTGGACGTCGAGGCAACAGATTACACCCAGGACCCCGGGAAAAAAGAGGCGGCAGGGATGAGCCAGCCATGAAGACACCCCGACAATGCACGCAAAAGGGGAGAGAACAGCCAAGTTAGGTCACCTTGAGGCAAATCTATGGCGCCCCAAGGGTGAGGCGCGAGTAGGTGGCTAAGCAATTGGCATAACTAAGTCTACTGTTTAAAATAGACCCCTGTGTTACCATGTGGTTCACGACAATTGGGACCAGTGACTAGCGAGGGCATAGATGACGATTATACCCGACCTCCCTACGAAAAGTTTGTTCAGCGCCCGACGTGGTAAGGTCAGCCCCCCTCCCTCAGTCAGGTGACTGACATGAACCCCGCGCTACCACTTTACCCATAGCATGTCTATGTGTTCCCTTAACACGTTAATGGCGCACTTTATCAATAAAGAGTAAGCCATTATACCATACCACACTCCCGCTAAACCATGTAACAGGGTACAAGCTTTTATAAAGGGGAGGAGGAGAGGAGAGAGAGAGGGGAGAGAGAGAGAGAGAGAGAGGAGAGAGAGAGGAGAGAGAGAGAGAGAAAGAGAGAAAGAAAGAAAGAAAGAAAAAAAAAAAAGGAAAGAAAGAGGGGAGGGGAGAGGGAAGGGAGAGAGAGAGAGAGAGAGAGAGAGAGAGAGAGAGGAAGGGAGAGGAGAGGAAAGAGAAGAAGAGGAGAGAGAGAGAAAGAGAGGAGGGGGAGGGGAAGAGGGGGAGGAAAAGGAGGGGGAAGAGGAAGAGGAGAAGGAGATGGAAGAGGAAGAGGAGGAGGAGGAGATGGAGGAGGGGAGGAGATGGAGAAGGTGGAGGAGGAGATGAGAAGGTGGAGGAGGAGATGAGAAGGGGGAGGAGGAGATGGAGAAAGGTGGAGGAGGAGGAGGAAAAAGAGGGGAAAGAGAAGGAGAAGGTAGGATTGAAATAGAAGTGGCGAAATGACGTTTGAGGAAGATGGGAGGGGTAGAGAGTTTAAATAGGAGAAAGGTGAGCGAGAGTGGTAAGGTGGGAAGGAGGAATGAGGGACAATTAATAGAAAGGTGGAGAGAGAGAGAGAGAGAAGAGGGAGAGAAAGAAGAGAGAAGGAAGAGAGACAGAGAAGAGGAGGAGAGGGGAGAGAGGAGAGAGAGAGAGAAGAGAGGGAGGAGAGAGGAGAGAGAGAGAGAGAAGAGAGAGAGAGAGGAGAGAGAGAGAGAAGGAGAGAGAAAGAGAGGAAGAGAAGAGGGAGAGGAGAGGAGAGAGAGAGAGAGAGGAGAGAGGAGAGGGAGAGAAGAGAGAGAGAGAGGAAGAGAAAGAGAGAGAGAGAGAGAAGAGAGGAGAGAGAGAAGAGGTGAGGGAGAGAGAGAGAGAGAGAGAGAGAGAGAGGAGAGAAGAAAAAGAGAGAGAAGAGAGGGGGAAAGGAGAGGAGAGAGAGGAGAAGAGAGAGGAGAGAGAGAGAGGAGAGGAGAGAGAGGAGGAGGAGGAGAGGAGAGGAGGGAGGAGGAGGAGGAGGGAAGAGGAGATGGAGAAGGTGGGAGGAGGAGGAGGAGGAGTAGGAGGAGGAGGAGGAGAAGAAGGAGAAGGAGAAGGAGGAGAAAGAGGCGGAAGGAAAAGAGAAAGAGAAGGAGAAGGAGAGAGAAGGAGAAAAAGAAGGAGAAAGAGAAAAAGAGAAGGAGAAGGATAAAAAGAGAAGGAGAAGGATAAAAACAGAAGGAGAAGGATAAAAAGAGAAGGAGAAAAGAGAAAAAGAGAAAAGAGAAAAGAAAAGGAAAAGGAAAAGGAGAAATAGGAGAAGGGGGAGTGACAGGAGAAAGAGATGAGGCAGGAGAAGGAGGAGATGGAGGAAGAAATGGAGGAGTAGGAGGAGGAGGTGGAGGAGGAGACGGAGACAATGATTACTTGCTCGGGAAAAATTTTCTTGGAATGGGGAGCTCCATTGAATAATACTCTCTGTGATCGCTGCAGTTCCTTTCTGAGCTGACATGGCATGAGACTTGTAGGTTTTCCGTATGCGAGGAGCAAGAGTGAAGTAAGGGGTGGACATTACCATCGTGGGCTGGGAAAATTGATTGGGGTTTTTATACAGAATGGGAAACCCGAAATATTTTAAAGGGAATATTTTTTACTATAAAAATTTATAAATATAAATGGGGAAAAATAAACAATGAATAAACCATGATTTTATTTTGATTTTAAAAAAAAAAAGCAGAAAACCCGACATTTCAGAAACTCATAAAAAAAAAAAAAAAAAAAAAAAAAAAAAAAAAATAATAATAATAATAATAATAACAATAATAAAAAAAGAACTAACATTAAGTTGCTGGTGTGGGTAGCCATCTTGAATAAGTTTATAGCAGGAAAATGGAGATGTGAGGTCTGCTGATGATGCTGGGGCATGAAGGATTAGTTGCGCAATACCTCTCAGCACAACCACTTCATCTATTACTCTCTCATCGTCACCTGAATAAGAAGTGTAGCTTACAAAATAACTGAATTTCAATCTTTAGAAATTGACTAACAATGGATAAGATAAAGGCAATAGAGGAAAAATATTCATTTGTTCTACATTGCCACCTGGCATCGCTGAAAGTTTAACATCATATAAAGTAACAGCCACCTACAAATTTTTCTGATACTTACTGGTCTTACTCAGATCTATAATATTTGCCAGGGCAGACTGCAGCAGACTGCACCACTGGTCTTGTGATCTGTGGTCCGAGATAGGGGTGTCGAGCGAGGGTGGCCAAGGCATCAAGTACTACTACCATGGGCACGGGAGGGGGATATGAGAGTGGCTAAGGCGGGCCTTGCTCCCACATTCTTTCAGTACCCCAGTATCAGGTACAACACTGTGGGTTTAAAATGGTACTCCTCCTGTTTAAAAATAATTTTTTAACATAATATAAATATTAAATAAAAAATTAAATATTTATACTACAAAAACTTCTTTCTTTAAATACACTGAATGCCTTCTCTATATTAAATGCACTTACCAAATAAAAGTTACAAAATTTTCTGTATTGCAAATGATAAACCAACAGTTTTTATAATAATAAAAATACGTATATGATTAAAGTTAACCACTACATCTTACATTTCTATAAGATTTCACTGAACTAGAAAATATGGTAAACTGGGCTAATATTAACATTAGTACTAGATATTTTTATTGTCTCATTTAATACCACAATACAAACCCAGAAAAAAAAAACCTGCAGGAGAGCACAGGTTTTGGGAGTGCTGTTAGAAGAGTCACTGTAGATGAGAGAAGAGCATCCACTGGGGACTTTTTGGGATGGTGCCTTGGGGGTTTCCAGCAGTGATGGGGCTGATGACACAACTTGTGGTGCTAGTCTTGGCTTATGACGGACAAGGGTACACAGACATACCTGGCGAGAGGATGTCATCAGTACATAAGAAGATTTAGAAAAAGATGCCATTAATCTAATCAATTTACTTCTCTATTACATAACCTATTAGGTTAAATTTTTAAACACTAGAAACTTTTTTGTGATGTATTTTAATGGCAACATGATTAGGATCTTATATTGTGGTAAAGATAAAAATAGTAATCAATATATAAAAGTACATAAGGCCAAAATAAAGCTTTTAGCAAAATGCTACTTATCCATCCATATTCACACACTTTTTATGAAAATAACACAGTAAGTATGGGACAAAATTTTATCAAAACAAAATTCTGGATTGGGCAATTCTTGCCCAAAGCCCCCAGGG
>NC_051397.1:18197492-18208619 GCF_015228065.2 Penaeus monodon
GCTTTCTGAATCCATACCCGTCCTTTGATCGTTTCACGGTAAATCCCTTTGTTCCATATTGCTATGACCTTCCGTAAACTCACAAATCTTTCTTCATTTCCCCGGTAGATCACTATTCCAGTTCATCATGATAGCATCATATGCTTAAAGGAGTTGTAATTGATTTTGCTTTTACGTACCCGAACACGTTACGCAATTCTTTAGTGAAGTCCAATGCGGCAGTGGTGATCTTGATACTCTGGTATTTACGTTGTTTCGTTATGGAATCTGGTAGAGCTTTAGGGAAAATAAGCATAAACGTGGTGTTAAGTACGCTATAGAATCAAATGCATGTTTTACTCACCTTTATGATGGTTATCAACTTAAATGAAAAAAGCGTAAAATTTATTCGACAGCTTACCTGTAAAGTCGCTAACTTTAAATCATGTCAGCGAATTCACGCGAAAGAAAATTTTTAGAAGCTCTGTTTATTACAAGCTTGTCTAATTTCAATTGAAGTGCAGGTCGGTGGGGCTTGGATGACCTTACATAGCCTTAGTAAGCTTGACCTTGACCCTCTCCTGGGATCTCATGGGAACCTGTCAAAATTCCCCTTGTGCATGCATATATTTCGGTAATTTGTTCGTTACAAACCTAACGATTCAATTTTTAAAAATTATGATTTATATATATATATATATATATATATATATATATATATATATACATATATGTATGTATATATGTATATATATATTATATATATATGTATATATGCATATATACACATACACATATATACATATACATATGTATATGTATACATACATATATTCATTTATGTATGTATTTATGTATGTACACACACACACACACACACAATATATATGTATATATGTATATATGTATGCGTGTATGTATGCGTGTATGTATGCGTTTATGTATGCGTGTATGTATGTGTGTATGTATGCGTACACGCAAACACACACACACACACACAATAAATAACAACCCTCCCTGACCATCTTCATATATAGTATATATATATATATATATAGATATATATATATTATATATATATATATATATATATATATATATATATAATATATATAATATATGATATATTATATATATAATATATATATATATATATATAATATATATATATATATAATATTATAATATATATATATAATATATATATATATATATATATATATGTGAGAATGAGAGAGAGAGTGTGTGTGTGTGTGTGTGGTGTGTGTGTGTGTGTGTGTGTGTGTGTGTGTGTGTGTGTGTGTGGTGTGTGTGTGTGGTGTGTGTGTGTGTGTGTGTGTGTGTGTGTGTGCATAAATATGAATGGTATATGACGTATATGTTATGTTATATTATGTACTATCTGAATCATCTATAGTATATATAACATATACATCGTATATATCTATCTATATATCATATATATATATAAATATATATATATATATATATATATATATATATATATTATAATATAATGTATATATATATAATATATATATGATAGATATAGTGTATATACATAATATATATATATATAATATATATATGATATAGAAAGTATAGAGTATAATTAAATATAATACAGAAGATATATATATATATAGATAATAGAAATATAGAAGTATTATAATATAAATGAGGTATGTTGTAGTTGGTTGTAATATTATATTTTGTAGAGTATGTTTGGGGTTGTTGGGGGTATATATATATATATAATATATGTATATAATAATATATATATATATATATATATATAATAGATTAAGTTGGGGTGTGTGTGGTGTGTGGGTGTGGGTGTAGGTGTGGTTAGTGGTGGTGGATTATGATATATATATATGATATTAATAGATATATAAATATATACATAGTAGATATGATATACATAATAGATAAGATAGTAGATATATATATATATAGGAGAGATAAATAATAATAAGAGAGATAATATAGATATATATAGAGTATAGATATAGATAGATAATATATAAGTATAGATATATAGAGATATAGAGACTAATAGATATAGATATAGATATAATATATAGAGATACAAGAGATATATAGATAGAGAATATATAGATATAGATAAGTAAATATAATGATACATAAGATAATATTAATATATAGAAATAATAAATATGTATGTATAAAAGTAGAGAAATATAATAAAGATTATATAATATGGAATATATATAGTAGACATAATATATAAATAGATATAAATAGAAGATAGATAAAATATAGAATAAAGAGAGATAGAATAATAATATAGATATGATAATATATAGATATATATATAATAATTAATATAGAGATAATAATAGATATAGATATAGACTATATAAGATATAAATAATCGAAATAGATAAATAAATAATATATATAATTAATATATAATAGTATAATATATAAGATATATTAGATATATATGATATATTGACTATAGATATAGAAGATAATGCATATATATAATATGACTATATATAGAATAGAATATAAGCTAGATATTAGATCATATAGATATAGATAATCTGAAGATCAGTACTATAAAATATAATAGATCTATCAGATAATTATAGATCATATATAACATATAGAATCTTACTATGGATATATGGAGAGGTACTATGAATAGGGGGCTGCAGATAAGTATAGGGTACTATATGGATCAGAATTCTACGAATGGGAAGTACATATTAGAGTACATTATATGATGATACTATATATATTAGCGGACATTATATAATATAGGTAGATATACTGGATATATTAGATAGATAGTATATGGATATATATATGCTAAGCATATTAGGTATATTATAAGAATATACATAGATGCATGTGATGATTAGATATGAAGTATATACGGAATATAGTAAGGACAGGAATATTAAAGAAATATAAGATAAGTATTATACAAACCGTTAATTATATAATTGAGTTATAATTATATATATAGATTCGATTATTTTGATGCTATATTCAATAGATAAATAGAAATAGGATGAGATGAGATGGAGAGACATAGTTGAATAAGGAAATATAATATAAGAACGATACGAATGAATTATTGAACATTGATATATATAAGAGAAATAATATATAAATATATATTTAGATATATATCTTATATATATATATTATATATATATATAGATATATTATATATATATATATATATATCATATATATATATATATATATCATATATATATATATATATATATATATATATATATATATGTATAAATATACATATATATATACGATATATATGTATATTTATGACTATAGATAGATAGACAGATAGATGCATAGATATGTGATAGCTATACATATACGTATATATACATATTCACATTCATATATGTCCTCATTGACTTCGGATTCCTCTAGACTTCCTCGTAGTCCTTGTCCAGGCATAATTCTGCGGCGTACTCGTCCCCACGTCCTCATAGATCTCGTCCAGGTCATTCTCGGCTGCATGCTCATCCACACGTCCTCGTAATCTTCGTCTGGATCTATGGGCGTCCGGGCAGGAGGCGTCCTCTTCGGCATCTCAGGGCGGCTGATACCTGCACTGACGAGCTCCTGGAGTTTGACTGGAAATGCGGGCGTCCAGGCAGGCGGCGCCCTTCCACAGCATCCTGGGGTGAAGGGTACCTGCACTGGCGAGTTCCTGGTCTTTCGCTGGATCTACGGGCATCCCGGCAGGCGGCGCCCTTTCACTACATCATGGGGTGGCTTAATACTTGCTCTGATGAACATCCTGGTCTGCAGGCTTCTGGCGATCTTCCGGTGACGTCCTTCGCACAGCATCCTAAGGTGACCGTTTCTGCAGCAGGATCCTCCTTCGGTGCTGTGTCGGTTATTGTCGGTCCGAATGCTTTATATAATCGGGGAACCAGATCATACGCGTAAGGGCCAGATAATAAGAGAAAAAGAAAGGCAACAGAGAAGAGGGGGTGTTAAGTACCACAAGCCGGTTATTTATATAAATTTGCAGTTTTTAATGTTCGTATTTACTTTATTTTCGTCTTTTTTTTCGTTTTGTGTTTTATTTCACAAAGATAAAGAAGAAAATAGGAGAGGGAGACGTCAGTAGCGATCTGCATGGACCTGGCTTGAACTACCAACCGTCTCTGATAAATATGACAGTAGATAAAGGAAACGACAACGGCAATCCGCAAGGATTTATTTGAACCAGTTGTTGTCACACAGAGAAGAAATGTATGTAAAACAAGAAATTCTGCATTATGTACGAATCACTCATCACGACTAACAAAATTGCGGGCTAAAGAGATGCATTATAGATCTTTACGCCGACAACTATGACAGCAACAAACTCAATGTCTTTTGTTCTGCGTGGATGAGTGAGTGAGTAAGTGCGTACGTGCGTGTGTGCGTGCATGCGTGCGTGCGTGTGTGCGTGTGAGCGACAGCAAGCGTGAATAAAAACGAAAGTGAGAATGACCTGACACAGAGAATGAATCACAAACACGAAGATCAACATTCAATATTACAAAACTGAGAAAAATTAGCAGTGCTATTTATACAAAATTATTTCGACTACCACATTGAATTCAATATTTAATGATATGCAACAGAACGTACGCATTAATGAATGGTGATGTGAAAAAAAATATTCGCAAGCTTTCTAGCAAGCAAATCTTCTCAGGGTCTGAAATTCTGAACTGTTGAGGTAGTCATGTCTAGCTATGCATGTCAGACTTCATCGACGGGGGGATCCTATACCCAAAATGCCATACATTGAAGCAAACTGAGCCGGCAGAAACTATAAATAACTTGCTCTCTTCTGCATACCTGTGATGGGCGCTTGTAACATCCCTTACGGTTATCTAACTATCATGAATCACACATTGCTTGGGATATACTCAAAACATGGTGTGATTAATAAGCGAATATTGATTCTAGCTCAAACCATAGTCCTACATTAATTACCGGTCGTAACAGTGGGTCACACCGACTCGAAAGGTGCCAATTGAACTAATAACTACGGCTCTACCTGTACCTACTATCAAACGTCGGAGCGGAAATCTATTAGCCGATTTACGCAACCCCGGGTTATATTGGGCGTCCCTGTGCACTATGATATGGGGGAAGATCCAACGCTATACTCAAAATAATACATTCATATAATTGCGTTACAAGCTCCGTTCTAGTGCCGATAGAATGTGTCACCAATGAGCAATGTAACGGTGCTTATGATTATTCCCCAAGTTGTCAACAATTACAAACAGCCAATTAATGGAACAGCAAGAGTCCCTCAAGCCATCTCATATTAATGAATGATATTCACGTTTGTTGACCACATACCGTGATCACACAGTAATGCTACCTGAGGTCAGAAGAATAGTGTGAGAATGTGCCATT
Organism: Penaeus monodon; assembly: GCF_015228065.2. NCBI lineage: Eukaryota > Metazoa > Arthropoda > Malacostraca > Decapoda > Penaeidae > Penaeus > Penaeus monodon. The sequence goes on from NC_051397.1 coordinate 18,202,908, forward strand.
TGTTGTCACTTAGCTCTTCTACTTAACAAAATCAACGGCTTAACACATTTATGGGGGAAGAAGGAAGGGAAAAGAAGTAAAGAGGCCCAAAACTTCGAGAAACAGGTCGAGCGGTTTTTCGGAGGTTGTGTGTTCGTGTTGCGAGCCTAAAGGAGGCAACAACTACCCTATCACCATACTGTAAAAGGCTGTTGGTGAACAGTAGTGGTAGTCAACATACTTACGACTCACAACACATGTAAAGGGATACATGCTACGTCTTAGGGTAAAGCAGTGAGTGCGGGGTCATGTGTCTGGCCAACCCGCCCTGAGGGCGAAGGCTGGACCGACCTTACCACGTCGGGCGCCGGGTACAAACTGGGAGGTCAGACGAGGTCAGATAAAATCGTCATCTACGCCCTCGCTGAGTTGATGGTTCTAAATTGGACTTGCAGCCACGTGGTCTATTGGTAAAATGGCTTACAGAAATCATGCTTATATATACGCCATAATATGTATGTGTGTATGTATGTATATACATGTATATATAAATACATACACACACACTTATATGTGTGTGTGTGTGTGTATGTATTGTGCATACAAGCATACACACACACACACACACACACACACACAACACACCCCACACACACACACACCACACACACACACACACACACACACACACACAAAACACCCCCACACATGTGTATGCTTACATACATACATAAAACACACAAATATATATATTATATATATATATATATATATATATATATATATATATAATATATTTATATAAAATATATTATATATTATATATATAATATAATGCTATTTTAATATATTATATATATATATATATGTTTATATATATATATATATAATTATATATATATATATATATATATATATATATATATATATATATATAATATATATATATATATAAATATAATACATTATATATTTTAATAGACTGTATTCTATATAATATATATATAATAATTATATATAATTATATATATAAACCATAATAATAAAAAACATGTATTATATACAATAAAATATATATTATAATACATCATAATATAATATATACTATATAATATATAAATAACCATTAGATATATATATAAAATAAACATTATATATTAATATAATATATTATATTTTAATATATAATATATATATCATTATATAATAAAACATAAATATTAAATAAATAAACTATTATTTTATATATAAACATTATATATATATAATATAACATATATATATATAATATTATTATATAATTATATATATTTAGAAATTATATAATAAAATAAAAGTATTATAAAATTTTATATACTATATAATTATATAATAAAATATATTCAAAGTTTTTTTTTTAGATATATTTATATTATATAATTACTTTCTTTATATATAATTATTTTAATCATCAATTATATCATATTATAATCATTATAAAAAACTTTTTTTTTTTGATTTGAAAAAAAAAAAAAACATTCTATATAACTTATAAAAAAATTTTTAAAAAAAAAAAAAAAAAAAAAAAAAAAAAAAAAAAAAAAAAAAAAAAAAAAAAACCCCCCTTATATTTTTTAAAAAATTTTTTAAAAAAATTTTTTTTTTTTTTTTTTTTGTTTTTTAAAAAAAAAAAAAAACATTATAAAAAAAAACAAAAAAAAAAAAAAAAAAAACAAAAAAAAAAAAAAAAAAATTTTTTTTTTTTTTTTTTTTTTTTTTTTAAAAATTTTTTATAATAAATTATTAAATTTTTTTTTTTTAAAAAAATATAAATTTAATATATAATTTTTTTAATTTTTAATTTAAAATAAATATATAAAATTTTTTTTATATAAATTTATTATAAAATTTTTTAATTTTAATAATTTATATTATTTTAAAATTTTAATATATATATTATATTATATATAATTTATATATATATATATTTTAAAATTTTTAAATATATATATAATATATATATAATGTTTTTCATATAAAAAAATTTTAAAATTAATGTTTAAATTTATATATAATATATTATATTATAAAAATATATATTTTTTTAATTATATATCACATCATCTCAAGGGCTACCCAAAAGGGGCGCTGGCTGCACCCACCCTTCGCTTCCACCACGGGGATCCCTCGAGGCAAGTCCCGGGCAGCCCACAGCCATCTTAATTCCTCGCGCGGTCTCTCGGCTGCCCAAGCCAGATCTCCTAGGTCCCCACGTCTACTACCCCCAAGGTTTGTCTCACAAGAGACAACCGGTGGGGGGGGTTTCATCCCGGGGAACAGTATGCCCTTAAACCTGGGTTGCACCCCGGTTTGCATAAAGTCCCATGCCAGTTAAAGTGAAACCCCCGGGTTGGACACGCCTCCTCCCAACTGTACCCCATGATCAGGCAAGGGACTTGTTAAAAAAGGCACAAGGCAGACTCCAAGACCGGGATAGCGTCCGGGTTTCGCTTCGGAGAGCAAAACTGGCAGTATAAGGGCCTTGAAACACCCCTTGGTCTTCTGCTAGTACCCCCTTAAAGCCCCCCCCCCCCCTTTTTTTGTCGAGTTCATGGCCCCGTGCCATCCCATCCGTCTACTACTCCGGGTCTAAAACCCCAGATATGGCTACCTACCAAGTATGTAAAACTTTCTGTAACTTAAACTTCCTCCCGAAACTGGATCGACTGAACGGGTTCCCCAAACGGCCCCCAAAAGTCCTGAACTGGTCTTGGCCGGGAGACCTCTGGGCCCTAGGGGCTTCGTCTCTTGAAAAATGCATCAAGACCGCCAAAAGTGCCTCCGGGACTCAATAGGGGGAAACTCGTCGCAAAGTCAAGGTCTGAGACCTTAATTTTGTCTGTTTCCCCCACACTGACTTTACTAGCTCTCCCCCTTATCCAGTCCAATGGTGTTAAAAAGGTTGGTGCAGGACGCAGCCTTGCCTCACCCCTGATTAACGGGGAAGAAGTTGACATACCCCCACCACATTTTACGAACTTTCAACCAATATGGGGCTTGCTTCACCCAAAAATTTCTGTGTGGGAATTTCCCCTGACCCTCAATCCCCCCAAGCGATTCCCGATGCACGAGTAAAACGCCTTCTTGGGTCGATGTATGAAAGAAACCCAACCAAACTCCGAGGGCTTTCCAATTACCGAACGCGGTTATTCTATCGTGACTTGCCAGGAGTAATCCAGACTGTTTCTGGTCCTATCCCTCATATGGTTACGGATCCTTTTAAAAAGGGGGGCAAAACTTGCTTGGTATCGGAATGTAATGCCACGGTAGTTGCTACAGTCCCAATTTCCCCTTTCCCCTTCCAAGAGGGGACCACCCCCCTCAGCAGGGGAATGGTCCAGACTGCCGAGGGGGGCGGACTGTATGCAGGGCCCCAACTAGGTTTAAACCCCCAGCCTTTAGCAGTTCAGCAGGTATACTGCCTCACTTTCCCCCTTTCGCTTGGAATCGCCTCCAACCTCTGTTAGGAGGAGGTTCCCGTTGATGGGGGGTCCGGCACAGGCCTGAGACATGCTTGCATCCAAACTAAATTTGGGGGGTCTGCCTGGTACAACTGCTCAAAATACTACCCCAAAGCTCACGAACCCCCAAAATGATCTGAAATCCCCATCCGCTTTCAAATGCTGTCTCTGTGAGGAGGGCTTAGAGTTCAGTTTTTTTAGGGGTTGGTAGGGGAGGGCGAAGTCATTTACCAAAAAGGCCTTCGACCCCCATCAAGATTCCTGATGAACTGTTCCTTTCCTTTTTCAGCAGGGCCGAGCCCCCCGCACCATGAAACCCCCAAGACTTGATTCCCATTCACCAAAACCTTGCGACCCTTCGTGGCCCTAATGTCCCCAGGGAAAGGGAAATTTTGCCTTTCCCCCGGGCGTAAACCAATGGACTCCTGAGCTGCTTTTATGTTACGCCTTGAAGAGCTCCACAGAGCAACTGGGTCCGTCAGGTTGTTGATTTTTGTGAAACGGGCAGAGCTGCCCTGGCGAACCACGGGCACACTCCTCCCCCTTAGTCTTCCAGGTGAAAAATTGTTATTTATTATTTAAATTATCTGCCGTCAAAGCTAAAGGGCATAAGGGCGAATACCTTTTTCAAAAAATTTAAAAAGTTTAAATTTTTTAAAAAACTATCAATAAAAAATCTACAAATAAAATAAAAGATTAAAAATCAAAGCATAAATATTATCACTAAGTGCAAAATTATTGCATAAAAATTTTGCAAATTAAAAATTTTATTGAAAATTAGTCTCCTATGGAAATTAAAAGACCCTCATGTCACAATCTTCCCCAAAACATTTTTCATGTATATGGGGAGACATACATACGTCTTTGGTCTGAGAATTTTTCCATCTTTCCCTAATGTGCGCGTTATGGCTCTTGGCACCTTTACAAGTGCTTCATTTTAGCCATCATGGGGCCCCTGATCGTCTTGTGCCATTCTTAGTCTTGTTAATACCTTTCCCCTTTTGGTTGGGATGGATGCTATCGCCCAACTACCAAAGGGCATCTCTTGTCTACAGTTTGTTTTTTGGGGGGTACCCCATTGTTCCCTCCATTTATCACGAAGAAACTTCTATGCGGGGTTTCATCGGTGTGTGGAGGGAAAAAGAGTATCACCTTTGGTGGACTGGGGGGACGGGGGGTTTTTAAGTGGGACCCGCGGTAGCCCAAAACCCGCCTATGGTCGGTGCCACAGAAATCGGCACTCTGGTAAACCCTGCATTCGGGGGGATCCCCATCGCGTGCTAACAAGATGTGGTCCATCTCCTTGGGCCCTTCCCCTACGCTTACCAAAATCCGGATGCGAGTTTGGGGCGCTGGGACCAGACGAGAGCCTCCTTCTCCTTCCCGGAGAAGGAGGCTATTCTCGCTCTGGGATCAGCTCCTGAGGATGGGGGGCCCACAACTCTCGGGGGAGCCGCTCGGGCACAGCCCCGGGTCCCCATTGAAGTCACCCAAACAAAGCGAATATCTCGCCGGGGGGAATCGTCTGCCCCGATGCAGTTTGCTAGAAAAGCCTTTTTCACATCAAATTTTTAACATCGGTAGGGGCGTATACAGCAATAAGACAGAGCCAAAAACATGCTTCAGTCTCATTGCCATAATATGCCATCAACCGGGGGTCACCTCGACTACAGCGGGGTGAAGTCCTGGAATGGGTATGGGTACACCCTGGAGGTGGTGACCTCGCTGCGGCCCGACCGTATGTGTAACCACCCCAAAAATGCGTGCCCCCACCAGGTCTTCTCACCTCTGAGAGGGCAGCCACCTCAACTCCCAGTCGGTTCCGAAAAGCTGCATCCATGGTTATTGAAAGATCACATTTGAGAGCTTACAATTTACAGGTATTTGATAATTCTTGCAACAAACTTCATTTGGTTTATCATACGTCAGACTAGGAAGAAAATTATATGTTTCTTAAAACTGGAATATGTATATATTTGTTTGTATTTGATTCTTTTACAAATGATAATTCTCCGTTTCCCTGTGCTACCCAATTAGCCATTTTAATTAGCTGTCTTGAGTGACTGGTAGCGAAAGTATTATGCTAAGTAATCTGCTGCAATTCTCCTAGTTGAAAAAAAATTTTAAAAAAAAAGGTTTTTTTTTTTTTTTAAAAAGAAAAAAGTAACTAATTATTTCGCCAAAGTTTTGTTGGGATTTTAATTGTGAAGCAAACGGGGAAATTGGGGGGGTA
>NC_051397.1:18208719-18228485 GCF_015228065.2 Penaeus monodon
GTTCAAAATTTACAAGTTACGGAGGGTTTCAAATGAAGCGGGGGAATCGGTCCTCTTGATAAGGAGTAGCCACCATTTTACCGTGCAGTAGCAAGTGAAAAGTATACTAGTGTAACGAGGGTACCTTATCACATACAAATGCGTGAGAGGCGTCTCGTCAGGCCACGTTTTTGCTAGATACAGACATCATCTAATAAGAAGACAGTATAATGAGCAACACAACTGGCGGCAGTCTGACGCGGCGCTGGCGGCGTCCGGCAATGCGATCTGTTGGTTGCCGGCGGCTGTGGGCGCTGTCATCATGAGCGGCGAGAAGTCGAGGTTCCGCCACAGTCTGTACCATGAGTCAGTGTCCCGCCATGGACCGCCAGCGTGGGCCGCCTGGGACACACTATTGATTACGGGCGCGCGGTGGCGTGGAAGAGCCCAGCTGGCCCGGCATGGCGGACGGCGCCGTCCTGCATCGTATTTCTCTGTGTGTAGCCGCCTTCTGCGTGACTCTGAACGCCCATGCGGACCTCAAGCGCGTATAAGTTGTGGCCGGTACGCCTACGCCCGCAGGCAACACCATGGGGGCCTGTATGACTCGGTGCTGGCCCCTCTACCCCCGACCCAGGTGAGTCAACCCACGACGGATACCTCAAGATGAGGCCTATGGGTCACCTGCCTCGATGGCTAGTCCCTTGTAACGCCGAGGCTCGTGACGTTGACTGCACAGGCGTCGGCCTCGTCGGGGGCGCAGTGTTGCCTTATGTGCTGCAATATTCGTTAGCGATAGATTTAAAATATGATGATATAATGTTAGTCAATTAGTGTTATCGCGTTTGATTAAGTGATATTTATCGTGATTGAATTGTGCATCCGCCTTTCATTCACAAAGTGAAATGAAAACTCCGAGGTAAATTTGAAAGAGAAAGGAAATAAATATTACCTATATATTCCTACATATATCCTATATTCAAGAGATATAATTGCTTTGCATAACTGATTATGATGAGTCTCATACAAAAGGAACGTACTCTTGTCTTTGTCACAGCTACGATATAACTCATAACACGTGAGTCACGTGCGGCGCGAGGAACTCCCACTGGCGGCCAACAGAAAACGGAAGTCTTCAAGGAGTGAGCGATTAGCACCTCTGTAAATAAAATGATTAGTTCTGTATTTACATACTATTGCATTTTGAGTGTAGAAATACACAATGGTATAGGAAGCCCTTTTCACTGTAGAAAAACAATAGTATAGGAAGAAATTTGGCCAATGTATAATGTTTGAGGCAAAAAGGAAGACAGTCACTTATATGACTAAGAAAAATCTCTAAGAAAAGTGTTGCTAAGAATATAGTGACACCTATTTGGAAATCATCAATACCAACATCTATTATTTCTGTTCCTCATAATAGAAATAGAAAGGGTAGGAATCTTGGCAACGAAAGCAATCATTACTTATGTGACGGTAATGGTATAATGTTAATGACGATATCCACTACAACTTATGATACTGATAGCAAAAATAATACATACTGTTAATGGTAACAGTGAAAAAACAAAAAAATCATTATGGTAATAATGAGGAGGAGGAGACGACTCTGTACTACTACTACCACTACTACTGTTACTGCTGTTACTGCTATTACTGCTGCTACCGATGATAATAGTAGTAATAATGGCTATATTTATTTTGATAAAAAAATAGTAACAGTAATTATGATAGTAGTGATGATAATAACGATAACAGCTTTAATGACATCAATAGTGATTATGATACTACTATAGATATGTTGCCATTACTAGTGCTTGCATATTATTGCTAGTGACAGTACTAATGATAATATGATGATTGTGATGACAATGACAATACAGGCAGTAATATTAATAATGGTGATGTTAACATTAGCGGTAGTGGCGGTGTTATCATAGCTTACATGGCGATAATAGAATTAATAAGATTTTTCATGACGACAGTACTTATATAATGATTCAAATTAAAATTAAAAAAATATAATCACAATTATAGTAATCTAGTATCATAATCATACTGAGAGTAATAGTTGAATTACAAAATTGGTGATGATGTTACAAATTATAATGATCATAATAATGATATAATGACAGTTGCTACAACTCCAAACATTACTAAGATAAGAATTATCATAACAATAGCGATAATAATAATCGTGATTATAGTAATAATAGTAGTGATAATACGATAATAATAATAATAATTGTAATGATAATAATGATAATACGATAATAATAATAAAACAATGATAAGATAGACTAATGGTAATAATAATAATAATATAATAATAATAAGTAATAATAATAATAATAGTTAATAATAAAAATATGATAATCATACTGGAAATTAATACGATAATGAAATAGTAATATGATAATGATAACTAATATTAATTATGATAATGATATTATTATGAATATGACAATAATCATAGTGAAATTGATGATAACAGCAATCAAAATAGATAATGATGATATGATACAAATGTGATAATAATAATGGTAATGACAATGATAGTAACAATGACAATAATAATAATAAATAATAATAATCATAATCATAATGACTGTGAGAGTATGATGATGATGATAGTTAAATACTTAAATTGATCATGGTAATAATGACAGTAATTAAAGAAATGATAGTGATATTGATAGCAGGAATGATAAGGGCGATAAGCACCACACCAATCATTTCATCATCATCATCATCATCATCATCATCATCATCATCATCATCATCATCATCATCATCATCATCATCATCATCATCATCATCATCATCATCACACATCATCATTAATAGCAATGGGATGAGAATAATAATTATACTAATGATGATAAACTAGATTTTAACAGTAATATTAATCAGTAATAACAAATAGAAATCATAACCGTTACTGTGTCGGTCATAATGCTGACAGTATTACTAATATTCAAAATGGTTTGATTTGATTTTCGCAATGAAAATGATGATAAAGAATATGCTGCTGATGATTATGATAATGACGATGATGATTTTAATGTTGATGATTAAAATGGTACTCATAGTGATGGTGATATGACGAAGATGATGATGGTTATTTCAACAAAATGAGCAATGTGGAAAGAGGATTAGCAGAATGTACCAAAAACCATTCGAAAAGAGACATTTCAAAAACAGGTTAATAGATAGATTGGGTGGAAAGAAAACGATGGAAGGTAAAAGCAGCGTGACGCGGATATATAAAATCCTAAAAATGGTTAAGGAGGCCGGCTCCCCTCATGCAAGCCCGGCGAAGCTCAGCTTCGCATATCGACTTTCCTTAATGTTAAGGAGTCTTCGTCTTGGCAACAGAAGACAAGCTTAGAAACTCTCGATATTATATTTATTTATTTATTTTTGGCGAGGTTAAGGTGCTCTTTTGAGGTGTGTTAGGTGTAACATGTCTAACTAGTTTCGTTATGTTTTGATTAAATCTCACCACAGGCCTTTCAATTATCTAATGATTGTTATCACCAATCCGTCACCTTGTTACCAGACATCACCCATTTGCCAAGTGCATAACCTGCTCAGCATAAAAGGAAAGTAAGATAACATCGTATCCTATAATATAGAAGAGTCAAGTAGCAGGACACGATGAATCACAAAACATAAGGCTGCCCAGAACAAACGAAGTGAAAAGAGTATATTACAGACCATCACAATGCTACTGCTTACACTCGCTGAAAAAGCAGACATTACAAGATCAAAGAGGAATGGCCACGCATAAATCCGAAACGGCCACCGAAATCGAGAGAACTGCAATATTGCGCGATGTGTCAATCCAAACAAATGGAACAATTTCAGCAAACAGAACAATTCCAGAGGTCAGACACGATACAGTAGTCAAAGATGTGGAGAGAAAGCATGCATGTTAAGTGACATGACAAAAATATCAACGTTAAACTGATTACATACAGTACCAGTGTTAAACGTCATCTGATAACTTGGTGCTATTTAGAAAGGGCAAAGAAATGTAAACGTACAGCTGTTACTTCCATTAGCATTCATCATCATCATTATTATTATTATTGTTGTTATTGCAGTTTTTATTATTGCCATCAGTAGTAATTAAATGAAAATCACATAAAAATTAAAACAACTATAGTAACCACGTGTAAGAATTATGGTGATATTTCCATATCAAATGTAGTGTCGATAATGATGTGACGCTGTTACACACACTGGATCACATGAAGCATAAACAATAAGAAAATCCCTTAACGGTGATGGAAGGGACTGTCGAAATAATAAAGCGAATTCATGTCAAATAGCAATTGAAGTTATATAAAAAAGGAAAGAAAGACACGACTGTGGTTAAAGGAATGTGAAAAAGAGTTGGTTGGCGACACACGAAGCTTGGGAGTTATTTAGAAGATTAGTGTTTCCCGCTTTAGGAGCCGCGTTCATTAAGTCTTAGGGAACAGACATCGGTGTGGCTGTTGGAATTTGCAAGGCCATGTAGGGAGATGAAATAAAGAAATTGGTTAAACAATATTGGTAAATACTGCAATTAAAAGGAGTAAGTTAGATAATATGAGAGAGAGAGAAAAAAAAAAAACGATGTAAAAGCACTACGGTCGTACGTTACCTTAGGTATGTACTTATGTTTTTATGCCATAACTTATTTGTAGTTTATAGCAGCAGCGCATAGAAAAGCTTGTATTTTTTTAGAATTTTAATATCTGGAAGTGGTACACGTACTCGTGCTAATGTTTTATTGTGTTATAATCGCAAGAAATTATAACAGTTTTAATAGCGATCTTACTGACACACCAATTTATATCAACCCTGAGCTTTCGATCCAGATGCTATAGAGGCAGACACCACCAATATCGCTCCAGCACTTCTTTCTTGCTTACCACAAATAGTGCTACAAATTCAAGAGTAGATTTTACACAATATAATGATGGGTTAGTGTTCTAATAATGAAAAAAAATACTGATAGCTGTAGAAACACTAGGCATGCTAAAGGTATACCTTTTAGATATTTAGGAAAGCTACATAGTGAAAATGTTAGCATACGAATCATAGCAAGCATAAAAATAAACATTATGCTTTTAACTGTTTCGACATAATCCAAAGGAAGACCGAAACGAAAGAGAGCATCTCAAAATAAAGACGAATTGAATTTTACCAACGGAGACATAACGAACTTCTCTCTTCTGCATGCGGGGGAGGAGGCTTCAAATTTCAAAGGCCTAGTTTACTAAACTGGATTCCGAGCTCAGTGAATTAAACAAAAGAGAGGCAAACAGATGGGAGCCTTCATGCAATGCCGCTTTAATGCAGGTCGGAGGAAGGGGGGGGGGGGAGAAGGAGAGAGAGAGAGGCGAAAAGGGCTCTGGCTCGGCTGTCATGTAGACAACTTTTTTTTACACGTTATGTACGAAGTCGCGTTGGTGTTTTCATGTATACCGTACGTGGTGGTTTCTGTAATCGTTGTAATGGGAGGTGGTTGTTGTGTTCGCATTGTTGCTAGTGGTTGGGACAGATATATTTTTGTTGCTTTCCTCAAATAGCGATGCAGTATTCATCCTCTCTATTCTTTCAGGATTCAGCGACTACCTCGTGTTGGTCGTCTCTTCTTGTCCTTTCTTTCTTCCCTTCTCTCTGGGTTGTTGGTCGCAGAACGAGCAAGCGAACAGAACGAACAGGTAAATGGTGTGCGGACTTGATGGCCTAATGAGCCACACTATGGGGTATTGATGAGAGAGCGACACATTTCCCATCACCCTGGCGTTGATGGGAAATCTAATGGGATGTGATGGGATCATAATAGAACATTGAAAAGAAAGGGAATGAGGATGCAGACAAAATAAAGTGCGTGAGGATTACCGTTCTGAAGCCATGACATGAATAGAAGGCGAACTCATAAGAAAACGAAAGAATAAAGGATTAGACACACAGAACACACATCGCACTCGCCCTCCACACACTCTCTCTCTCCTCTCCTTCTCCTCTCTCTCTCCCCTCTCACACACACACACACACCCACACACACACACACACACACACACACACACACACACACCACTCCACCTCCTCTCTCTCTCTCTCTCTCTCTCTCTCTCTCCTCTCTCCATTTTTTGTTTTTTTTTGGATTTTGTTTCTGTAAATTATTTCCCTTCAACTGGATTTTTATACCCTTTGTTTTGCATTTCTTTTTTTAAATTTTATGTTTTTTTTCTTTCAGATATCCGGGGAATTTTTGTTTTTTTCTTTTTGACGTAGTTTTTTAAAGTAGCTTTTTTTTTTTTTTTCCCAAACTCTTTGGTTTTTATCATTTAACTGAAGGGAAAATTAAAATTTGTTTGCAGTGAATTCGTAATTTGTTGTAAAAATTTTTTGTAGTAAACTTTAGAGGTGTTTGGAGCTCCATTTTTTGGTGTTATTTGAAAGTCGATAGTTAGATTTTGGTGGTCACTGTTCATGGGCCCCAGGCTTTTTTTGGCATTTTTTATACAATTTTTCCATTTCTGGTTCAACACAATGTACCAATTTGGTTCGTGTTCTTTTGTCGGGTGAGAACCTGTGTACAAGTTTTTGGGTGGTGTTGGGAACAATGTTTGGCTATATCTAGATTTTTTACACAAAATTCATAAATTCCATTTTAATTTTTTAGAAAATTTTGCCTACTTTGGCGTTGAGGTCTCCCATAATTACTTTTACATCCTGTTGGGGATTGTGCTAAAATTTCTTTGAGTGTTAAAAAAAAAATTTTCCATTTTTTCTCACTTGCAAGTTTGGGTTGGGTGCGTAGCTTTGTAAAATCAAATGTTATGAGGTTTGTTTGTTTTCTGTTTTTTAACGCTTCATTTATTGGGCTTACCCAATGTGATTTGCATTTTTTTTTCGTGAGAAGATGCAATCCGGATATAATTCCCCTTCTTCTTTATTTTTAAAACTTCCTTTATTTTTGAAATTGGGTCTCACTGATTCCTAATTTTGAATGTTGTATCTATCCATTTCTTCAGACTTCAATTTACCCTTTTTTTTCATTTCCCTTACGTTCCCTTTCCCATTTTTAAGGGTTTTTTTAAATTTTGGCCATTTTCTTTGTCCTTTGCTTCCAATGCTGTTTAACATTGTCAGCCGGGTTGCCCACTGAAAAAACACCCCCCTTTATAACCCACCGACGGGCGATGGGGTTAAATTTATCTTTCTGTATTCAATCTTTGGGTGTAGGGGTTTGTCAGGAAAAAAGAAAAGTTGAGTGGAATCCCCCAGGCTCCTTCTCACTCGCAGTCCCCCCAGCTAATAGGGGAAAACCTATACCCCGTTTTTAAAACCCGTTACACGCAATACGCCAAAAATTTTTTGGGGTGAAACAGAATTGTAGAACCAAGGTTTTTTCCCCAGATCCCCCTGCCCTGCTCCCGACAGTTTAAACGCAACCCGGAATGGGGACAAATTTCCCCGTTTCCCTTATTAAAGGGGAACCAGGGGCATTGTTGTTTACCCAGACTCCACACACACACACAAACACACACCAACACAAAAACACACACACCAAAAACACACACACAACCCCACACACACACACACACACCCCCACACACATATTGTGTTCGTGTGCGTGTGCGTGTGAAGTGTGCGTGCGTTTGTGTGTGTGCGTGCGTGCGTGTGTGTTGTGCGTGCGGTGTGCGTGATACATCTCATCAAACGGTATGCTTTGTTTGGAATACATATACGTTTAAAAACTTTCTGGCAGTTTCTTACTTTTCCTCTGACGTCTGCCTACCCCCCCCTCTTCTTTCTTTTTTCTTTCCTTTCTCTTTCCTTCCTTTCTTTCTCTTTCCTTTCTCTTTCCTTCTTTCCTTTCCTTTATCTTTTCCTCTCCTTCTTCTATCTTTTCTCTTCCCTCTCTCTCTCTCTCTCCTCTCTCTCTCTCTCTCTCCCTCTCTCTCCTTTTCTCCTCCTGCGCTCCCTCTCTCTTCCCCACACACCCCCCCTTTTTTTCCCCCCTCCATTTCTATCCCCCCGAAAATTGTTGACTCAGCGAATATTCCGACACGAAAGTTTTATTCCTGATTTCTAACGGGGCCCCCGGGGTGTGGGATGTAGCTCGTTTCCTCCCGTTTTTTGACCGCAAGGCGATTCGAAACCCAATCACGGATTGGGGGTAGGGAGAGAGGGGGTTTCGATCCTCGATTCATCATTGTCTTTCACTTTTTTCGCCTTTAGACGAAAAATTTTTAAATCACTTTTTATATGTCGTATAAACGATGGTTTAGATTCGGTTTTAATACCAAAAATCATGAGAATATGAATCGTGTGGGGATTTGAGGGAGTTTGATAGTTATAACAAAATGATTTTAAAAAACCCTAAAAAAAATTATAAAGTAACGCGATATTGAAAAATGATATAAATAAGAAAAAAATAGAAAATTCTTTTAAAAAAAGGGAAAAAATAATAAAATTTGAGAAAATTATTACTAATAATCATGATATAATAGAAAAAAAAATTATAAAAATAGGAAAGATAAAAAGGTAAAATTAGGAAATAGCAATGTTACTCGTTTTTGATATCAAACCATTTGCAATAATCAAAATTTAAAAGGGTTAAGCATTTAAAACTAAACAGGGAAAATCTGAAAGTTTGCGACATGAATTTTAAATAAAACAGGGCGTTAAACCCCAAAATGAAGGACACTTTTGTTTGCAGATTGTCGTCCTGTGTCGAGAGATCGAGGGGAAAAACCAATTGTTTGTGAGAAAAAAGGTAGGTTCTTTAAGATACCACCTTTGTCAGAGTTTATGATTTTTTCATACTCGATAGACTAATAGAGCGGTACCGCTCATTAGTCTACTCGAGAAAAGAAAAAATCTTGGGGTCAGTCAGGTCTTTTTGGCTTAGGGAAAGGGAAGGCCCCTAAAGCATCTTAAAAGGGAGAGGGAAAATTCGGTAGAAGAAAGCGTTGTAAAGGTGAATCAAAAACTTGTATAAAGTTGCAGGGGAAAATGGTAAAAGTGTGCATCCCATCTGTGAGGAGCCTGGAGCCATAAGGAACCTCTTTTTTTTTTTTCTTTTTCTTCCTCACCAAGATGGGGGATTTTAGTTTTGAGGTGTGTCCCGCTATCCAGCGGGCAACTGGGTCTGGGTTATTTTTTACCCTGTTTCTCTTTACTCCAGATCATTTCTTGAATTCTGGATGAACAGGGGATGAGGAGGGGGGGGATAGAAAACTTGGCCAGGGTTTTTCAAAAAAATTTATAAAATCCACGGGGTCCCGAAACTTTTTGCGTTTTTAGAAAAAGGTGGGGGGGAAGGGGGGGGAAGTTACTACCTTTAAGTTTTTATTTTTTGCCCACATTCCGTGGATTGCAACCGTTGCTTTTTCTTTTTTTAACAAGTAAATCCAATATTTTTTTCGGGCTCGTAAAAAAGATTCGAAAAAAGGGCAGGAGACGTTTTGTCCTTTCGATGGGTGAAAAAATTGCGAGTTTTATACTGAACCTGGGGAGGTGCTGAGCATAGTTTAGCGATGGAGGTGAAATGTAATTCCAGTGCCCATCTATTGTTTGGGAACATCAAGATTAAATTCAAGGTTTTGATCATTTGATTTAGATTTAAACGCTCCCCGTCTGCTTGTTTGTACCCGGGAAAAAAAAACTCTTTCTTCTTTAGTATTTTGATGTGGGTTTTTTAATTATGATGGGGATGTGGGCTGAAATAACGTTCGGACCGGGTTGTATGTTTCTGTGTTAGCAAGTGCTGCCCCATTCCCGAAAAAAAGATCGGGGGGCCCCTTTTCCCCTATTTGTGATGAGGGGGAAGAATCGGGGGCCTATGTGGGGCTTTTGGGTTTTAAAAAAAAAAAGGAGTTGCTTCCTGTCATTTTTAGTGCTGGTCGTGTGGGCAGCTTAATATCTCCGGGCAAAGAGGTTGGGAGGTTTTATAATAGAAATTTTTTTTAAGTCGGCAAAAGGGGAAATAGTTTTATATAGAAGTGGGAAAAGGTAATGGGGCCCTGTGGGGGGGAATAACCTGACTTGCCATGAGAGGGGGGAAAACCCCGATTTTATGGTGGTTTTATGAGGAACAGAACCATTTGCAATCCGCCCCGGAGTGTAACCAAGTGCCCAATTCCATAGTTTTTGGGGTGATGGAAAATAGAATTTAATGGGCCCGGGCGCCCCCCTTGATCTACCCTGCTCCTCAGGGAAATTTTCCTTTTCCCTGGGTTTCCCTTTGTGTGGCGTTCCCCTCATCCCGGAAACCCGTAAATCGAGCCCCCTAAAGGGCCCTCCTCGAGGTCAAAGAAGCCCCTGGAAATCACGGCCAAATTTCCCCAAATATTTTCACACGGGCCCCAAAGCCCCCTCTAGAAGGGAGCAGGGAAAGGGGGAGGGGGACTTTTCCTCGGGGGGGGGGGGGGAAACGGCCTTGAGTCGATTTCGGGGGCCGTTTACTCTCGTCATAAAAGGATGGTGTCATCCATAAAGGGGCGACGAGGCTGCGGGACGGGGGGTTTCCTTTTTGTCTTTTTTAGCGTGCTTGTTTGGGGGTTTGATATCTGTTTGCTCTGATTAAAGTAAATTTTTTGTAGTGTTAAGTTCTTTTTCATTTTTTTGGATTTGGTTGTGGTGCTGAAAAACGAGGTGTTTTTTTGTGTGGAGAAATGAGGCTCGGGGGTTCCGTGTTTTCACCCCAGTTGCTGTGGTTTGTGATGTGGCGTATTCAGGGAGTAAAAATTACGTCTTCAAAGGGTTTCCCCTTTTGGGGATAAAATGCCCCAAAAAATCGTTTCCTCTGTATCATGATGGGGAAACAATGTTTGTAAATTTTCTTTGCTTTTGTATTTAGCAAAAATGGGCAAACGGGGTAAGATGGCTTGTTTTTTTTGGTTTGTTTTAGGTGAAAATTGTGTTTTTTAAATTTGGGGAGGGGGAGGCAGAGTTTTCCTGGGGGAAGTTGGGTCACCCTGGGTGGGGGCCCCTTTAAAAGATTAAAAGGGGAGGGTAAGGAAAAGGGAGGGGAGCTCAATAAAAAAGGGGGCAGGGAGAAGGACGGATACGACCCCGAAAACCCAAACCCCGGGGAAACTATTCCGAACTTTTTTTCGGCATGTTTCCCATTTTTGGGTCACATCGGGCCCACAGCCATGCTGCGCTTTTTGGGACATCGGGCCCCCCGGGTTCCTAGCGCTTACACGCGAGTTTCGCAATGGCAATAAAATTTTTGGGGCATTTTGGTTTACACTCCAGGTAATCAAGGCCCAGATTCCCAAATGAGGTCCTGTATCCCCCATAAAACCCCACCTCGCTCAGATTTTCTTCACCCTTTTCTTCCCACCCACCCTATTTTCTTTGGCATCGGGTTTTATTCCCCCACAGGGCCCCTTTACCCTTTTTAAAACCCAAAACCTTTAAAAACCCCCAAAGGGACAAAATTTTTTTAAAATAATGGGCCCCCCCTTAAAAATATAGAAGCCTCGGGGCTAGAAAGTTATAACTTTTCAGCCTCTCATCCAAAGGGGTCGGCTTTTCGCGCCCCGCCCAGGCGCGGGGAAGTTCCTTTGGGTCCCCTGGGGGTTCTGCTGGGGGCGGGACACCACGGGGGGAAAGGGGACTATTTTCCCAGCCGGTCACCCCAGCTGACAATGTGAGCGAGTGGGGCTTTTAGTCAACACGGGCCGGGCTCCCTCATGGTTTAGCCCGGGAGGGGCCCTAACTTCGCAATCCGGGCTTATCTTTCCTATAATATAAGCCAAGTGGTCTAAATTTATATCGAACAATGCTTAAACTGCACAGGTTTTGAACATAACAAACACTCATGCCCCCACACACAAACACCCCCCCCACACACACACCAAAACACACACACAATCACACACACACACACCACACACACACACCACACCCAAAACCCCCACACACACAAAGATGCTCTCAAATTTCGGTGGCGGTGCCAAAAGAAAATCATCAAATGCTGCAACTGCAAGGGCATCCGCTGTTTTTTATTACTCCTTTTGTTGTGTTTGTATACTGTTTTGGGTTTTGGGGTTTCTCTATATGCTTGAGGGGGAAGAACACCCCAAATTAAAAATTTAAAATAGGTTCATTGTAATCAGCCCCCCAAAAAAAAGGGGCTCTTCACGTCCCCTGCCCACGCGCAAACCATGCCCGGGGCGCTAAATGCCAGACGGGGACACAGACACAAAAAAAAATATTGTCTCTAAAAAATTGTACAGAGAATCTCACTCCTTTTCATAGGGGTAATGCTACCCAACAATATAAACTAACATAATCTTCTATATTTCACATGGGGTAACCAAACACACAAAGGCAGTATATATAAATATTCTATAATTTTCACAATAAGGGCCCATAATATTTTCCTCATATCCTGTATATGGGGGCAAACACAATATGGCGCTCCAACTCACATAATATCACAAAATCACTTCATTTTTTCACAACCCACATCTCCCCCCCCCCTTTACGTTTTCCCAGCGGGAGTCTTGAACGGGCTTCGTTTTAATGTTTCCCAACGTCGGGTTTTTAAAAGGCACAATTGGGGGGAAAATCCCGTCATCAAACGACTCTGTTTTTTTTCCAAAACAGTTTTAGTGTCCAATCCTGAGCTTTTTAGGGCCCCCCCAAAGGCCCCCGATTGCGCCACAGTATACGGGGCCCCTTTGGGGCCTGAAAAGTTAATCACGAAAAAAAAATTTGCCCCTACCCATGACAGGTTTCCAACCTTTTCCCCAACCCCCTTTGGGTGTGGGGTCCTTTATTCGCACATGGGGCCCCAACTTTTTAAATTGGAAAGTGAGTGGCATAGTGTCTAGCGGTTTTTTCACCCTTGGCTTGTACTGGGAGCACACGGTCGCAAATCCCCCCAAAACCCAGGTCTTGATTGTCTCCCCGATGACCCAAACCCACACACACTTAGGGGTTTGTGCGTGGTGTGCGGTGCGGGTGCGTGTGCGTGGCGTGCGTGTGTGTGTGTGTGTGCGTGCTCCTCTCGGTGCTTTGGCCTTTTTTGCCGTCTTGTCTCATCACATCATCATTCGGTATGCTTTTTGTCTTCCTTCCTTTCGGGCTTTTTCCCTACTTGTTTCCTGTCTGTCTGCTTCCCTTCCCCCCCCTTCTCTTTCTTTCTTCTCTCTTTCTTTCTTTCTTCTTTCTCTTCTTTCCTCTTTTCTCTTTCTCTTCTCTTTCTTTTCTCTCTCCCTCTCTCTTCTCTCTCTCCCCCTCTCTTCTCTCTCTCCCCCTCTCTCTTCCCTCTCTCTCTTCTCCTGCGCTCCCTCCCCTCTTCCCCCACACACCTCCCTTTTTTTTCCCCACCCCCATTTCTAATCTCCCCGAGAATATTTCTGCTCGCGATTTTTCCGCACCGAAGTTTTATTTTTCTTTTCTAACCCGGCGGCCGACCGCGGTTCGATTTAGCCGCTTCCTGCCTGATTTTTACTCGCGAAGGCATTCGAACCCCAATCAACGGATTATGGTAGGGAAGGGGGGTTTCGATCCTCGATTCATCTATTTTCTTTCACTTGTTTTGGGCCTATAGACGCAAAGGTGTTTTACACGTTATTGTCGTATAATCAAATGGTCAGATTCGGTTTTAATACCGAATCATAGAATTTTGATCGGGCTAGGATGTTTGACGGAGTTGATGTTTATAACGAGATGATTTAACCGCAATAAAATTATAACAGTAACAGCGAATTGAATAATGATCATGAAATTGATAAAAATAGTAATTCATTTTAAAAAGAAAAAAATGAAATTATGATAATATTATTTAATAATCATGATATAGATAAAAATAAAATTATAAAAATAGGATAAAGGATAAAAAAAGGTAATGATATAGGAATTAAATAATGATCATGAAATATGATAAAAATAGAAATTCATTTAAAAAAGGAGATAATGAAATTGATAATATATTGTTACTAATAATCATGATATAAATAAAAATAAAATTATAATAATAGGATAAAGGATAAAAAAGGTAATAATAATAGGAACGATAGCAATAGTTCCTCGTAATTGATATGCTAACCATTTTTGCAATAATCAAAAGTTTAAAGGTTTAGCATTTAAAAAACTAAAACATGGAAATCTGAAAGTTTGCGACATGAATTTTAAAAAAAGAACACAGGGCGTTAGACCTAAGATGACAGGACACTCTTGTTTTTGCAGATTGTGCGTCCCTGTGTCGAGAGATGGCGAGCGAAAGCCGAATTGTTTGTGGAAAAAAAGGTTTTTGGTCTTCAAGGGTACCACCTTAGTCGAGAGTTTTATGATTATTTTTATATCTCGAGTAGACTAATAGAGCGGTTTTCCGCTCTATTAGTCTACTCGAGAAATGAAAAAATCTTGGGGTCAGTCAAAGGGCTTTTTTTTGGCTTAGGAAGGAAGGCCACTAAAGCAGTCTTAAGAGAGGAGGGAAAATGTCGGTAGCAAGAAAGGCGTTTTAAAGGTGAATCAAAGCTTTTATAAAGTTGTCAGGAAGGGGAGTAAGAGTTGTCGCATCCGATCTGTGAGGAGCCTGGAGCCATACGAGGAAACCTCTTTATTTTTTTCTTTACTTCCTCACACAAGATGGGGGATGTGAGTTCGCAGGTGTCGTCCAGGCCTATCCAGTCGGACAACTGGCTCTGGGTTAGTTTCTACCCTGTTTCTCTTTACTCCAGGTATCAATTTCTTGAATTCTGTGAGTAAACAGGGGATGAGGAGGGTGAGGATAGAAAACTTGGGCCCGTGTTCTTAAAAAAATTTAATAACATCCACGGATCTGAAACTTTTTTGCGTTATATTAGATAAGGTGGGAGAAGGGGGGGGGATGTTACTAAACCTTTAAGTTGTTTATTTTTTTTTGCCCACATTCCCGTGGATTGCTAACTTGCATTCTTCCTTTTTAAAACTAAGTCTGCCCAAATATTTTTTGTCGGTCTCAGTAAAACGACTTCGAAAAAAGGTCAGGAGACGTTTTGGTCCTTTCAGATGGCTAAAATGATATGCGAGTTTTATACTGAGACCGGGGGATGGTGCTGGCATAGTTGAGCGATGGAGGTGAAGATGTAATTCCAGTGCCCATCTATTTTTTTGGGAATCAGTCAAGATTAAATTCAAGGTTTTGATCTTTGATTTAGATTTAAACGACTCCCTTCTGCTTGTTTGTAACCGAAAGATCGTTTTCTTCTTTTTATTATTGGTGATGGGGTTTTGGGTGCTGGGGAAAACTGGGGTTTCCTTTTTGTCTTTTTTTAGAGTGCGTTGTTTGGGGGTGATTCTGTTTGCGTCTGAGTCAGTGTTTTTTTGTAGTGTTTAAGGCTTGTGCAGTCTTTGGAATTTGGTTGTGGTGCTGCAAAAACGAGGTGTCTTTGTGTGGAGTAATGAGGCTCTGGGTCAGTGTTTTTCCCACCCCAGTTGCTGTGGTTTGGTGATTGTGGCGTATTCAGGGATGTATAAATTATCGTCTTCGAAATCTCCCTTTGGGATAAAAATGCTCAGAAAATCGTTTCTCTGTATCATGATAGGACAATGTTTTTCGAATTTCTTTGCGTTGTATTTAGCAACAATGGGAGCTACGGTAAGATGGCTTGTATTTTTTTGGGGTTTTTGTTAGGTGTAAATGTGTTGTTGAATTGGCGAGGGGGGAGGCAGAGTTGTCCTGAGGTAGATGGGGTCATCTGGTGTGCTAGTCTGGGCAAAGGGATTGTGGCGGCTATTATGGCGTATGAGGGAGCAGTGTTTTTGTTTTCCCTAAACTGATTTGTTTTTGCTTTCACATTTTCTTTCCTTTTAGGGCAGGATCCGCTAAATGCAAACGTGTAGTTAGCGGATGCCCTCGCTGTTGCAGCATTTGATGATCTTGCATTTGGGACCGCCACCGCAACGAGAGCATCTTTGTGTGTTGTGTTGTGTGGTTGTGTGTGTGTGTTGTGTGTGTGTGTGTGTGTGTGTGTGGTGTTGTGGTGTGTGTGTGTGTGTGTTGTGGGGTTGTGTGTGAGGGCAAGAGTGTTTGTTATGTTCGAACCTGTAGCAGTTTATGCATTGTTCGATATAAATAAAGCACTCTGGCTCTATATTATAGGATAAGATAAGTCCATATGCGAAGCTTAGCCTCCCCCGGGGCTTATACCCATAGGGAGCCCGGCCTGTGTCGACTAATGCCGACTCGCTCAGTGTGTCAGCTGGTGCTGACCTCGGCTGAACCTAGTCCTTACCCCCCGTGGTGTCCACCCCACAGCAGAAACCCCTCCAGGGCGACAATTGCACTTCTCGCGCCTGGGCGGGACGCGAACTGCCGACCCTTGGGATGAGAGGCTGCCCACGTTATCACTGTACTACCCAGGGGGCTTCTATATTGTAGGGGGGACCGATATATTAAACAAATTATCCTTGGTTTTATTAGGTAGTTGAAAGGATAATGGGGCCCCCTGTGGGTGAATAACCTGACTGCCATGAAGTCAGGGTGGCTGAAAGAGAGGGTGAAGAACTCATGAGCGATGGTGGATTTTATGAGGATACAGGACCTCATTTGCAATCTGTTCCTTGTTACTGATGTGTAACCAAAGTGCCGAATCTATTGCCAAATTGCTGATCCCCCGCTGTGTAACGCTAGGACCGAGGGAGCCCGATGTCCAATAAGGCAGCATGGCTGTGGAACCTGAAATGTGACCCAACCTGGGAAACTATTCCGAAAAGAAGTTCGGCATAGTTTCCCAGTTGGGTTTCGGGGTCGTAATCCCCCGTCCTTCCCTCCCTCCATCCCTTTTTTCCATTGAGCTCCCTCCTTTCCTTTAAACCCATCCCCTTTTACATCCTTTAAGTGTCCAAACCCGATGAACCAACATTGTACCTCCAGACAACTCTGGCTCCCACCTCCCAATTCAACAACAACATTTACACCTAACACAAACCCAAAAAATACAAGCCATCTACACGTACTCCCATTGTTGCTAAATACAACGCAAAGAAATTCACAAACATTGCCCCCTATCATGATACAGAGAAACGATTTTTCTGAGCATTTTTAATCCCAAAGGATAATCTTCGAAGACGATAAATTTAAAAAACAAAAAGATCCCCCATCCCGCACCCCTCGTCGCCGCGTATGGATGACACCATCCTTGATGACGAGAGTACGCTCCGAAATACCCTCAAGGCCGTTCCCGAAGCCGAGGAAGAGCTCCCTCTCCCTTGCCGTGCTCTCCTTCTAGAGGGCGCTTGGGACAGTGTGAAAGTATTGGAATTGGTCCGCTGATTTCCAGGACTTCCGCCCTGTGACCTGCTCACAGGACTCTCTCCTTGACCTCGAGGAGCCGTTGATCGAGGCTCGATCACGTTACCGGGATGAGGTAACGCCACACAAGGTAAACCCAGGTAAAATGGATCTACCCTGAGGAGCAGGGTAGATCAAGTACGCCCGGGCCTATTAAATTCTATATCCATCACCAATGGCTATGGAATTCGGCACTATGGTTACACATCCAGGGGACGGATTGCAAATGGGTTCTGTATCCTCATAAAATCCACCATCACTCTTGAGTTTCTCACCCTCTCATTCAGCCACCCTGACTTCATGGCAGTCAGGTTATTACACCCCCACAGGGCCCCATTAGCCTTCCACTTCCTATATAAAACCTAATTTGCCTT
This sequence comes from Penaeus monodon, assembly GCF_015228065.2. Lineage (NCBI taxonomy): Eukaryota > Metazoa > Arthropoda > Malacostraca > Decapoda > Penaeidae > Penaeus > Penaeus monodon. The sequence continues at coordinate 18,226,381 of NC_051397.1, forward strand.
TTGCAGACTCCAACAATTATCTAATTATACAAACCTCCCAGCCTTCTTTGCCGGAGATATTAACGCTGCCCACAGACACAGCACTACCCAATGCACATGGTAGGCAACTCCTTTCTTTTTTTGAAACCAAAGACTCCACTATAGGACCCGACTTCTTCACCTCATACACAAATAAAAGAAAGGGCCGCCCTGATCTCGTTTTCGGGAACAGGGCAGCACTTGCCTAACACAGACACCTACAACCCGGTCCGAACGTTAGTTCAGACCACATACCCATCATAATTAAAAATTCCACATCACCAATACTAAACGAAGAAAGACGATCTTTCCGGTACAAACAAGCAGACTGGGAGTCGTTTAAATCTAAATCAAATGATCAAAACCTTGAATTTAATCTTGACTGATTCCCAAACAATAGATGGGCACTGGAATTACATCTTCACCTCCATCGCTCAATATGCTCAGCACCAATCCCCAGGTCTCAGTATAAAACTCGCATATCATTTCAGCCATCTGAAAGGACAAAACGTCTCCTGACCTGTTTTCGAAGTCGTTTTACTGAGACCGACAAAAATATTGGACTTACTTAGTTAAAAAAGAAGAATGCAACGGAGTTAGCAATCCACGGGAATGTGGGCAAAAAAATAAACAACTTAAAGGTAGTAACTTCCCCCCCCTTCTCCCACCTTATTCATAATAACGCAAAAGTTTCAGATCCCGTGGATGTTATTAAATTTTTTGAAGAACACTGGGCCCAAGTTTTCTATCCTCACCCTCCTCATCCCCTGTTCACTCACAGAATACAGAATTGATACCTGGAGTCAAGAGAACAGGGTAGAAACTAACCCAGAGCCAGTTGTCCGACTGGATAGGCTGGACGACACCTGCGAACTCCACATCCCCTCTTGTGTGAGGAAGTAAAAGAAAAAATAAAGAGGTTTCCTCGTATGGCTCCAGGCTCCTCACAGATCGGATGCGACACTGTTACTCACTTTCCTGACAACTTTATACAAGCTTTGATTCACCTTTACAACGCCTTTCTTGCTACCGACTATTTTCCCTCTCCCTTTAAGACTGCTTTAGTGGCCTTCCTTCCTAAGCCACAAAAAGACCTGACTGACCCCAAGATTTTTTCATTTCTCGAGTAGACTAATAGAGCGGTAACCGCTCTATTAGTCTACTCGAGATATGAAAAAATCATAAACTCTCGACTAAGGTGGTATCTTGAAGACCATAACCTTCTTTCACACAAACAATTCGGCTTTCGCTCGCATCTCTCGACACAGGACGCACCCAACACCATCACAGACTACATAAACAACAACAAAGACCGATGACTAAAGACTGCTCTTGTCACAAAAGATGTTGATTGAGCCTTCAACACGGTCTGGCATGCTGGCCTGAAGTACAAGCTGTGTACTAAATTTAACTTCCCACCTTTGATCAGAAAGTTACTCTGCAGTTTTCTTGATGACCGCAGATTAAAATCAAAAAATTTAAACAGAGTTTCAGGCACCATTTCAATCCACGCTGGAATACCTCAGGGCAACATACCCAACACTCTATACCCTATACACAAACGACCTTCCAGACCCCACACACACAGACTCACAAACTATCCTCTATGCTGACGACTGTACGCACATAGCTGGACACAATGCGCTCTCAGGTGTCGTACAGCGCATTAATGACGAACTGGACAACATCTCGAGATGGGAGCATAAATGGCGTATCAAGACTAATGCGACAAAAACAAAAGTTCTCTTGGTAAGACTATGAAAAATTCTTCCTTACAACATTTACCTCAACACCTTCGACAGACTACAAGCACCTCTCCAAGTCAGATCCTCTTGTAGCATCCTTCGTTTAACCTTTGATACCTACTTTCGATTTCATTTGCATAACGGTTCAAAGGCCACCTTGGCAAGAAAACCTTCGCTTTATCGATGTAAAAGTGCGGCCCCACGCACAAAGCTGCATCTATACAAAACACTGATCAGACCTCTCCTCACATACACACCACTCGCACTCACATAAACAGCATATACTAACAAGCCAAAATCCCTTGTTCAAAAAAGCACTCAGATGGACATATTGTTGGGAAT
>NC_051397.1:18228585-18253896 GCF_015228065.2 Penaeus monodon
TTTAACCCCTCAAAAGCAAAGGAAAAAGGGGTTTCTGGTTTAAAGGTTTGCTGTTTTTTACTTGTGTTAGACTCCCTCCTGAAGGTTTTAAAGAAAGTGTCTGGATTTTTATGTGTTTTTGTTTCCCTTTCCCATACAAGGCTGGAAGTGGCCTTTTTATTTCGGGGTTTTCGTCTTACCCGGGCGAAGATAGGCTTAAATTACACATCAAATTTTAAGGGCTTCAGTCATGTGCCGCATCGACTTGCTGCCGACGTATACATATCTATGTGTGTGTGTGTGTGTGTTGTGTGTGTGTTTTTGTGTGTGTGTGTGTGTGTGGTGTGTGTGTGTGTTGTGTGTGTGTGCATACACATGTATATATGTATGTACACCCACACCAGACACACAAAAATACACACACACACACACCACCCACAACACACACACACACACACACACACACACACACACACCCAACACACACACATATTTATATATATAAATATCCATGTTGTATGTATTGTTATATGTATATATATTGCATATATGTAATATATAATATTCATTTTCTTTTCTTTTTGCAGATATACACTTGCACGCGTAGATATCGGGGAAAACTAAAAGTATAGAAAGCATGACAGATAACTGGACAGACAGCGGCAGTGCAGAAATATAACAATCGTTTGTTTCATTGACATAAACTGAAAGCGACCGATTCACTTCAATTTATACTACAAATCCTCTGAGATTATATCACATTACGATCACTTAGTAGGAACCCAATGTTTTTAGTTATTTTGTTTTTTTTGTTCTGTATGTTATTAATGATGTAAAGGCGTTATATATAGGGAACTTTTCTTACGTAGGGTAGCAGCAATTTTTTGAAATATATTTTGCATAAAAACATCGGCTATACACGTCATACACCAAAATATCTTTCCTTACCCCTAGAATGCCTTAGATTTTTTGCCGAAGTGCTTGTAAGATCATATCCATGTAACCAGCGTGTAATAATTAATGTTTATGTTTCCCTGTAAAACTACTCATGTTTTTTTGTTTTTTTTTTTTTTCTCTTGTTTTTTTTGTTTTTCGTAAGAGATAAATACTAGTGTGGATGATGTTTCCAAAAGTCAGATGGAGACCCAGGAATATCTTGGCAACTCCCTGTTATTAATGTTATTTACCAAAAGTGTGATTCTAGAATAAACTAAGGTATGGAAGAACGGGCGCGCGCGCGCGCGCGCGCGTGTGTGTGTGCAAACAGTACCACGACGACTCTCCTTAAGAGAACTCCTCACCTACCCGTCCTTTGCCTGCTCTACACTGAGGTGATCTACTCTTTCCGGCGCCCTCTTTACCCTATTCACAGCAGTTGATCCTTCGCAACCAAGCCTCCCTCTACCTCGAAGATGGGGACCTTGCTGTTCTTTGTGCCTCATTTGATATGCAATACAATGCCGAGAAAAGGTGCCAGTCTCACTAAACTCTGTCTTAACATAAGTACCTGTAACCAGGGGACACAACACCAAAGCCTTTTTTTGCCATCAAAGGGACACAGGCCATCAGATGGACTGGTCAGCGGTGCGACTTGTCTTTCCTTCCGCTGATGTCCACGCCCGCAGACTGTGGAATCCTCCTTAATAAAGCTGCTGCCAAATTTCAACTTGAACAGGGGCTTTTCTCTTCGCTTTCCACATCCCCCCCCCTTTTCCCCTTTTTCCGGTAAACCCTGCGCATAGTCCACCCGATCTTCCTTCCCCTTCCGTTCGTCTGTTACCGCGTTCCCTTTCCTTTCTCTCTTTTATACCCTCTCCTCTCCCTTTCCTCTGCAGACCTGAAGATTTAATCCAGGTAGATTTCGAAACTGTACTCTCATTTTTTCAATAATCTATTTTTGCTTTGGGGGGGTTTTTACAACACACACACACCACCACACACACCACACACACACACACACCACACACACACCAAAACACACACACACACCACACACCCATATATATATATATATATATATATTATATATTATATAATATAAACTCATGTGGCGTGGCAAGAAAACATTATGTAAGATAAAATCTGAAGCTCCACTTTCAAAGGGGGCCTTAAAGGATACTGGAGAACAGGGGTGAACAGCATGGCAAGCGGGTTCATAACACTGATGGAGTCAGCCACAACTTCGGGGTTGTGGCTGAGGTTGTGGCTGTTAGAGAGTGTTAGAAACATGCTAAAAGGCTACAATGGATCGGGCTTTAACATAATACAAGTTACGGAGGGCAATGGGGCGTGAAAACGGTCCTCTTGATAAGGAGTAGCCACCATTTTACCGTGGGAGTAGCCAAACGAAAAGTATACTAGTGTAACGAGGGGCCACTTATCACATACAAATGCTGAAGAGGCGTCTCGTCAGCCACGTGTTTGCTAGATACAGACATCATCTAATAAGAAGACAGTATAATGAGCAACACAACTGGCGGCAGTCTGACGCGGCGCTGGCGGCGTCCCGGGAATGCGATCCTGTTGGTTGCCGGCGGCTGTGGGCGCTGTCAGTCAGTGAGGGGGCGAGAAGTCGGGGTTCCCCCACAAGTCTGAAACCATGAGTCGTGTCCCGCCATGACCGCCAGCGTGGGCCGCCTGGGACACACTATTGATTACGGGCGCGGGGTGGCGGGGGAAGAGCCCAGCTGGCCCGGGCCCATGGCGGACGCGCCGTCCCTGCATCGTATTTCTCTGTGTGTAGCCGCCTTCTGCGTGACTCTGAACCCCCCATGCGGACCTCAAGTGCGTATAAGTTGTGGCCGGTAGGGCCTACGCCCGCAGGCAACACCAGGGGGGCCTGTATGACTCGGTGCTGGCCCCTCTACCCCGCCCCCAGGTGAGTAAACCCACGACGGATACCTCAGATGAGGCCTATGGGTCACCTGCCTCGATGGCTAGTCCCTTGTAACGCCGAGGCTCGTGACGTTGACTGCACAGGCGTCGGCCTCGTCGGGGCGCGGTGTTGCCTTATGTGCTGCAATATTCGTTAGCGATAGATTTAAATATGATGATATAATGTTAGTCAATTAGTGTTATCGTGTTTGATTAAGTGATATTTATCGTGATTAATTGGTGCATCCGCCTTTCATTCACAAAGTGAAATGAAAACTCCGGGTAAATTTGAAAGAGAAAGGAAAAAAATATTACCTATATATTCCTATATATTTCCTATATTCAGAGTATAATTGCTTTTTCATAACTGATTATGATGAGTCCCCATACAAAGGAACGTACTCTTGTCTTTTTCACAGCTACGATATAACTCATAACACGTGAGTCACGTGCGCGCGAGGAACTCCCACTGGCGGCCCAAAAGAAAAAGGAAGTCTTCAAGGAGTGACGATTAGCACCTCTGTAAATAAAATGATTAGTTCTGTATTTTCATACTATTGCATTTTGAGTGTAGAAATACACAATGGTATAGGAAGGCCCTTTTCACTGTAGAAAAAACAATAGTATAGGAAGAATCTGGCCAATGTATAATGTAGAGGCAAAAAGCAAAGACAGTCACTTATATTACTAAAAAAAATCTCTAAGAAAAGTTTTTGCTAAAAATATAGTGACACCTATTTGGAAATCATCAATACCAACATCTATTATTTCTGTTCCTCATAATAGAAATAGAAGGGTAGGAATCTTGGCAACGAAAGCAATCATTACTTATGTGACGGTAATGGTAAAATGTTAATGACGATATCCACTACAAATTTAAATGATACTGATAGAAAAAATAATACATACTGTTAATGGTACAGTAAAAAAACAAAAAAATCATTATGGTAATAATGAGGAGGAGGAACGACTCTGTACTACTACTACCACTACTACTGTTACTGCTGTTTACTGCTATTCTGCTGCAAACCGATGATAATAGTAGTATAGGGCTATATTTATTTTGATAAAAAAATAGTAACGTAATTATGATAGTAGTGATGATAATAACGATAACAGCTGTAATGACATCAATAGTGAATTATGATACTACTAAATATGATGTTGCAATTAAACTAGTGCTTGCATATTATTGCTAGGGGACAGTACTAATGATAATATGAGGGATTGTGATGACAATGACAATACAGCAGTTAATATTAATATGGTGATGTTAACATTAGCGGTAGTGGCGGTGTTATCATAGCTTACATGGCGATAATAGAATTAATAAGATTTTTCATGACGCAGTACTTATATAATGATTCAAATTAAAAATTAAAAAAATATAATCACAATTATAGTAATCTTAGTACATAATCATACTGAGAGTAAAAGTTGAAATAACAAAATTGGTGATGATGTTACAAAATTTTAATGATCATAATAATGATAATAATGCAGTTGCCCACAACTCCAAACATTATAAAGATAAGAATTATCATAACAAAAGCGATAATAATAATCTTTGTGATTATAGTAATAATAATAAAAATTGTAATGATAAAAATGATAATGATTAATGATAATAATGATAATGATAACAAATAATAATAATAATAATGATAATAATAATAATAATAAAGATAATAAAAATAAAACAAAGATAAGGATAGACTAATGGTAATAATAATAATAATGATAATAATAATAATAAATGTTAATAAATAAAAATATTAAAATAATATTTAAATTTTGATAATGATCATTATTATGATATGACAATAATCATAGTGAAATTGATGATAACAGCAATCAAATAGATATTGATGAAATGAAAATGGTAATGACAATGATATTAACAATGACAATAAAAATAATATAATAATAATAATCATAATCATAATGACAGTGAGAGTAATGATGATGATAGTTAATACTTAAATTGATCATGGTAATATGCCCAGTAATTAAAGAATGATGGTGATATTGATAGCAGGAATGATAAGGGCGATAAGCACCACACCCTCACATCATCATCATCATCATCATCATCATCATCTCATCATAAATCATCATCATCATAAATCATCATCATCATCATCACATCATCATCATCACCCATCATCATCATCATCAACACATCATCATTAATAGCAAGGGGGATGAGAATAATAATTATATTTAATGATGATAACTAGTTTTTTAACAGTAATATTAATCAGAATAAAAAATTTTAAAAATCAGTAACCGTTACTGTGTCGTCATAATGCTGACAGTTTTTACTAATATTCAAAATGGTTTGATTTGATTTTCGTAATGAAAATGATGATAAAAATATGCTGCTGTTTGATTATGAAAATGACGATGATGATTTTAATGTTGATGATTAAGATGGTACTCATAGTGATGGTGATATGACGAAGATATGATGGTTATTTTCAACAAAATGAGCAATGTGGAAAGGGATTAGCAGAATGTACCAAAAACCATTCGAAAAGAGACATTTCAAAAACAGGTTTTAAAAATAGATTGGGGGGAAGAAAACGATGGAAGGTAAAAGCAGCGTAAACGCGGATATATAAAATCCCACCTAAAATCAAGGGTTTTAAGGAGGCCGGCCCCCCTCATGGCAAAGCCCGGGCGAAACTCAGCTTCGCATATCGGACTTATCCTTAATGGTTAAGGATCTTCGTCTGAAACAGAAGACAAGCTTAGAACTCTCGATATTATATTTATTTATTTATTTTTGGCGAGGTTAAGGTGCTCTTTTGAGGGTGTTAGGTGTAACTGTCTAACTAGTTTCGTTATGTTTTGATTAAATTCCACCACAGGCCTTTCAATTATCTAATGATTTTTTATCACCATCCGTCACCTTGTTACCAACATCACCCATTTCCCCAAGTGCATAACCTCTCAGCAAAAAAAGGAAAGTAAGATAACATCGTATCCTATAATATAGAAGAGTCAAGTAGCAGGACACGATAATCAAAAAACCCATAAGGCTGCCCAGAACAAACGAAGTGAAAGAGTATATTACAGACCATCACAATGCTACTGCTTACACTCGCTGAAAAGCAGACATTACAAGATCAAAAAGGAAAGGCCACGCATAAATCCGAAACGGCCACCGAAATCGAGAGAACTGCAAAATTGGGGCGATGTGTCAATCCAAACAAATTTGGAACAATTTTTTTTTTCAGAAAACCCGAACAATTCCAGAGGTCAGAACACGATACAGTAGCCCAAGATGTGGAGAGAAAGCATGCATGTTAAGTGACATGAAAAAAATATCAACGTTTAAAAAAACTGGATTACATACCAGTACCAAGTGTTAACGGCCCATCTTGATAACTTGGTGCTATTTAGAAAGGGCAAAGAAATGTAACGTACAGCTTACTTCCTTTAAGCATTCATCATCATCTTTATTATTATTATTGTTGTTATTGCAGTTTTTTTATTGCTCATATATTAATAAATCACATAAAATTTAAACACTATAGTACCACGTGTAAAATTATGGTATTTTTCCCTATCAAATGTAGTGTCGATAATGATGTGACCTGTTACACACACTTATCACTAACATAAACAAAAAGAAAATCCCTTACTGATGAAGGGACTTGTCGAATATAAGCGAATTCATGTCAATGCAATTGAAGTTTATAAAAAAGGAAGAAAGACACGACTGTGGTTAAAGGAATGTGAAAAAGATTTGGGTTGGCGACACACGAAGCTTGGGATTTTATTTAGAAGATTAGTGTTTCCCCGCTTTAGGAGCCGCGTTCATTAAGTCTTAGGACAGACATCGGTGTGGCTGTTGGAATTTGCAAGGCCATGTAGGGGATGAAATAAAGAAATTGGTTAAACAATATTGGTAAATACTGCAATTAAAAGAGTAAGTTAGATAATTAGAGAGAGAGAAAAAAAAAAAAACGATGTAAAAGAAACTACGGTCGTACGTTACCTTGGGTTTATGTCTTATGTTTATGCCATAACTTATTTGTAGTTTATAGCAGCAGCGCATAGAAAAGTTTTGTATTTTTTTAGAATTTTAATATCTGGAAGTGGTACCGTACTCGTGCTAATGTTTTATTGTGTTATAATCGCAAGAAATTATAACAGTTTTTAATAGCGATCTTACTGACACACCAATTTTATCAACCCTGAGCTTTCGATCCAGATGCTATAAGGCAGACACCACCAATATCGCTCCAGCACTTTCTTTCTTGCTTACCCACAAATAAATGCTACAAAATTTAAGAGTAGATTTTACACAATATAATGATGGGTTAGTGTTCTAATAATGAAAAAAATACTGTAGCTGTAGAAACACTAGGCATGCTAAAGGGATACCTTTTAGATATTTAGGAAAGCTACATAGTGAAAATGTTTGCATCGAATCATAGCAAGCATAAAAATAAACATTATGCTTTTAACTGTTTCGACATAATCCAAAGGAAAGACCGAACGAAAAAGAGCATCTCAAAATAAAGACGAATTGAATTTTACCAACGGAGACTAACGAACTTCTCTCTGTCTGCATGCGGGGGAAGGAGGCTCAATTAAAAAGGCCTATTTTAAAAACTGTTTCCGGGCTCGTAAATTAACAAAAGAAGGCAGCAAGGGGACCCTTTCAGCAAATGCCGTTTAAATGCAGGTCCGGGGGAAGGGGGGGGGGAAAGGGGAAGAGAAAGGGCAAAAAGGGCTCGGGCTCGTGTCATGTAGACAACTTTTTTTTAAAAACCCTTATTACAAATTTCCTTGGTTTTTTTTCAGTAACCTACAGTGGTTTTTTCTGAAATCTTTGGGAATGGGAGTGGTTGTTGTTTTCGCATTGTTCAGGGGTTGGACAGATATATTTTTTTTCCCTTCCTCAAATAGCGATGCATATTCACCCTCTCTATTCTTTCGGATTCGCGCTACCATACTGTTGTCGTCTCTTTTTCCTTTCTTTCTTCCTTCCTCTGGGTTTTTTTGGGGTCGCAAACAGCGCAAACAAACAAAGGGTAAATGTGGGGCGGATTTGATGGCCTAATGACCCACACATGGGGTTGATGAGAAGCGCACTTTTCCCATCAACCGTGGCGGTTGATGGGAAATCTAATGGGATTTGATGGGGTCATAAAAACATTGAAAAAAAAAGGGGAAGGGATGCAGACAAAAAAAAAGTGCGTGAGGATTACCATTCTGAAGCCAGCAAAAAGAAGGCGAACTCATAAAAAAACGAAAGAAATAAAGGGTTAGACACACAGACACACACACTCCCTCGCCCCTCCACTCTCTCTCTCTCTCTCTCTCTTCTCTCTCTCTCTCTCTCTCACACACACACACACACACCACACACACACCACACACACACAAAACACTCACACTCACACTCTCCACACACACACACACACACACACACACTCACTCACACACCCCAAAAAAAAAAAAAAAAAACACACAACCCCCAAACCACACACAACCACACAAAACACCACAACACACACAAAACACCCCCCACACACCCACACACAACACACAACACCTCACACTCACAACACCACACAACACAACACACACACACACAACACCCACTCACTCACTCACTATCACACACACACAAAAAAAAAAAAAAAAAAACCACCAAAAAAACACTCCACTCACCTCCAACTCACACTCACACTCCACTCACATCACACTCACACTCACACTCACAACCCCCACACCACCACACACACAACACCACACCACACACACACACACACACACAACACACACACACACACACACTAAAAAAAGTTTGCCACCCACCGAAAAATTTTTTAAATCACTGAACTTTTTTTTCCCCCCAGGAAAAAGAAATAAAGAAAGGGGTCGAAGGAAAAGGAAAAGTGGATGTACGGGGCCCCCTTAAATTGGTTTAAATCTGGGGCAAAATCCTCGTGGGGTTACGAATTACGACTTTTAATAAAGTTATATTATTAATTTAAGACATACGCAGTCGTGTTAATATAAACAACAAACAAAAAAAACACAAAACATGAAAAAAAGGAAAAAAAAGGAAACAAAAGGGAAAAACACCGACGCAAAAAAACAAAAAACATTAAAAGCGACAGAGGCAGGAAAAAGAGCGACAAAAGCCGCACGAGGAAGGGGCCCCATCGAAAAGGGGGGAAACCCGTAAGCCAAAGAGAATTTACGTTGAGGATTTTACGGCCAAAAGAGCCATATGTCAAGGAAAAGGAGGCAGGTAACGGCATTGGACCCCAAAACCCTTTTTATCAACCCCGGGGATTAGTTAAAACCCCCACTCAAAAAGGGGAAAAACACCCCAAAACGCACACCACACACACACAAAAAACAAACCACACCACACAAACACACACACACACACACACACCTCCACACCACACCACACACACACCCACACCAACAAAAAAAACACACCACACACCACACCCCAAAACCCACCACACCCAACACAAACCCCAAAAACCCACACACCCCCACACAACACACACACACGCGCACCCACTCACCATAAACAAAAACGGTATGCTCATTTTTTGAGCACCGTGGACCCCCACCACCTCTGCCCCTCAACTCGGTCTTGCCTTTTTCTTTCACTTGTCCCATCGTCTCCCCCAATATTTTTGAGTCGCGCCCTTGTCTTCGTTTGCCTCTTCTCTTTTTTCCTATCCCCATCCTTGTCAGAAATTTTTTCTCATTTTTTCCCTTTCTCATCAATGACCATAACTTTTTTCCCTTTTTTTCAGATGTCCAACGCTAGTCTTTACAAATTTTTTTTCTCAGCACTTCATTTGTTTTTTTTTCTGCCCCTTAAATACCAGTATCTCTGTAACACACGTTCAAAAACAGACCTTTTTTTTGTCTATCTTCACACCCAACCCCCAACCCATATGACGCTTTTGGAAACTAATGTTTTAAATACCCACTTTTTCCCCAAAGGTGTGCTTCGGTCTTTCCAGTGTTATTGAAGAAACTGTACGTTTTTCCCAATAACATTTTTTTTTATTTCTGGGCATCATCATTGTTTAGTAAAACGCTCCAAGATAATAACCCTTTTTCACATTTTCCACAACCTTTCCCATTCGAAACATGTTCATCATCGTTCATTCCCGGGTTATCTTTGAATTTTCATGGTCTTATTTTTTCTTTGCTAAAAATAAACCCACCTTTTCGCTTGCTTCTCTACTTTATCGGTAGTTGTTGTATTTTAAATGATACTGCGGTTAAAAACTAACATCGGCGATCTTAATTTGATATTTTGATCCCCCAAATCTACAGTTCCTTAAAAAGTCTCTAGAGCACCTCCTAATTGCTTCAAATATTATTAGAAGGCAAAGACAGAATGCAACCTTGTCGTACTCCTTGGGTTTTCTTCGAACCATTCTTTTACCCATAAGTGGTTTTTACAGCTGCTTGTTTTTGGTCTACATGGCTTTTTTTGTTGGATGATTTTTTTGGGGAAATTTCTTTTTTCCAGAGGTATCGTGATCAGCAGTATCAAAACTTTCGAAAATCGTAAAAACACAGGTTGGGCTTTCAAATGTTTTTTTTTTCTCTATGATAAATTTTCAATTTAGGATCGGGTTTTTCGGGTCCCTTTTTCCGGGGCAAAAACCGCTTGTTCGCTGAAATTTCTTCTTAATTTTAATTTTTTCTTTCAGAAATATTTTCAACAAATTTTGCTGCTGTGACTTATTTAAAGCAATTTCCGTTACTATTCTTGGGGTGCATCACCTTTTTTTGGGAAGGGGGAAAGACTGTTTTTCCCACTCTTCTGACATCTTCTTTTATTTCCCGATTTTCGTACAAAGTTTGTAGAAGTTTCACATTTCGCCAGCATTCTTTATTTGTTTTTGCTTTTTATTTCCCGCTCTGTTATTCTTTAACTCTTTTTGGCTTTTATAACTTTGTCTACAGCAGCGATGGTTCCCTTTGCGGCCCTTTCGTTAATTAAAGTTGTTTTTTTAATCTTTATTCTTTTTGTATGGTTTTTAAAAATATTGATTCCCTCTATCTTTTACTTCCTTTCCATCACTAAAACTGTCGATCTTTAGTTTTGATAGGGGCCTTGTGGGATAAATTTTTGTGCATGTTTCCCGTATCCTTTAGAGTTTCTTTAGTTGTCCTGTTGATAGAACAATTTTTTAAATTCTCTGGGAATGTTTTTTAAATATTTTTCCTTTTTCGTTGCAAAAATCTTTTTATTTTTGTATTTTGGTTTCTGTAAATATTTTTTCACGGGTTTTTGTACCTTTTGATTTTAGGGATCTTCTTGCTTCAAAATTTTATTTAGTGTTTCTTCAGAACCAGGGGGGAAATTTGTCTTTTTTTTGAGTAGTTTCTTAAGTAGCGTTTTTTTTTCCTTCTCCCCCAACTCATTTTGGGGGTTTTTATCATCTTCACCGAAAGACAATTCAAATTTTTTTGACAGTTTTAATTCTGTAATTGTTGTCAAAGTTTTTTTATCAGCTTTAGAGGTGATGTTGGTGCTCCATCTTTTTTAGTGTTATTTGAAATCGATATTAGTAGTTTGGGGGCACTGTTGCGTCGGGCCCGGGCTTGTCTTGGATTTTTTTTTACAAAATTTTCCTTTTGGTTTAACACAATGTATCATTTTGGTTGCGTGTTCTTTTGTCTGTAAAACTGTGTACAATTTCCCTTGGGGGGTGTTGGAACTTATTTGGGTTTTCTAGATTATTTGTCTACAGAAATTAATAAAATCTCCCAGATGTAATTTTTTTTGATCATTTTGCCCACTTTTGGGGTTGGGGCTCCCATAAATTTCTTTTTCTTCTGTTAGGTTTTTTGTCTAAATTTCTTGAGAGTTTATAAAAAAATTTCCCTTTTTTCATCCTTTCAAGGTTGGTTGGTGGGGTAGCATTTTATAAAACTAATTTTTTTTTTGTGAGAAAGATACCTCCGGACTATAATTTCCTTCTTCTTTAGTTTTGAAACTTCCATTATTTTTTGCAAATTGGTCTCACTGTTCCTATATTTTTAAAGTTGTTCATTCATTTTTGTTACGACTTTTGCATTTACCCATCTTTTCTTTTCCCTTTCGTTTCCCCCGTTCCGATTTTTAATGGTTTCTTAAATTTGGGCACATTTTTTTTTTCTTCTTTTCTTCCAGATCATGTTTAAAATTGTCACCTGGTTGCCCCGAAAACACCCCCCTTTATAACCCCGCGACGGGGGATTTTTATGATTTCATTTCTGTATTCATCATTGTTAAGGTTGTCGGGGAAAGAAAAGTTTTAGTGGAATCCCCCCAAACTCCTTCTCAAATCGCAGTCCCCTAAAAAAGGGAGGAAAAAAATAAAACTGCCCCTTTGAAACCCTTACCTGCCTCCCAGACTATTTTTGGTGAACCAGTAATCGTAGAACCGAGGGGTTTTTTACCAATATCCCTGCCCTGCTGCGAAGCTTCAAAGCACCCCGGGTAGGGGGCTAATAGGCTGCTGTCCTTATTCAAGGGAACCCCGGGTGCAGTTGTTTTCTTACCCAGGCGACACACACACACAACACAACATATATGTGTGGTGGCGTGTGTGTCGTGTCGTGTCTGTGCGGTGCGTGCGTTGTGGTGTGTGTGCGTGCGTGCTGCGTGCGTTGCGGGTTTGGGGGTGTGCGTGCGTGTGTGCGTGCATACATCATCTCAATAACGGGATGCTTAGTTTAGAATACATATACAGCTTTAAAATTTTTTGGCAGTTTTTTTACTTTTTCTCTCTTCTGTCTGCCTATCCCCCCCCCCCCTCTCTCTTTCTTTTTTTCTCTTTCTCTTTCTCTTTCTCTTTCCTCCCCCTCTTTCCTTCTCTTTCTTTCTCTCTCTCTCTCCTCCTCCTTTTCTCTCTTTTCTCTCTCTCTCCCCTCTCTCTCGCTCCTCCTGCGCTCCCTCTCTCTTCCCCACACACCTCCCCTTTTTCCCCCCCTCCTTTCTATCTCCCCGAGAATATTGTCTGACTCCCGAATATTCCGCACACAGTTTTATTTCCTGATTTCTAACGGCCGGCCGACCGCGGTGTCGGATGTAGCTCGCTTCCTGCCTGATGTTTGACTCGCGAAGGCGATTCGAACCCAATCAACGGATTATGGGTAGGGAGAGAGGGGTTTCGTCCTCGATTCATCTATTGTCCTTTCACTTGTTTCGCCTATAGACGCAAAGTGTTTATAATCAGCGTTATATGTCGATATATACGATGGTAGATTCGTTTTAATACCGAATCATGAGAATATGAATCGTGCTGAGGATGTTGACGAGTTGATAGTTTATCACGAGAATGATATATAAACCGCTATAAAAATTATAACAGTAACACGATATGATAATGATCATGAAATATGATAAAAATAGTAATTCATTTAAAAAGGAAATATGAAATTGATGATAATTTATCTAATAGATCATGATATAGATAGAAATAAAATTATAATAATAGGATAAAGATAAAAAAGGTAATGATAATAGGAATTGAATAATGATCATGAAATATATAAAATAGTAATTCATTTAAAAAAGGAAGATAATGAAATTGATAATAATATTGTACTAATAATCATGATATAAATAAAATAAATTATAATAATAGGATAAAGATAAAAAGGTAATAATAATAGGAACGATAGCAATAGTTTACTCGTATTGATATGCTAACCATTTTTGCAATAATCAAAAGTTAAAGGTTAGCATTTCAAACTAAAACATGGAAATCTGAAAGTTTGCGACATGAATTTATAAATAAGAACACAGGGCGTTAGACCTAAGATGACAGACACTCTTGTTGCAGATTGTGCGTCTGTGTCGAGAGATTCGAGCGAAAGCCGAATTGTTTGTGAGAAAGAAGGTTATGGTCTTCAAGATACCACCTTAGTCGAGAGTTTATGATATTTCATATCTCGAGTAGACTAATAGAGCGGTTACCGCTCTATTAGTCTACTCGAGAAATGAAAAATCTTGGGTCATCAGGTCTTTTTGTGGCTTAGAAGAAGGCCACTAAAGCAGTCTTAAAGAGAGGGAAAATAGTCGGTAGCAAGAAAGGCGTTGTAAGGTGAATCAAAGCTTGTATAAAGTTGTCAGGAAGGTAAGTAAGAGCGTCGCGTCCGATCTGTGAGGAGCCTGGAGCCATACGAGGAAACCTCTTTATTTTTTTCTTTTACTTCCTCACACAAGATGGGGATGTGAGTTCGCAGGTGTCGTCCAGCCTATCCATCGGACAACTGGCTCTGGGTTAGTTTTTCTACCCTGTTCTCTTGACTCCAGGTATCAATTTCTTGAATTCTGTGAGTAAACAGGGATGAGGAGGGTGAGATAGAAACTTGGGCCCAGTGTTCTTCAAAAATTTAATAACATCCACGGATCTGAAACTTTTGCGTTATTATGAATAAGGTGGGAGAAGGGGGGGGGATGTTACTACCTTTAAGTTGTTTATTTTTTTGCCCACATTCCCGTGGATTGCTAACTTGCATTCTTCCTTTTTAACTAAGTCTGTCCAATATTTTTGTCGGTCTCAGTAAAACGACTTCGAAAACAGGTCAGGAGACGTTTTGTCCTTTCAGATGGCTGAAATGATATGCGAGTTTTATACTGAGCCCTGGGATGGTGCTGAGCATAGTTGAGCGATGGAGGTGAAGATGTAATTCCAGTGCCCATCTATTGTTTGGGAATCATCAAGATTAATTCAAGGTTTTGATCATTTGATTTAGATTTAAACGACTCCCAGTCGCTGTTTGAAACCGAAAGATCGTCCTTTCTTCGTTTAGTATTGGTGTGTGGTATTGTGCTGCGGGACTGGGGATCCTTTTTGTCTTTTTAGAGTGCTTGTTGGTGGTGATATCTGTTTGCGTCTGAGTTCAGTGTTTTTTTGTAGTGTTAAGTGCTTGTGCAGTCTTTTGGATTTTGGTTGTGGTGCTGCAAAACGAGGTGTCTTTGTGTGAGTATGAGGCTCTGGTCAGTGTTTGTCACCCAGTTGCTGTGGTTTGTGATGTGGCGTATTCAGGGATTATAATTATCGTCTTCGAAGATCTCCTTTGGGATAAAAATGCTCAGAAATCGTTTTTCTCTGTATCTGATAGGACAATGTTTGCGAATTTCTTTGCGTTGTATTTAGCAACAATGGAGCTACGTGTAAGATGGCTTGTATTTTTGGGTTTGTGTTAGGTGTAAATGTGTTGTTGAATTGGCGAGGTGGAGGCAGAGTTGTCCTGGGGTAGATTGGGTCATCTGGGTGTGCTAGTCTGGCAAAGGGATTGTGGCGGCTATTATGGCGTATGAGGGACAGTGTTTTGTTTTCCCTAAACTATTTCGTTTGCTTTCACATTTTCTTTCCTTTTAGGGCAGGATCCGCTAACTGCAAAAGTGTAGTTAGCGGATCCCTCGCTGTTGCAGCATTTGTGATCTTGCATTTGGCACCGCCACCCCAACGAGAGCATCTTTGTGTGTGTGTGTGTGTGTGGTGTGTGTGTGTGTGTGTGTGTGTTTTGTGTGTTGTGTGTGTGTGTGTGTGTGTGTGTGTGTGTGTGTGTGTGTGTTGTGTGGGCATGAGTGTTTGTTATGTTCGAACCTGTAGCTTTAGCATTGTTTCGATATAAATAGAGCACTCTGGCTCTATATTATGGGAAATAAGATAAGTCCGATATCGAAGCTTAGCTCTCCCGGCTATACCCATGAGGGAGCCCGGCCTTGTCGACTAATCCCGACTCGCTCACGTGTTCAGCTGGTGCTGACTCGGCTGAACCTATCCTTACCCGCCGTGGTGTCCAGCCACGCAGAAACCTCCGGGCGACAATTGAAACTTCTCGCGCCTGGGCGGACGCGAACTGCCGACCCATTCGATGAGAGGCTGACACGTTATCACTGTACTACCCCAGGCTTCTATATTGTAGGGTGGGACCGATATATTAAACAAATTAGTCCTTGGTTTTTATATAGGTAGTTGAAGGATTGGGGCCCTGTGGGTGAATAACCTGCCCTGCCATGAAGTCAGGGTGGCTGAATGAGAGGGTGAAGAACTCATGAGCGATGGTGGTTTTTTATGAGGATACAGGACCTCATTTGAAATCTGTTTCCTTGATTACCTGGATGTGTAACCAAAGTGCCGATTCTATTGCCATTGCTGACTCGCTGTGTAAGCGCGTAGGGACCGAGGGGAGCCCGATGTCCAATAACGCAGACATGGCTGTGGGCCTGATGTGACCCAACCTGGGAAACTATGCCGAAAAGAAGTTCGGCATAGTTTCCAGGTTGGGTTGCGGGGTCGTATCCGTCCTTCTCCCTGCCTCCCTTTTTCATTGAGCTCCCTCCCTTTGCCTTACCCATCCCCTTTTACTCTTTAAGTGTCCACACCCAGATGACCCACTGTACCTCCAGGACACTCTGCCTCCACCTCCCAATTCAACAAAACATTTACACCTAACACAAACCCAAAATAAAGCCATCTTACACGTAGCTCCCATTGTTGCTAATACAACGCAAAGAAAATTTACAACATTTTTCCCCATCATGATACAGAGAAACGATTTTCTGAGCATTTTTTATCCCAAGGAGATCTTCGAAGACGATAAATTTTAAAAAAAACAAAAAGGTCCCCCCGTCCGCCAGCCTCGTCCGCCGTCGTATGGATGACACCATCCTTGATGACG
Organism: Penaeus monodon; assembly: GCF_015228065.2. Taxonomy (NCBI): domain Eukaryota; kingdom Metazoa; phylum Arthropoda; class Malacostraca; order Decapoda; family Penaeidae; genus Penaeus; species Penaeus monodon. The sequence goes on from NC_051397.1 coordinate 18,245,134, forward strand.
AGAGTAGCGGCTCCGAAATCGACCTCAAGGCCGTTCCCGAAGCCGAGGAAGAGCTCCCTCTCCCCTTGCCGTGCTCTCTTCTAGAGGGCGCTTGGGCAGTGTAAAAGTTTTGGGGAAATTGGGTCCGCTGATTTCCGGGACACCCCGCCCTGTGACCTGCTCACAGGACTCTCTCCTTGACCTCGAGGAGCCGTTGATCGAGGCTCGATCACGTTACCGGGATGAGGTAACGCCACACAAGGTAACCCAGAAAAATGGATCTCCCCTGAGGAGCAGGTAATCAAGGACGCCCGGGCCTTTTAAATTCTATATCCATCCCCAAATGGCTATGGAATTCGGCACTATGGTTACACATCCAGGGAGGGATTGCAAAGGGGTTTCTGTATCCTCATAAATCCACCATCACTCATGAGTTTCTCCACCCTCCATTCAGCCACCCTGACTTCATGGCAGTCAGGTTATTCACCCCCACGGGCCCCCATTAGCCTTTCCATTTCCCTATATAAACCTAATTTGCCTTTTGCAGACTTCAACAAATTACCCTAATTATACAAACCTCCCAGCCTTCTTTGCCGGAGATATTAACGCTGCCCACATGACACGCACTACCAATGCACATGGTAGGCAACTCCTTTTTTTTGAAACCAAAAGACTCCACTATGGGACCCCGACTTCTTCACCTCATACACAAATAGAGGAAAGGGCCCCCCCTGATCTCGTTTTCGGGAACAGGGCGCACTTGCCTAAACACAGACACCTACAACCCGGTCCGAACGTTAGTTCAGACCACATACCCATCATAATTAAAAATTCCACATCACCAATACTAACGAAGAAGACGATCATTCCGGTAAAAACAAGCAGACTGGAGTCGTTTAAATCTAAATCAATGATCAAAACCTGAATTTAATCTTGACTGATTCCCAAACAATAGATGGGCACTGGAATTACATTTTCCCTCCATCGCTCATTATGCTCAGCACCATCCCCAGGTCTCAGTAAAAAACTCGCATATCATTTCAGCCATCTGAAAGGAAAAAAACGTCCCCTGACCTTTTTTTCGAAGCCCGTTTTACTGAGACCGACAAAATATTGGACAGACTTAGTTAAAAAGGAAGAATGCAACGGAGTTAGCAATCCATGGGAATGTGGCAAAAAATAAACAACTTAAAGGTATAACTTCCCCCCCTTCTCCCACCTTATTCATAATAACGAAAAAGTTTCAGATCCCGTGGATGTTATTAAATTTTTTTGAAAACACTGGGCCCAAGTTTTCTATCCTCACCCTCCTCATCCCCTTTTTCACTCGCAGAATTAAAGAATTGATACCTGGATTAAAGAGAACGGTAGAAACAAACCCAAGCCAGTTGTCCGACTGGATGGCTGGACGACACCTGCGAACTCACATCCCCATCTTGTGTGGGGATAAAAAAAAAAAATAAAGAGTTTCCTCGTATGGCTCCAGGCTCCTCACAGATCGGATGCGACACTCTTACTCACCTTCCTGCATTTTATACAAGCTTTGATTCACCTTTACAACGCCTTTCTTGCTACCGACTATTTTCCCTCTCTTTTTAAGACTGCTTTAGTGGCCTTCCTTCCTAAGCCACAAAAAGACCTGACTGCCCCCCAAGATTTTTCATTTCTCGAGTAGACTAATAGAGCGTAACCGCTCTATTAGTCTACTCGAGATATGAAAAAATCATAAACTCTCGACTAAGGTTGGTATCTTGAAGACCATAACCTTCTTTCACACAAACATTCGCTTTCGCTCGCATCTCTCGACACAGGACGCACCCAACACCATCACAGACTACATAAACAACAAAAAAGCCGATGACTAAAGACTGCTCTTGTCACAAAAGATGTTGATTTAGCCTTCAACAAAGGTCTGGCATCTGGCCTGAAGTACAAGCTGTGTACTAAATTTAACTTCCACCTTTATCAAAAGTTACTCTGCAGTTTTCTTGATGACCGCAGATTAAAATAAAAAATTAAACAAGTTTTTAGGCACCATTTCAAACCACGCTGGAGTACCTCAGGGCAACATACCCAACACTCTATACACTATACACAAACGCCTTCCAGACCCCACACACAGACTCACAAACTATCCTCTATGCTGACGACTGTACCACATAGCTGGACACAATGCGCTTTTAGGTGTCGTACAGCGCAAATTTAAAGACGAACTGGACAACATCTCGAGATGGGAGCATAAATGGCATATCAAGACTAATGCGACAAAAACAAAAATTCTCTTGGTAAGCCTATGAAAAATTCTTCCTTACAACATTAACCTCAACACCTTCGACAGACTACAAGCACCTCTCCAAGTCAGATCCTCTTGTAGCATCCTTCGTTTAACCTTTGATACCTACTTTCGATTTCATTTGCATAACAATTCAAAGGCCACCTTGGCAAAAAACCTCTCGCTTTTTCGATGTAAAGTTTCGCCCCACGCCAAAGCTGCATCTATACAAACACTGATCAGACCTCTCCTCACATACACACCACTCGCACTCACATAAACAGCATATACTAACAGCGCATACTCCAGCTTGTTCAGAATAAGCACTCAGATGGATCTATATGGTAGATTGGGATCAAATTTTTTAGAACATCTGAACTCCACGAGGAAGCTTCTCTGCTTCCTCTAACATCGAGTGGCATACGCTGGTCTGTAAAAAGACCGACACACTCCATCCTTGGCATACCGACTGACTGGATAGACTCAACACCATCCTTTATTATGGCCAGAGACCGGGGTTAGGCCATGATTTTTTTTTCTTTGGCATGGGATGAAGATGGATGCAGTATTTTTTCCTTTCCCCTTCCCCTATCCTTTGTTTTGTTTCAGTTTTGTTTTGTTTGTGTTCTCGTTCTGTTTTTTTTTTTTTTTTTTTTTTTTTATGTAGTTTGTTTTCTTTAGTTTTTTTGTTTTTAACTTTTTTTTAAATTCTTAAATTTAAAATTAACTTCCCCTTTTTCCCCTCACATCCCCGCTTTTTTTAAAAACCTTCACCTGTCACCTGACGCTTTGTGACTGCCAAAACTCACCCTCACCATCTCATTATCCTTTGCCATAGCATGTACCCAACATTCTTTATCCTTCCCCCACTATCCCCTGGTTGCGGTTTTCCCGGGACGTGACACTTGCTGCTAGTACTTGTGGGCCAGGATCATAAATCCTTTGTTGTAAAGATTTATGCGAGCCGAGGAAAGGAATCTCACGGCCAGTGTGTGGTGCCTCTCCTTAAGCCGTGCTGCCCCACGAAGGGGAACCTTCTGTTGACACAGGGGGAATGGCCAGCCCCTGATTAGCGACCACCTTTCCCAACCTCAACCTGCTTCAGCAGCATAGTTAGCCGAGGGATAGCCCTGGAGTCAAAGGTCAAAGAGGCCGTGCCCAGAGCACTCTGCAAATGGCACCTAAACTGTTAACTTTTATCCCGACCACCCAGTTAGCCGAGAATCTAGCTGCTATTCGCCATACCGGGTCCGGGCCGGGCGCCCCGACCCACTTCCCACGAAACACGGCGAGCGTGCGACCTCCAGGCGGGTACGCGCTAAAGGGTCGTGGGGTACTAGTACCTTACGCACCGAGAGTTGGCCCGGGGCGCCCTCCCCGCGCAGCGGCGGGGGGAGCACCGCCCCCGCGCCCGAGGACACCCCACCGAACACAAAAGATTTAAGATGGCGCTGGGCCATCCTCCCCCCTTTTTCCTCCTTTTAAAGAAACTACTACCAACTATTACCCCAAGCATTACCCTGCATGCTGGGTTACCCAAGAATCCATTTTCTTCTCAAAAATTAAATTTTCCTCTACACCTATCCTTCCTTATACCCATTCTTCCTCCCACTCTTCTTTCCAAACTTTTATACTTTTTTAGCCTCCAGCAGAACGGGAACAGCAGCGCAACACAGGACTGCCAGTCCTTACCTGCGACTCCCCCTTTTTATCTCCACATCACCAACGCAGCAGCCATAACCTGTGGAAACTCCCATCCACAACAAACACTCCCCGGAGATAAGAACTTCACCCAAATTGTTAATTGGCAACCAATAAATCTACTATAGAGGAAATTTGAAGGGGACAGATGGAGGGCCTTAAGTGGGGCCGGGAAGAAATATTTAACAATTTCGGAGTAAAGATTCAGTGGCAGCGTGGGAAGGAAGGGACGGGGAAGTAAAAAAAGAAGTGGAGAAAGGGAGGAGGAAATAAGAAAAGAAGGGGGAAGGGAGAGGAGGATGCCACCAACAAAAGGGGCAGGCTAGGCAGACGGCGTGCTATCCACAGGTCGTGAACACTGAACAGCTCCAAGAGGCACCGGCCCCAAACAGCGTCCCAGAACACCACAAGGGGAAACGCCAAGTGGCGAGCAGGGCATGAAATAACACAAAATACAGTCTTTCCTTTATTTCCACAAGTTATTTACCCGTACACTTTTCTATAGGCACAATACAGGGGGGACCAGCATGTAAACACTGCACGATACAGCTTATAACGGGGCAACACAAAGTATATCAGGTCACAAGGGCACACACGAGGCTTCACAGGAGCAGCCCCCAAACTGCTCTCCCTTGGCTTGTTCCTCCGCTCCTCCGCTCACAGCCAGTTGCGTCTGTTTGCCCGGGTCCCTTCATGTTAACACATGCCCGGTCATCCTTTTCATGTTAACACATTTTTCCCCTGGGGTAGCATTATTGTTGTTATATCATAATCATCATCATCATTATAATCATCATTAGCAGCAGCAACAGCCGTAGCAGCATGACATTATCATCATTATAATCTTGTTATTACCATTATCATTATTACTTATATTATTATTATTATTTATTATTATCATTATTATCATTATTATCACTGTTGAAAAAAGTTTCTTTAGATATGCTAATTAAAATCAAACACTGGGTCACTACAGCGACCTAGAGTGATTGAAGTTTTATTATTATTATTATTATTATTATTATTATTATTATTATTATTATTATTATTGTTATTGTTATTATTATTGTTGTTGTTGTTGTTGTTGTTTTGTTGTTGTTTTTTGTTTGTTGTTTTTGTTGTTGTTTTTGTTGTTTGTTGTTGTTGTTGTTTTTTGTTATTATTATTATCATTTTACTATCAGTATTATTGTTGTTATTTTATTATATTGTTATCATTACCTACTATTGCTATTATTATTATTATAATATTATTGTTATTATCATTTTCATTATTCTTACCATTACCATTACCATTATCATTATCACTATCATTATCATTATCATTATCATTATCATTATCATTATCATTATCTTTATCCTTATCCTTATCCTTATCTTTATCTTTATCTTTATCATTATCGTTATCGTTAAACCAATCTTGTCATTTTCATTTTCATTATCATTATCATTATCATCAATCATTATCTTATTTCATCATAAACTCTTAAGCAGCCAGCACAGTAGTACACCATCATTATCATCATTATCATCATTGTTTTACCATTACATTACACTGTTTATTATCATTTTTTTTTATTTTATTTTATTATTATTATCATTACATTATCATTTTCTTTTTATTTTATTATTATTTTTATTATTATTTTATTATTAATTATTAATTATTATTATTATTTTATTATTTAATTTTTAAAGTTATTTTATTATTATTATTATTATTTTTATTATTATTATTATTATCATTATATCATTATTACTATTATTATTACGTTTTCCCTTCTTCTTCTTCCTCTTCTCCTTTCCCTTCTTCCTTTTCTTCTTCTTTTTATTTATAATTTTGTTTTTATTATTATTATTGTTTTATTATTATTAAATTACTATCAGTATTTTGTTGTTTTACATTATTTTTTGTTACATTTTCATTATCTTATCTTATCATTATCGTTATCATAATCATAACATAAAACTAATCATAATCATTATCATTATCATTATCTTTTCTTTTCATTACATTTTCATTATCATTATCATTATCTTTTCATTTTCTTATTATTATTATTATTATTTTATTATCATCACTCACATCTCATATCATCATCTCATCTCATCATCATCACATATCATCATCATCGTCGTCGTCGCGTGTTGTTGTTTTTTTGTTGTTGTTGTTGTTGTTGTTGTTGTTTTTTGTTGTTTTTTGTTGTTGTTGTTTTATGTTGTTGTTGTTTTTTGTTATTATTATTTTTATTATTTTTATTATATTAAAATTTTTTATTACATCATCATTAAATTTTCATTATTTTTTTATTTTATTATTTTTTATTATTATTATTATTTTATTATTATTATTTTATCTTATTATTGTTATTATATTATTATTATTATTATTTTTTATTATTATTATCATTATTTTATATTATAAAAAATATTTTATTATTATTCTATCCGTATTTTTTTTTTTATTATTTTATTATTATTTTTTTATTATTTTATTAATTATTATTATTAATTTTCATTATTGTTACCATTACTATTACCATTATCATTATCATTATCACTATCATTATCATTATCATTATCTTATCATTTTTCATCGTATCATCATCGTCACATCATCACATTATACATCACCACATCATATCATCATCATCATCTCATCATCATCTCATCATCATCATCTCACATCTCATCATCATCATCATTTATTTTTGTCGTTTTATTACTATTTTTATTATTTGTTTGTTGTTTTTTTTGTTATTGTTTTTGTTGTTTATTTTTATTGTTTTTTGTTATCATTATTGTTATTATTATTACTGTTCTTCTTCTTCTATTATTTTTTATTTTTTTATTTTTACATTTTATTGTTATTATAAAAAAATTTTTATATTATTTTTTATATTTCATTATTATTATTTTTACTCATCATAATCATCATCATCATATCATCATCATCATCATCATCATATATCCATCATCACATCATTCATCATCTCATCATCTCATCATCATCATCATCATCATCATCATCTTTCATCATCATCATTATCATTATTTTTATTGTTGTTGTTGTTATAATTATTATTATTATCATCATCATCATCATCATCCTCATTATCTTCATCATTGTTATTTTTATTATTGCTATTATTGATATTACTGTTTTGTTGTTTTTTTTTTATTATTATTTTATTTTATTTTATTATTATTGTTATTATTAATAGTGATAAAATAATAAAAAGAAAACGTAAAAATAATAATGATAAAAATAATAATAATAATAATGATAATAATAATAAAATGAAAATTTGATGATAATAATAAAAATAATAATAAAAATAAAAATAATAAAACAACACAACAAAAACAACACAACAACAACAAAAACAAACAACAACAAAACAACAACACAAATAATAATGAGATAATAAAAATAATAATCATAATAAAATAATAAAATTTAAATAATAATAAAAATAAAAATAAAAATAATAAAATAATAATAATATTATTTTAATTAATATTATTATTTTATTATTATATTTCATTATCATCCTCATCAACCCATCATTATTGTCTTTATCCATTACTTATCATTATATCACCCCATCATTTTTTTTTATGATTTGTTTTTGCTTTTCTCATCACTTTTTTCTATTCATTCATGGTGATTTTCTTACCGTTATCTTTCATTAATCTTACATTTTTTAAAACCTCAGCAAATGGGATTATAACTATATATAATTATAATTTTTCAATTTAAACGTATTTTTTTCCAGACCACAAACTTTACAAAAGTGCACCAAATTTTCCAAAAATCGGAAAATTAGAAACTAAGATAAAAAAAAAATCTTTTATAATAAAACTGAACTTAAAATTCCTTGGAAAAAAACTAAAGCCTTGCATCAAGGGAAAAAATTGGCTTAACTGTGCATATTTAAAAACTTTTGGCATTTAAAATAACCGACCTTTTTTTTATAAAAGATAAAAAAAATCTAGAATTTGAGTTTGGCCATTTTATTTTATTTTCTACTATTACACTCCTAATCATCATCAAAATCATCGTCGTCGTGATCTTCCTGATCTCACCCACCCCCACCATAATCCTTTCATTTCTTCAAGCCAATTTAAAAGCATCACTCTTTTCCTTTTTTTAGGACCAACCGTAAGCCGCTACCTCAGGCAAATTATGTTCAGGTCAGTAAGATCCGTAATTTAAATTATAATAAAACATCGTTTTAATCCTGTGTTTTGGGAAATATCAAAGGGGTAAATTTATATTTGTACGCTGTTAGCCAATACTCGTCCGTATGGGATAATTGTTTTGATTATAATTTTTTTTAAATTTTTTTATTTTCCCATTAAATACCCTTACAAGCTTAAAATAATTAAAACCCAGGGGTTTTGCATTTACCGCCCCAAGTGTTGAGCACAAATCGCTATTACTTATTAAACTCAAATTTAAAACCTGGGAAAACTACCAACCGGAAAACCCAAAATGGCAATAGTTTAGCAACTTTTGAAACTCCACTAACCTGCCGCCCCACCCTTTACTGAAGGGGCCCAATAGATAAAACGATTCAAAGTTGCAAGGGAAACAATTGCAGTTTCTGTGATGACAAAAGGGCAAAATATGACTGCAATGATTAAAGACTTGTCTCGCATGTATTTAGTTCTAATCTGATAAATTAGGGAAATCACATGTACTGCATTTAAAATAAATTAAAAAAAAAACATTTTAAAAAGGGGGTTTTGCTAAAAAAGATAAAGGGGCACGCATTAAAAAAAGTTCTGGGTAATCCAGATAAATGC